>NC_056726.1:1696685924-1697005924 GCF_019279795.1 Protopterus annectens | reverse complement strand
AAACACATATTCCACTTACAACCTTAGAAAGATGATAGAATAATAGGTATGTAGTAGCATAACTCGGCTGAAGGATGTGGGTTCCAGAACCCAATTACTTGTTTGTATTGAATGGTGTTAGTTCCCATATATTAGCCAGACAGGTGCAGATTGTAAGAGGAACACACCAATAGTATGAATCAAACTCTGGACAGGCTGCGGATTCCGTACAGTCAAACGGCATGCTTATGCTTAATAGGCAGTCATTCCTGATACTGTAGGCATGTAATCCAATGTAATAGGCATCACAAGGTAATATCGTAGTCCTCACTCCCACCCAGGGGTGTGAGTGTCAGATGCAAACACCAAATGCAGTGCATTTGCAAGTGCGGGAGCAAGCAGGTGTAAGCCTGTTTGGCCGTCGGTATGCGAGTATCACAGTGGTGAAGGAATGTAGAGGCTAACTGAGTGTAAGAAACTGTAACCAGAGGTTAGCATTGCTGAGCTCCACGCAAACCCGTGCACACCCGCTCACAACTGCTTTAAAGTGCCTTAATCACTCTGTACCCAACAGCTCATGTTCTGGCCAGCAACAAAAGAACCAGCCTCTGCAAGGCTATAACACAGGACCTTGTACATCACAGTCATAGTAGTAAACCACTATGCCATGATAGCAATACATATAAAGGAGGTATCAGCAAACTAATTCTTACAACAAGGAAACAAATCAAATATGTGAACTGAAGCTATGTGCAGTGTAACATTCTATAACCTGCCACAGACCATAAATATGTGAATTGGAGTACTGCAGTAAACACAGAGTTGATGTGTCACTGTAATAAGGTTCAGAAGTCCCCAGGACCCCATACAGTGTATGTACAGATGAATAATGGATACCAGACATATATATAGCCTGTAATGAGTAAGACATCATTGACAAAAATCAGATATAATGCTAGATAACCAATAAGCAATGCTAACCGCAGCACAGCCCAACTACGTAATTGCAAGCAATGTGTAGGGAAGCCAATACAATATGCCCACAGGTACACCTCTTTAAGCAGTGCCAACCTGAAGTAAGCATGTGTGCCCATTGCTTACCCTTTTCGAAACCGGCCAATTACTGAAAAGTGTGGGAATCTCACCCTACTTAAACTGAAGAGGCAGGAATACAGCTCATAACTGGTTGTAGCATCCCCCTGCAGGCAGAATGGCTGGAGTGGGAGAAGGCACTCCCTTTAGACCGCAGCGCTGGGGCATCCAGGAGTCCAGATTCATGGTATGGCTCCTGGTAAAGCACCATGACAGCAGACTACTGCAGGGCCAGTACCAGGGATCGTAGTACAAAATGGAGGCCTGGGACAGTCTCGACCGTGACCTCACTAGTGCCACAGGTATCCCCCGGACTGGTGAGAAGGTCAGGCACCACCATGCAAACCTGAAGCGGTGGAGGGGGGATGTCCTGGAACAGTGGATCCAGGAAGCAAGGCAGATGCAGAATGCCCCAGAAATTAGTAAGTACTCCTTCTACAAAGTAGTTAATAATTGCCTAGCTTGTGTATACTATGGATAGGTATGGCTAAATATCACTGTACTTCCCTGACAGCTGCAGATGAGTGTGCTGGGAACCAGCAAGCCTATGATGCTAGGCTGCAAATGATGCATCGTGAGGCAGGTTAGTAAATAGCCTGCACGTACTGTCATAACAAATAATTGTAAGAGTCTGAGAAAGTGTTGTACCAGTATACAGAATAGTATAATATGCTGCGAATAAAGGTGTAACCCCTGCATTGCTTCTGTTTACTCTGCAGTCATTTGTTGTTGTACTGTTGCAGTTATTAAATAGTACTGTTGTAGTAAGCAGTGTTACCCACACTGTTGTATGCAGATACAATGTGTATGAAGTGCTGTATAACAATGTCAGAAGTGCAAACAGGTCAGTCATATTACACAAAATACATTGCAAAGCCTCACAACAATTGCCTGATAGCATAGTGTACAGTGATCTTAACTGTAATGCTTTTGTCACACACAGCAGGGCTTTGGATCCCAGGAGCGCTAGTATGTTGTATGCATAATCATTCCACACAACTGCACACAGTCTGTTAGAATGTTCAGAGAGAAAGCTGTATGCATATTTACACTTAACTGTACAGATTTTGCTAGAATGCTTAAATAGAGAGTGGTATGCATATTCATACCCCTCAACTGTTCCAATCTGCCCAGTATGTCCTGATAAATGGTCCACATCACCTGCCTTTTGCCCTGTTCCCCTGACAAATTAGTGTGAAGATCCAAGAAATGTAGGCAGCTGTTAATGACATATAACTGATAGTCAGACTTGTACATAGAGAATGTACATGCAAACATACCTGTCATCCCAGCATCTCACCCACAGTGTATGAGAGCAGTCTCAAAACATGTTGCATTAACACCTGCATCTTGTCAAGCCTGTACATAAGACACAGCTCCGATACATACTAATCTGCAAACATACCATTGTACAATATAACACCATTGGGTAGTGTAATAATACATGTAAGGGACAGACCACTGCAGTGACTACAAATGCTGTGAAAACTACAAGGATGTATTAGTCATTAATTGAATTCTCTCTCTCTCTCTCTCTCTCACCCACACCATATGTGCAAACATAACCGTTTTACACAACTCATTTGGTATGTCTACACTCCTACCCTTTGTTGGGACACATGTCCTACTGGTTTATAAATATTCACATCTATTTCTATGCATGTGCCATGTTAAAATACACCCATATCGGTGGCCTGTTGCCATCAATGAAACATGCATGTTGTTGTAATGGCCACTGTTTACCCATATATGCATGTGTTCTGCCTGCTCTGCAACTATGTTATATCTGGTGCCCTGGGTAATGGGAATACCTATGCATGCTGTTATAACTAATCGTGAATGCTGTTGACTATGACTAACCCAACAGCTGAGTGACGTCTCCAGGCATTTCTGCAGTTACACCCTAATGCTCCTCTAGGCATCAAATATTGCCTGTTCATATTTGCATTAACAATTCCAAAACCATGTTACATACAAGGTATTGGAAAATTTTATCTTGAAGCATACATGATAGCAAACACAATTGTATTGATATATGACCTCTGTCAATGGGTATTTGTTAAAAATGTAAGGTGATAACCTAAATTTTTAAATGCTGAAGCCATGCCCACTAGGAGTTAAAGGTACACACTCAAAAGAGCTCTACTGGAGGGAATGAGTTAAACATACTACAACATAGCTCGTATGGGAAGGCCGGTCCCAGTGGACCTACCTATCCCACCTCAGCTGGCCATGGCACCGGGCACCAGCACATCTGGGCCCAGCCTGGGACTTCCTTGTCCATTGGCCCTGCACCACCTTCATGTGGAACCACCACAGGGAATGATGCTCGCCCCCCCGGGACCGGGAGCGGACAGCAACCTGTCACCTGTGGTACGGTCTGGGCCATGGTGCGTAGGGAGCTCAACAGGGAGATTCAAGACCACCTATGCCAGCTTGAGGGCCAAGTGGCACAACTAGAGGGTGAGCCTGCCCCTCCTACACAGCCTCCAGCACAGCCATCTTCTGGTCTGTGAAGGTGCAGTGGTGACTGCCCATGGGTGGGGACCTCAGTCCCACTGTATCCATTGGTGGACTCATGGGTTTGCGACTTCCAAACACCCCTCCCCATCCAAGATGCCCCCCCAAATGTGTCATATACCGCCCCTGTATGCATCTTGTTTGTCTTGTCTGTCATCCTACCCAACCTATCCTCCCTGATCATACCTACTCTCCTTCCCCAACCTCCCACTCTCACCTAAACATAAAAGAAATGAACGGCAATCTGTTCCCGCAAAAAAAACACTCCTCATACATAGCTGTCCATTTCACACACGTGTCCACTGGACACATGTAAACATTTCTAATTGGCATCACAACATACTATTGTTGTCCTCACTCCTCTCTCAGGGTTGTGAGTGTCCAAATGTCCCGCCAAATGTATTGCATATTCACAGGCGTTGCTGTAGAAGAAATGGACAGCTATGGACCTTCCGTACACCCTCCCTGCACATCCCTAGCTATTTTCCCTACTGTCTTTCCCTCTTTGTGCCCCTTTTTCACCACTTTCCTATCAACCCTTTTTTCTTTTAAAAAAATTAGTGTTGGGGGTAAGCGGCAGTAAACACTTTTAAGCAGCAGTGAGTGGGTTTCAGCCTGTTTGCATGGGGGTAAGCACTGCCTACACAGGTTAAGCAATCAAGAAGGTAACTGAGTGTAAGGAACTATAACGAAAAGTAACCACTGCTTACCATTGCGCAAACCCGTGCACACCTGCTCACAACTGCTTAAAAGTGCCTTAATCACTCCATATCCAATGGCCTTGTTCTGCCCAGCAACAAAATAAATGGCCTCTGCAAGGCACGAAACCAGGACCCTGCACACCACAGCCAATGTAATTTACCACTAAGCCATGGCAGATATGCAGACATTGGATGTTTTCACAAACATATCATCCAGCACAGTCATTCAACAGTATAGGAAATGTATTCCATAATGTAGATGTATGTGTGTGTGTTTATGTCCAGATATAGATACATACATATAGATAGATATATCAAGAACATCCCATGTGACAACAAAGCATTAAAAAGGAATGAAAAGGGAAACACCAGCAACTCCTGTATTATGTAGTGGTGTTGTCCTATGTAATATCAAGACTCCCTCAGACAGACATGTGTCATTAATACACACAAACATTTTTACATTGGCCAAGTACATTACTCAGTGCATTTTATTTACATTAACACAACAGTTCCTGTCCAATCATTATGTGAGAACAGTACTCTTGCTGTGTGCGACATAATCATGAAAAAGATAAATGGGGTAACCATAGAGGGACCGGTAGTGTTGTGCGTACAATGGGGTTGTCTGCATCACGTGTACCTGGAACCTTTAGGAGTCATGTGCATACCAGGATTGTGTGCCTGAGAGACAGGGGTGAGGACAACTGGAGTATGTTTTGATGCATATTAAAAAGGTTACATGTGTCCAGTGGACCCGTGTGTGAAATGGACAGCTATGTATGGGGCAAATGTTGTTCTAGGAACAGATTGGCCTTTTGTTTCCACAAGGAGAGAGTGGGATGTTGGGGAAGTAGAGTAGGTATGCTCATGAAGGATAGGTTGGGTAGGATCACAGACAAGACAGCATACAGGGTCGGTATATGACACATGGGGGAATACACCTTGGGTGGGGAGGGGTGTTCGGCAGTTGCAAGCCCATGAGCCCCAAGATGGAAACAGTGGGACGGAGGTCCCCACCCGTGGGCAGCCACCACTGCACCAAAACAGCTGCAAAGATGGCTGTGCTGGGGGCAGTCTAGGAGGGGCAGGCTCACCCTCTAAATGTGACACTCTGCCCTCGAGCTGGCGTATCTGGTCTCAAAACCCCTTATTGAGCCCCCTATGCACCACGTCCGGGACTGTACGATAGCTGACAAGTTCATGTCTGGACCTGCTGCCAGGGGAGACAAGCCCCATCCTGAGTGAAGGTTCCACCAGAAGGTGATGCAGCGCCAACAGAGCTGGAGGTCCAAGGCTGTGCCCCAGATGTGCTGGTGCCCGTTGCCATGGCCAGCTGAAGTGGGACAGGAGGTTCCGCTGGGACATCCAATCCCATACAGCCTATGGTGTTGCAGTTTTAACACAGCTATGGCTTAGTAGTAGTCAACAGCATTCGGGATTACTTATAACAGCATGCATAGATATGACCATCAACACAACACAGCAGATGGCATACATTTGCAGAGGGAGCACAACACATGCATGTATACTGCATGACATCTGTACAAAGTGTAGAAGACTTGTGACTGCAGCTATGAACAGTGGCCCATTTACTGGCATGCCACTGTGAGAACCTCAGACAGTGACTTGCACACCACTGTTTCATGTAACATATATCCTATCAGGGATGCGATGGCAGTAACTCTCATCACTATCACCATATACTGACTGCATTCCTCACATTATGCTTCTGCAGTTCACAGATGTGTGTCCAGTGAGTAACACAAGAAAGAAGTGATTCCACACACTGACCAGTCCACAGGTGGCCCTACAGATGGGGGTTCCCTCACAAACAGAGCACTGTCTTGTCAGTTTTAAAACATGCAGAATAGCCATTACCACACACAACTTGTTAAACTGGCAGTAGTCTCAATGAAGCATAGCTACACTTACATGTTGTAGTCATGTCTGGCAAATCACCCTCCTGTCTTTGGGCTATTTTCCACTGTGTATGTTGTTTGAGGAATATCCAGATATCATCTGTGATACTGTTTACCAAACACCAGATCCAGGTTCCACTCACAGTGACTGTCATTGGCAAACACCAACACGATGTTCCTAGATATTGTACTGTGTTTCCATGTGATTGGCTATGGGAACGTCACCACAGCTGTTCCACATGCAATCAGCTAGAGGAGGCCATCACCTGATCATGACCATCACTTACAAAACACAAGCTGCTGCTGAGCAGATGTACAACTCCACATCCACCAGAGAGTGTGTGGGAGGGACAGACAGAGGCAAAGTACATCAGAGAAGGGATTGGAGACTAAAACCTAAGCATTGTCTGTCACACACCTACCAGTACAGGGGTTCAAACCCTTGAATAACTAGCCATTACTATTATAAGTGCATGCAGTTACTCCATGTGCCACATAGCTGACATGTTGGTGTGCTGTAAGAACATATATGTGTGCTGGTGAGCGACATCTGCAACAGAGATATAGTAGACATATATTAGGTATAGCACACATGGCTGTCCACATGAACAGATGTCATTGTCAACACAACCACACTCTCTAAGGGACTCAGACACATTGCCACACTTTGCCAGGCTCACAAATACACTTCCTAACTACTTAGTTTGCCACAATGCAGTAATGCATAGGTACTACATGCACCACAGGGGATATCCTGAGGTTTTATGGGCTAGGGCATGTGAACATGTCTGACATCAGGCAGTATGCTAATGGGAGTTATACTGGGTATGACTGTGGTTGGGAGCATCATATCCCACACACAGACACAAGGTGCTAGTACTGATATGCATGTGTGTATTGCTTCATGGGTGTGTATTGGTTGGCTGTGCAAGATGGCTGTACAAGGCTGGGTGAGGAGTAATCATTGGCATCACACCACCCAACAATGGTGTGCAGTGTGGTTCAGGGGTGTAGTGTCTGCAATGTCCCACACAGATGGGTATTGTATGAACTGTCCTGTCATCCTGGTTACCATTATGTATGGCTATTGCATTGCAATGTATGCCATGTCTGTGTTTGATAGTCCTTGACATGGACATTGCCTGGGATGCGCACGTCCCACAATAATGTACAGTGACATGTACAAGTGTACCTGGTTTGGCTGGCACATGTTGTGTACACAGACTGTTATCATCAGATATGCCAATACTGGCCTGATGTGGCAGGACCTGCTAATAGACACCAGGTTGACCCTGCACCTGTATTGATAGCATGATACAGGTATTCCCTTGTGTCAGTGGCATCTGTCCATACAGGGCATGTGTGTAAGACATTGTATGTCCTTTGTGGATCACATTTGATGGCACCACATATGTTGCAGGCATCCAGTTGGTAACATAGTGAAGGCACATTGTTCGCAATTATGTGCCTATTGTATTGTTGGACAGGGTACCATGCCCTCTGCAGCCCATTGCAATCACACCATGCCTACTATCTGTCATCAATGTGCAGTGTACTAGCAACATAGCAGGATATTCTGGGCAAATGTGTTTGTATATGACACATGGGTTCAGAACGTATTCTGGGTAATAGTAGGGTTGCATACGTTGTTCACCAGGCCTTTTGCCAGATATAGGGGTATCTCTTGCCAACCCAGTCCTTTGGCTGATTGACATCTGTACTCCTCGTGAGGTGGACATTGTGACATATAATATGGACACCATATAGGAAAACTACAAAAGCCGCTCCCCAACATGTCCACTGGTTCAACACTCACAGCCACCTCCACACAGGCTCTGACTGTCAAACACACAGACACAACCCTGCCATGTCTTAAAATAGAACCCCTACCCAACTAGTTTATCACACTACAGCATTATGCAGTTACAGCATGCGCTACAGAGATTACTGCATTACAACAGTCCCAGAGGTGTATTTCTAGGTGGGTGACATCAGCAGGATTGCCAAAAGTGAGTATATGAATTGTAAAGAGTGTGCATACTCTAAAAAGCATTGTTTCTTTCTCAGGCAGACACATCCACATAGTTGGCCTGTCTGCGATTAGAACATCTACCAAACTAGTTTATCATACTACAGCATTATGCAGTTACAGCACACGCTACAGAGATTACTGGGTTACAGCAGTCCCAGAGGTGTATTTCTAGGTGGGTGACATCAGCAGGATTGCCAAAGAAGGGCATTTCAAATGTACTGCGAGAGTTGTACATGTCTGTTACCTGTGAGTACCCGCTGCTTACTGTCGTGAAAACACATTTACATCCACTTACAACTGTCTTATTCAGCGCTAATTGACAGTATCAACACGTCTTGCTAGTCTTGGACCCTGGACCATGCACACTGAAGTCGCTGGACTTACCACTAAGCCATCTGGGTTGTATACATGTTTCATGGATTTTATAATGCACATCTTACTAAAGGTATTCCACAGTACTGTAAACAAATGGCACAGTCACTTTGTGTACATATGTACAGTACCCTTGAATGCACTGTACTCTGTGAAACAACAAAGACAAGTCTACATCTGTACAACTGTCATAACTAAATATATATATATATATATATATATGTGTGTGTGTGTGTGTGTGTGTGTGTGTGTGTGTGTATGCACACACACACACACACACACACACACACACATATATATATATATATATATATATATATATATATATATATATATATATATACATATACACAAGTCTGAACACCCTTTGTGACACGGAAGGGTTCAAGAATAACTGATGCATACACAAAACAGAGTCATCTCTTGTTGTATAACATTTAAATCTTAATCAGTTCACCAGAGAAGGGATGGTTGTTGTGTATGTGGAGTTTGGGGTGGGGAATGATGGCTAATGTAATCTACCCCGGGGATTGTGGAGTTTGGGTGGGGGAATGATGGGTATGGACTTACACCCCAGTGACCACTTCTGTGTCACTACTCAACAGTGGCACAGGAAAATAGCATACCCAACTGTAGTCGTTCTTGATTGTGTACTCTTTTCCATTCCTAACTATGTAATACTTTGTAGACTGCAGCCACCACAGATGGCTACCATGGTGTGCAGCATGTTAAAAGACATTATACATGTGTATGCCTGGCTACAGGGTAGTCATACACACAAACACACACACTTGCCAGTATTGTGCATACACATCTTGCCTATGTAAAGGTAACTAGTACAGTGGTATGCAGTTGGGGTATGTGCCACAGAACACATACAATTACACTTACTCTGATTCCACTTATGAGCTGGGTGACATCACAGGACTGATTACTTGCAGTGGGGAGGGGGCAGGGGGGAAAGAGAGGTTTAGCAGTTGACAAGGATAAAGGCCAGTGAAAAAGGTGGTATCTGTTTGGAATGCAGCAAAACCCGCTGTCATGACAGGATGTAGTCACAAATACACACGCACACACACAGCCATTTGCTGACACTCACACTCAGGCACTTGCTGAAACACACACACACACACACACACACACACACACACACACACACACACACACACACACACACACACACAGTTGCCAGTGGTGGTATCAGAACTCCTGCCTATCTACAGATCACTATTACAGTACTACACAGTTATGAGACACACCACAAAGATTCCACATTCCAAGGCAGTCAGAATGCCCTTCTAAGATTGAGGACAACAACAGGGATACTGGCAGTCAAGATGTACATAGCTGTAAACCTGTATGTTTAAAGTAGGAGTCCATTACAACCTGTATGCCCAAACAAGACACATCATCTGCAGGTAAGACATAGGTAGGCCTGAGAAGTATAGTTGTAGCACAACAAGCCCTGAACTGGAGTATGCCCATCTGTGGAATGGACAACTACTATCACTATACAGGGTTACAGTGGTCATGCTCACACACATAGAATCACAGAACTTGTTTGGATGCATTGACTCCAATTACACAAGGTGACAGTGGGCATGCTCATGCACTTAGCAGCACAGGGCTGTTTGGGATGCACTATGACTACAACTACACAAGGTTATACTAGGCATGCTCATGCACTTAGAAGCAAAGGGCTTGTTTGGATCCATTGACTCAAATTACACAAGGTGGCAGTGGGTATGCTCATACACTTAGTAGCACAAGGCTTTTTGGGATGCACTCCGATTCTAACCACAGAAGGCCACAGTGTGCATGCTCATACACTTACATGTACAGAACATGTTGCAATGGACTCCTATTATAAACACACAGGTTTACAGCTATGTATATCTTACCTGTCAGTATATATGCACATCATACTGGTTTACTGCCAAATACCTGTATGTGGCACATAAATGATATATCTGTGCTTGTGCTGTGTGATACACATGCATACATGTACATGAAGTACTGACATATATATGTTAAGTGTACACAATCATGCATGTGTGGACGTGACAGACAATAGGTTAACTGGGACACACAGGTGGATGCTACCTACAGCATGTGTCAAACACCTTGCTGCCCTGAAGGGCATACATTGATAGCAGGTTGTTGACAGTGGCATTATACTTGGAACATTGGCATGTGCAAGCATAATGTGTGAGCCCCATTGTGTAATGGTACTGAGGTGCAGGTCTCAAGATGACCTCTCCCGGCTGTGTTAGTAGTTGTCATTATTAGCAGGACTGCTACACTAAGTAAGTATATCTCACATTGGTCAAATACACAATGTCTGCTGCTGTCTGTCACCTTAGATGTGGCATTTGCTACCAAGCACATTACTGCCACTTGCAATGATGTCATGGTATGAGTGGCAACTGCTAGACCAAAACAATGAGCCAATGTCCTGCTGCTATTATGAGGTTGTCCAGTGTCTGTCATTCTGGGCTGTCATGACTGAACAACAAGCCTTCGACACAGAGCACATGCATCCATGTTTCAAGTGAGTGTGGCTAATACCTAGGTCGCAGTTACCCATATAGTCGCATTCCAAGGCAAAAGTCCTACACACAGAAGTAACACCCTGACACCTACAAGACAATTGCATTGGATGCTTATGCTAACCAGTGCTAGATGTGTGGCTTTCATAATCCATTTGCTCAATGTAAAACCTACAATAGGGAATACTGACATCTGTGCAGTGAGGAAAACCTGGCTGAATGCTCTGTAGTGCACAATTACAACTCAGATCCAGACATGTGGGCCATAACACTGGTATGGACCATTCCAGGTGGTGGTGTCCACATATTCATAAAGGCTACTCACATGTAAAGACCACTACTCCTACATAACTCATCGCAGGTGAGTCAGATACAGGTGACAGTGGCAAACGCTGCATTCTAGGTTGTATCCTCATATACATCCACCACCTTGTCCCCAGACTACCAACACACATCCATATGTGGTATGACATAGTATGGTAGTCCACCAAATAACCTTCGATTGGTGGACTGTACCTAGGCCTACATCAACTGTGCAAAGTACCCATGTACAGACACAGCTTCATAATGTGTTATGCAATGCAATAATACCACTGTTTGTAACCAGGTCAGTTGTACACATACCAGGGTCCCTCAGATGTTGTCAGCATTAACACAGTCGACTGTTGCTGTACACCAGTAAACAACACCCTCATGGTTGTATATAACCTAACTGTACCTGCCCTGGATATGTACATCCCACACTCATACAACATAAATGACATTACCATAGCTTTCGTTATCCTTTCTACATACAGGTGGCTACATTCATTACACACATGCTCATGGCAGCTATCATGCTAACAGTACATAAGGTTTGATATCTATGTTAACAGAGGTAATATTCTCTATCTACTGGTCACCCATGACACCTAACATATCATACAACAACCCACGTGGCATGTATGTCATTAGACATGTCCACCTAATGCAATGCCTACAAACATACCCAAATAACAGGATCATAGGACCTACACTAGGCCTGTATTGACATACTCAGGGAAATCCAAGTCTGCTCTGTATGTTCCTGAGTTTTCACAGGTGATATGTCCATGACATGTACAGCCATGTGTGCCCACAGCTCCTACATATATCCCATGTCAACAATTGCAAGCCATGCATGCGTACTGTGTGCTGTCTGGACATTAGCCTTAGTACCACAATAGCCAGTACATGCTGGGGTGAGATGTTTACAAGCCACAGACCTCGCACATGCTTGAATGAGTGTACTGCCTAGCTCTAACAGAGCACATTGCTGGCACTCTTCCAGGAAACACGGTGTGTGTGTGGCAAATATGATGTGCTCACTGTTGACCATTACAGAGATGGGGCTTCACCATGGAACTGTCAAGTAACAGTTTGTCGGAGCATGACATGGAATAATGCTGTGTGTGTCTTGCTGATATGTGCTGTTGTCATATATGTACACTTGGCTACTCAGTGAAGGTGGTTGTGTCCTACCAGTACATGAATACAACATCCATTATGGTTTAATGCTTGGCTATGTTTCACACATGGCGTGGGGAAGGTGTGGAATGTATCCTCTTGACCTGCTAGTCCCCTTACTGATGTAGACTGCATATGTGTACATGTATTGATTTTTGTTTAGATTCCATGCATGTGCAGTGTCTGATGTTTGAAGGTGACTGTTGTCTTAGTACATCATGCTGTTGCAATACAGCCTCAACATTCCCAACTGTATATGGTGATATGCTCAAAGTACAGTAAGCTG
Organism: Protopterus annectens; assembly: GCF_019279795.1. Classification (NCBI taxonomy): domain Eukaryota; kingdom Metazoa; phylum Chordata; order Ceratodontiformes; family Protopteridae; genus Protopterus; species Protopterus annectens. The sequence continues at coordinate 1,696,992,986 of NC_056726.1, read as the reverse complement.
TACATGAGGTATGGACAGATGTTTGGACATGACTACTAAGTGGTGGGGCTACTTTGCAGATGAATGATTACTGAGGACAGCTCACAGGTGTGTTATAACCATTCCTACACTAACCTGTGTAACTGCTAAGGTCTGGTTTTGTTAATTGAAGTGGAAGACAGACAATGTAGAATTCAGTAAGGGTGACACTGAAGGCAAACCTCTTGACACCTGTAACAGTAATACCTCCCCTGTGCATATATTATGCATATATCAGCACAGTTGGCAAAGGAAAGAGTCAGTACACTTTGTAGTGAATGCAATAGTGCTATACCTCTTTAATACCTATTATGAGATAGGCTGGTGTTTGATTCACAGTACTGGCACATGTGGGTGTGTGTGTGTGTCCATATATGTCACGTATGGTTGGGAATACATCCCACATGTTTTTCACTCTCCTGAACACTGTTGTTGACATCAGTACAGAGTGTAATGTAGAAAGAAAGGCATAGGCAGGTGATTGAACCTCACATATGTCAGGTGTCTGTATGTGTGTGACATAGGTGTATATCTTTGTGAATGCCACAGTTTGTGTGTGTGTGTGTGTGTGTGTGTGTGTGTGTGTGTATGTGTGTTTATGGCTGTCCATGTGTATGGCTGTCCAGTTCCTGGAGGAGTGAGGCTGTATTTTACCATAGTGAAATGTTAATGCCCCTCCCCCATCCACTCAATGCAATCTAGTATCCCAGTTGATATCATCAGTCTAAGATGGGAATTCTAACCACCTGTTAACATGTACACCCTGGGGTGTGGCTTGTTGTTACATAGCCTACTGATGAACCCCCCCTCCCCACATACACTCACTGCACTGTAGTATCCCTGTCGATGTCCTCGATCTTAGGCCATTCCAACTACCTGTACACGTGTAATCTCTGTGGCTCGTCTTGTAATTGCGTAGTACTATAATGATGATTTGCACATAGGCAGGGGTTCTCATCCCAACACTGGCACCTGTGTGTGTGTTACTGTGTCTGTGAATCCCTGAGTGTGTGGGTGTGTCTGTGTTTGCATCCTGTCATGGCAATGGGTATTACTGCTTCCCAATGAGAAACCACTATTTCCACTGGCCTTGTCATCTGCTATACCACTCTTTTACCTCTTCCCAGCTCCAGGTAACTATACCTGTGATGTCACCCACTATGGATCTGACGGCTCTGAACACAGTAGCTTACTACACAGCTATCATGCTCTTGGATCATTAGAACAGTAAACATAATTGAAACATGGGAGATTATACCTGTGATGTGGAAGCTACAAAGTGCATGCAGGTATTGTCATACAGACCTGTGAGTAGTCAACATGTACATATGGGACATTAACTGCAAACACTGACATCCCCGGCACATGCAATAACACCTGAAAGAGGAAGGCTGAACATCAAGATCAACATGCTGTTAATGTTGTTACACATGATACATACTGTCAAGCATACAAAATGCATTCTAAAACTAATACATGGTATATCTGCTGCCTGTCAACACTACTCAACAACATTAATCTACAATTGTCTACCTAGTATGTTCACCCTGTGCATCAGACCATATGAACATCTCCCTGCTCCAATGGTGTAGATGACAGGGATGCGGCACAGGCATCATCATATGCACAGGGTGATAATGTTTGCCAGAGGCCTAGGCTGCACCATTGGATGACATCATGTGTGTGTGTTAGGGCCTGTGATATCACTGGGCATGTGTGGATGTTATGCGTGTGTGTGTTGAGGTGCCCTACATTTGTTTCTAGTGTGTGTGTGTGTGTGTGTGTGTGTGTGTGTGTGTGTGTGTGTGTATGCATGCACACAGGTCTGGCATATGGCTGTCCTACACAGGAGTATTATTGACAGCTGCAGACTGTACAAGGCAGGTTTCACAGTTCACGGTGTCCAGCCATGCCCACGTGACCTGCGCCTGCCAGGGCTTGCACAGGCACTACCAGGCAGAGGTCTAGATTGGGTACTGTCTGATGACACATGTCCACTGGAACCATGTCTCTGTTGGGACCATCCAGGACCACGTGCACATGGCCTGTAGTGTCCTGGTGTGGACTGCACAGCACCAGCTGCAATGCTGCTGCTACTGCCACTATGGGAGCAGGCATGTGTAGTAGCATATTCATGTAGACCTTCAACAGGTGATGTAGCTGACCTACGTCCATGTGCCCGACGTCTCACTCCCACCAGATGTTCCAGCACAAACATTCCATGCTCAAGGATTGACATGTCATGGTCAAGGACTCCCACCATGTCACCCATTTGTCTATCCAAAACATCTGCAAGATGATGGTGAGCATTTGCAGTTGCCTGGATGTTGTCAGTTAATGAATGGATAGCAGACCTCTGAAGCCTCAGACCTTCTCTGTTTTACCGTTCAGCACGTGCCTCCATTATAGCCCGAAACATGCACCTAGTGACTCCAGCTGATGTGTTCACCACTGGTCCTCCTACGATCAGCACTGGTCACATGCCTGTTTGGGACATAACCAGTCAGTTGACTGGGATCATGGTGTGCAGGCACACCTTCCATAGTCTCCACACTTCCCTGTTCCATGCTATCACCCATCAGCTGCCCTTCCTCTATGGCCAGTGGTGATGGGGTATGTGTAGGCAGGGGAACTGTGTGCAAGGATGAGGGGGATACAGGTGGAATGGCAACCAATGGCACAGATCCAGCCCCTGACAACACTGCCTGTGCTTCAATCATACTTTCATCATCACTGTTAGAGTCTGTGGGGACACTAACATCAGGTGGACTGCAGGAGGGCATTGCACCTACATCAACACCTGTGAGTGGCAGACAAGCACTGTACATTACAAGTTATACAACACAGACACACAGAGACATGCTATGGCACCCAAAAGCATGCAACATGCAGGTGATATGGCAAATGGCATTCAGCTTATACAATTATAGTGGTATTTATCATACATCCCTGAGTTGCACACAACAGCATGCATGTGTTATAGCAGACAGCATGCACCTTACACAATTATAGTGGTGGTCAGCATACATACCTGTATTGCACCATTTATGTTAGTAGCTTATGCCCCATACCTGCAACACAGTGCATGCACTATGCACTATTGCACCACACTGCCCTGGTGTGTGCAATATACACCACATGTTAACAGACCATCACTGACCTTTGTACATCTGCCACTGATGCTTTGTGTTGGCCACTGCCCCATGAGTAGAAGGGTATGTCGACTGAATACTGTGCTTGCCTGAGCCCTAGCTTGCATATCTCCCCCAAAGCAGTGCATGTCTGTTCAACACTTTTCTGCCTACCCCTGAGCTGAATCTACAGACACTGTGCATGTGGCTGTACACATGTTTGACATGGCTGTCCCTGCTTTGCAATGGTGCCACAGACCAGCACAGGTTTACAGTACACCGGCCTGATGTATGGCGTATGACCTCACCAATCACATGTAGTATGACGTCTTCTGCTGACGTGTTGAATGACATGCATACATGTGTAACACAATGGTGTCCTTTCCAATCTACAGTATGGTAATGGTGTCCCAATGCAGGGACGTGTTATACTAACATGGGCCTTCAGCTGACGCAATGTTGTCTGTCCACCCTACAAATATGCAGTGACATACTGCACATTGAGCTGAGGTGCATAGCCATTGCAGGGCATCATGTGGATTCACTATTGCTGTACAGTGTGAGTTACTGTCACAGTTCATAGCCATGAGTGTGTTCACATACAATACATATCTAATATGGAATGTGACCCACGTCACTGAGGTGTATACACACTAAACCCTAATTTGGAATGTGTGACACAGGTCACAGAATGGTATACAGATGACAACCCTGCACATCTGCAACCATATCACTGATGCCTGGCAACTATGCCCACACATGGCTAACTTAGCAGTACTCTATGTCCCACATGCCATCTGTGTACCTCACACACATGAGGAGCAGGCATGACAGTGATGTCTGACACCAGCAAGGTGAATATACTGTATCTTTGGCCTGATGTAGTTGTATGTGTATGTTGTGCAACACATGTATGTATTTGGATACTGTATAGGTGAATGCTTTCATGTTGTGACACACTCAAGATGTTCAAGACATGTTATGTGGTGGTTTCATGTTATGCCTACACAAGTTGGGCACAGACCTGTATGATGTTTAGTGTTTCACATCTGCAATATCACCATTACACAAAGGCAATAGTTGTATTGTGTCACACTAATGCACAACAGGGTGTACACACATGTACATCACTTCTACTGTGTGTGTTGATTCATGTCTCTGGCTATCCTCCATGGCCATATGCACACATGTTCTGTCCAATGGTTGTGATGGCCATCTTTTTCACATGTCAGTGTTATACCATATGACATACACCTATAGATGTCATATGCTCCACTGAGGACAGGGTTATGCAGACAAAAGGTGGCATGTATGGTATGTGAGATATGTTTTGCAGGATAGTTGAGCAGTGTTGCAGTCAGCCCACTACATGTCATGGACATGTCAGAGAGCACATGACTTTGTGTGACATTCATAGCAAGGGTATAATCCACAAGGGTGTATCCTGTGGGCTGGTCATACTTCAGCTCCAACACATTTAGAGTGTGTGCACATATATGCTGTCTGTACAGTACTGTTTGTATTCCCAACATGTGTAATGTTGATCTATATTACCTGTCCCTACAGTGAACCACACCTCCACCATTGTATCCACAGTTGTCCAGAAATCTGGCAATGACAGTTTGGAAGGTTTAGTGTAGGTGTTTCATACAGTCTTCAATTGTTTCACATGGGTAACCACTGTGATGCATTACAGGTCTGACCAGTGTCTATTAACAGGACCATGATACGTTATGTGTACATGTGTTATGGCAGATAGCATGCAATTAATATGATCTGTGCATTATCAAGCCTATTAAAGAATAACAATCTAACCTAACACAGGCTGTTGTTGCTGCAAAATGCCAAAGGTACCTAAACAGGAGTGTCACAGCAGTAAGATCATTATCCACACCTGTGTGATAGCTACAGGGTGCAATGTCCATGTTAGCACATAACCCAGTACAATACACTATACTATGGAGTATGCACATCTGTGCATAAATAGAGTGGCAGACTATAGTATGTGGCATGTGTGCATACATGCCTTACATATGATGTTACATTACATATTGTACAGTAACACATGTAACTATGTGAAATATAGTTGTGTTATATGTGCAGTACTGACTTACCAGGCAACTCCAGGCTTGGTGGTTGAGAGACACTTACCTTCACAATGCCAGCTAAAGCTTGTGGATGGACATCTGCAGGTGTCCCCAGGTTGGCCAGTAGCTCCTCAGTACATGTGACTGGGGGCTGGGTTGGTGGCCCCCCACCTGTTGCACATTGTTCCCTGGCAATTGCATTAGCATGCTGTTTCGCCCATCTTATGAGGTCGGTGCAGTGTTGGCGCACCTGCTGATAGGTGCGATTGTGACTGCCAACATCATTTACCCTCCTGCGGAGTTCCTCCCACAGGGCATCCTGCTGCTGTGCATCCTGTGACACATGGCTGAAGAGTGTTACATGATTGTTGAGGAGGTATGGAATGAGGACCTCATCCTCCAAGCAGGTGTATGCTGGCAGCCTGCCATGCAGCATACCTGGAAGACATAATGATGGAGACAGGTCACAGTAACTTACAGAGAAGTACAGAAGTACAGCTGAACATACATGTATCAATAGACTCTGATGCCACTATCAACATGATCAGGATATAATCAGATAGTGTAAGCCATCACCTATGAAGTGGCTCTTACATATGGGCAGCAGTCTCCTACATCTTACACTCCTACTGCAGATGTTACACTGGAGTTAAAGATGATATGCAACCTGTTTCATTACCAGTACTGTGCACTACCTTACATACAGTATGTGCAAGAGACTGTTAGGTTGGCAATGAGAGGTTAGGCTACACAAACCTGGTAGTTCAACCAGTGTGTCTCTACTCTCAATATCCACTCTATGTAGGTGTGCACTTAGCCATTTGGCCCAGCCCTGTAACAAGGGTCACTACACATTGCATAACATGTACACATGCACAGCTGTTATTGCTTGCAAACGATACTAGACAGGTCCAGCCCTGTAACAAGGGTCACTACACATTTGCATAACATTTACACATGCACAGCTGTTATTGCTTGCAAACGATACTAGAGAGGTGGATATTACATGTGTTATGTGCATGGATAGTTACCTAGCTCTTATCAATTATCTTTGCTATCACGCTGCAAAACTGTCAGATGAATACAAGTGATATGTATCCTGTTATTGAGTATTGTAATTGCCAATAGACTTAACTACTGTTTGCATAACATAACAGAAATGCTCTGTAGAATGGAATACAGATCTGCCTAAAATACTGTACATTACACAGTTATTGGCACAATATCCCACAATGCAAACCATATTTGCACAGTAAGCCCACCTTTGACATGTTCATCTTACTTATACACCCATACATATGTCTACTGTTACAATATATTGACATATACTATCCCCTGTTATAGCACATAGTTGTTGGACCAACCCTGACATTGACAGTGGCTGGAAGCGAACTGATGAGTTCCAAGCCCATATCATCCCTTGTGGTGTATGAGGAGTTTGCCTTGTGACCTACAGCAGTACACGCACAGAATACTACAAGCATTACTACTGCTCAACAATACATCGCTACAAGATAGCTATTTCCACTATATACATTGATTACACTGTAATTCTTACAGAACAGGTGCTACATACACAGACATACTACATGTTATACATACCTTCTTAGTAATTGGAGGTGTTATTGACTAGTATAATACTCATTTTCTGTCTGTCTTTCAGTGTTTTGTACTGTTCTACAGGTAGATACAGATGGTTTGAATGTGTGTCAAGGCAACCTTTTATAGTTACAGATCAGTAACGTGCTATCCCAATAACCAATTGGTGTTCCTAAGTAGCTAATTACATGCACATCAGCTGTGCTACTACTGCCTTTGCCAATACCATGGCAACAGTGGAGTATAATTGAGTACTCCACTTGGGCATTGTCCCTTTCCCTTACTTGTGAGGAATACAGCCTGGAAGTGTTGTTTGAAATCTATTGCAACAGCTGTATGAAGACGAACAGTAATATATTGTGTGTAATGCCTAGAGAATTCGGTCTAAATGTGAGTACTGCTGTTATATTTCTGAACATTGCTACTTGTGCAGGGTTTGTCTGTACCTAATACTTCTGCATATTTTTCAGTCTGGCCAGGATGTTTCACCAGCTCAAGGCTGCATAGCTATGCATATAATGTTAGGGGGTTTACAGTGTGCTTACCAGACATCTTTAGTTTGGTGTTAATGTGTATCATACTCTGCTGATAATCAGTACTCAGTAAAACTTCCTGGTGTACAAACCTTTCAACTCTCTGAAACAGGATTACTTCATACAAACCCTGTAACATCAGCAGCTGTTCAGTTGTGTAACAGCAACTATTTTGCATAGGGCCATGTTAGTGTGTTTGTGTCCAGGTATGTTAAGGTTTCAGCAGATGTTGTACAGTAGTTGAATAATTGGTTATGGTATGACAGTATGTATTGATGTAATTATTTTGGGGGTGGGGGAGATGTTGGTGGGTGTACATAGCAGATGCAGGTGTGTAGGAACCCCTTTTATACAACTTCTATATGTGTGTGGGTGTTCTTTCCCCATGTGAACACCTATCCCTTAGTGGACTGATACTATGGTAATTGCAGGCTGATTCATTAAGGCACTGTTAAATGCTTCCTGTGTAGCATACAGGTACTGTTAGTCCTTGAATCATTTTGGCAATACATTTTAATGTAATAAAAGTTTGCTAAATGAAAGCTGTCTGTGTATTTCTGTTATGGATATTTGCAGTCATTGCAGTTATGTTGGTGAGTGTGTCCATAGAACATATTTGTAATAGTGTATTGGCATATACTCTTCATATGGTATGTTCATATTGTTTGGGGGCGGCGGAATGTGTGATTGCTATGGTCCATGTTATACTCAGATATGAACACTTCAGATGCTATCTACACACATGTATGTATGTGTATACACACACACACACACACACACATATATATATATATATATATATATATATATATATATATATATATATATTATATATGTGTGTATATATATATATATATATATATATAGATATAATATATAATATATATTATTGCATACATTTATCTGTACCTCCATAGATGTGTAGATGTTTTTAACCTATCTATATATCCACATATATATGTAGATCTGTATATATCGACATGTCTCTATGTATGTCTCCCTCTCTCTCTCTCTATATATATATATATATATATATATATATATATATATATATATAGATATATATATATATAGATAGATATAGATAGATATAGATATATATATGAGCATACACCTTTCATTGGGTATATGGCGGGTTGTCCTATTTCATCACATTCCTCCCTTTTTTATTTTAATCTGTATGCATACAGAACTGGCATAGGTACATCTCAGCTAGCTTAGTGGTAGGTTTCTCTGAGGATGGAGTTTATGGTTGCGGGTTCTAATCCTAGAAGGTGTTATTATTTTACCTCTGAGAGTAGGCACTGGTAGGGAAAGTGTGAATAATCCACATTTAAGTGGTTATAAGCAGGTTTGCCCATGGTCTGTGCGACGTTAAGCAAAGGTTAAACCTGTGAAGAGCTTCTCCGTTTAACCGTGTTTAAGCGCCGCTTACCATCGCACAAACCCGTGTAAACCCACTTACAACTCATTAAAAGTCCTTTAATCCATGTGCATCCAACAGCCCTTATTCTGGCCCTGAAAATAACTTAACAGCCCTTGCAGGTCTTGTACCCAGGACCATAAACACCACAGTCACTGACTTTACCACTAAGGCATCTGAGATATGTACAAATGTTATGGTGTTTCGAATTTACATTTTACTACAGGCATTCCTCACTACTGAAAACAAATGTGACAGTCAGTTGGTGTACATATGTCTGATACATGTTAATGTTCATATGTTTGTGAAATTAGGTGTTACAATGTGACATGACAGGGTGTATTATAACCGAGAAAGGTTCTTGTTTTGTCCTTTTTATATTGTCCCCATACTTCATGTATACCCCTCCAGTTCACTTATTGAACATCCGACCCAGTCTCTCCTTGATGCATGATTTCATTACCCATCATTCCTCCCCCACCCCAATCTTCACATACACAACAACCATCCCTTCTATGGTGAATTAGGTTAATATTAATAGCTAGAATACCAGAGCTGCATGTGTTTTGTGTACACTTCAATTCCTTTGGATTGCTTCTGTGTCACAAAGTGTGTACATAGATGTTTATATATATGGCTATTGATGTAACTGTGTATATATACATATATATATATATATATATATATATATATATATATATATATATATTTATATATATATTTATATATATATATATATATATATATATATATATATATATATATATATATATATATATATATATATATATATATATTTCATATTAATTTGTAACAGTAATACATATGTAAACTTGTATGTGTTGGTTCACAAATTACAATACATTACAATGCGCTGTACATATGTACACAAAGTGACTGTCCCATTTGTGGTCATTACAGTGGAATGCATATGGTATAAGGTGTAGTCTAAAGACCATGAAACATGTATACACCTCAGATGGCTTAGTGGTAAGACCAATAACTATAGTGTGCATGGTCCAGGGTTCAACACCTGCGATGCTTTAAAAATGTTTTTTTCTCCAGAATAAGGCTCATTTAAGCAGTTGTAAGCATGTTTAAAAGTGTTTGTGTGACATTATAGCAGCGGTTAAACACAGTTAAACTTTGTAACATATAACCTGTGCGCGCAAACACGACCACATCCACTAACTACTCAGGATATATACATTTCACTGAAGTAACATCTCCCTATGTGCTTCCATAACATTGCTTTCTCTGTTGACTTTACTCTCCAGCACACATGGGTTTATATGAGTGTTTCGAATGTTTATTATACAGACGATTACTACCTATATATGTAAGCTATGGTTAAGGTATACTTTTTAACATGATAAACATCCCTGACTTTATTGGGATTGGGACCTCAAATGCACAGATACTATGCAGATGCTGTAACCATTACACTATTGACATTAATGTTGCTTCCACCTATTTCCTATTTAGATGATTTCTATGTGTAAGCTAGGCTAAGCAAAAGGCGAAGGCCCCCAAAACCCACTGAGCTTCACTTACTCTTGAAATAACAATATATAACAAATGTAATGTGAGACAATAAATTACATTCCTAACTACATTAGGCATAGCTCCTCGATGACACACTTCAAGGGAAACCTTGTTGTGTGAATGGGTAACAGAATATACACCCCTGGTATCATGTGTCCCAGAACCATACAGCCAGGGTGTGGGGGAGCCCATCCAGTTTGATAGCTGCAAGACCTGTTGGGGAAATTGAATGGTGTTGAATTGTCACATTAACATGGCCTCTTTAGATCACTAAGTGCCCCTATCACCCTCCACCACCCCAGTCTTCAACAGCTTCCGGCAACTCTGCCTGAAATTGCTTCATTGGCTACGCTTGACAGAGGCTCAGTTACTTCATCAATGGTGCAGAGAAAGCCAACACACTGTAGCTATGCTTCTAATTGCCCTTGGGCAGATAGGTAGTAGGCTATGTGTGAACCTCTAAAGTGCCGGCCATCACAGCCATAATATGTGAATTAACAGACTTTCAGATCACAGTATACAGTGAGAAATCACCATGTAGTCAGGAAACAGTTAAGTACAGCAAGAACATACAGAACGCTGATACTTAATCACTCCAAAAGCCTATCTTGGAAGCTAGAAGACTTGTATAAGTTTAAAGCTTTCTATTTCTTACCAGTGGGTTACCTACAGGAGAGATGAGAAACAAGCACAGATGGGAAACATGCATGCAACAATACCATACCAGCTTATGTGTCAGACTTAGGCTTTGGAATATATCTTGGAAGCTAGAAGACTTGTATAAGTTTAAGGCTTTCTATTGCTTACCAGTAGGTTACCTACATGAGAGATTAGAAACAAGCACAGATGGGAAACATGCATGCAACAATACCATACCGGCTTATGTGTCAGCCTTAGTCACTGGAATACTGGCCAAGGCTATTGGCACCCCCATGGTGCCTTTTTTAGTAGAGTCTCAAAGGTGAATGCCAACTCCATAAACAGCACAGTAGCAGAATCAATGAGGGTTATGCTACTGAACACCAGGGGTTGTGATCACAACATGCATGCACTCACAGCACTCATCAGGCTGGACAACATCAACATCTGTGCAGTAACTGAGACCTGTCTTAAGGTTCCTGAGAGCACACCAGCACTACCAGACTACAACCCATACCACACATTTTGGCCACAGAACATGGACTGACACAGACATGGAGGGGGTGTATCCATATTCATCAGGGATACCTACACCTCCAGGTTAGTGGGGTAGCATGATACCTCTGAGATCATCCATGTGCAGCTAACATCAGCCACAACTGCAATGTAAACTGTGGCCTGCTACAGATCACCCTCCATGACCCAGGACCACCACTCCACCTACCTGGAGTCAGTGAAGAACATGACAGTCCTAATGCACACCCTGGCATTGGTCGATGTCAACTACCCTACCATTAACTGGGAAACTTACTCAAGTACTCACTTCCAGGCCCAGTGCTTCCTAGAATTTATCACCTCATATGCCCTGTATCAGGTGGTAACCTCCCTAACGAGGGGTGGAAACATACAGGAAGTGGTCATCACCAACATGGGCAACAGGTGCACCACAGTAGAGGTTAACTGGTCACTGGTTAGATCTGACCATGAACTATTCACTGTTTCCACACCCAAACATCTCCCCCGACCATGGAAACCACAGTGTATACCTTTCCTACAGCTAAATTTACAGTACTACAGACAGGGATGGGGGGGGTTCGCAGCCCCCATGCTAACGGGAAACACTGCTCAAGATACAGACAGATTTACAAATGCAATCTATAAGCACCTACACAGATGTATGGATCGTGCCATCACTGGTAAACCAAGACTCACTCCTCCTAGACAAGGACACCAGTCTGGTGGACCCCTGCAATAAACATGCTATACTACAGAAGTAGGACAGTGTTCCAGACAAACAGCAAATCCCACGAAGGGCCTCACTGAGACAGATACCTGGTGTCAGAGCCATGGCCTCAAGCTCAATGCCAAAAAGTGCAGTGTCATCCCCTTTGGTAAAAACTCTTTACCCATGAACTACCACATAGGCAACAATCTACTTAACACCGAATGTGTGGTAAGAGACCTTAGGACCCAGGTGGACAGTAGTCTCTCTGTTGATAGTCACATCACCACAGTAGTCAGGAAGTCCTTCTACGTGGCACACCTCATCATAAAAGGGTACTCATCCAGGAAAAAAGAGGTAATTGTTCCCCTCTACTCGACACTCATTAGACCCATTATAGAGTACAATGCCCCTTTTGGAATGTACCTCACAAGACATCTGCAGCAGCTGGAAAGGCCACAGAAGTCCCTCACAAAGAGGATTACTGGCATCAAACAAATGCCCTACACTGGCCGCCTCAAAAAACTCCAGCTTTACTCCGTAGCATATTGCCTACTCCAAGGTGATCTCTGCCTAACATATAAAGCTATGTCAAACCCAGAGCTGCTGGACATGCTACACCTAAAGAAATCCCAATCCCTCCGAGCTACACACTCTAAGGACCTGAACCTTGTCACCACAATAAACAGGACATGCTGGAGGGATAGATTCCTGTCCCAGAGACTTCCCATACTCTGGAACAGGCTACCCATCTATGTCAAGCAAAGTTCTTCATTAGCACTCTTCAAGAAAAATCTTGATGAGTGGATGGGAAATAGGAAATACACCCCGGGGATCACTTATGTGTCCCTACTCGACAGTGGCACAGGAAAATAACTTTCTTGGGTGGCGTAAGCCAGGGAACCTTGTTGGCTTGGCTTATGTAGGCCCTTGGGCCGATAGCCTAGTACCTACCTATGAACCTATGACCACTATTAGTATGATACGTAGGTCCCTCATGAAATCATCTAAGGCTAACATCAACAGGAAAATACGCAAGGATCCGAAAGATAACCACAAAGCCTTCTTTGGCTATGTCAAGGATCTAAGTGGTGACACACAGATTAGCACTGAAATATAGCACAAAATATGCTGACCCTACTGATATCGCCAACATCCTTGCAGATACATTCAGTGCATACTTCACACGCTAAATAGCCCACAGCACTACCCGAAAGGTACAGTATCCCACACATCAGAGACACACAGGTGGAAATGTCCCTCTCTAACAGCAGAACACAGCATCAATGGAGGCAGAAGTTGTCCCAGACTGCATCTTGCAAACAGTACAAGACAACCTGACCCCCCACCTAATTAAACTTTTCAACCTCAGCCACTCCACAGGATACATGCTTATACTCTGGTGTGTGGCAACAATTATTCCACTCCACCAAGGTGGAATCACAACTGACCATGGTAACTATCACCCCATAAGCCTGACTAGCCTGGTCTGCAATGGTATGGAGCGCATCCTCATGGCACTCATTAATAAAGACATTGGTAACCTCCAAACATGTGACTCAACCCAGGTCAGCTTGGTTGAGTGCAGCTCATGCATACTGAGCCTGTTTGACATCTTACATACAGTCACCAAGACGTTAAATGAGGGGAGAGGTGGTTCACACATTCTGCCTGGACCTCGCCAAGGCTTTTGACACCATGCCCCACTCAGGTATTGTTGATAAACACATGAGCCTGTCATTCACCCATGCATCACAGGTTGGGTTGCCAATGGACTTACACACAGAACCCACATGGTACAACTAGCAGTCTCCAGGTCCAACTCTTGACCAGTCATAACTGGTGTCCCACAGGACTCAGTCCTGGGAGCCCTACTGTTTGGCATATACTTCTCAGAGATACAGGCAAACACAGGTGGACTATGGCAGACCATGTTTGGCAATGACTGCGAACTGGGAGCCATGATTGATAGTCCAGCTGACACAGACATCTCTCAAGGGGCCTCACAGAGACCGACACAGGGCATCAAAGTCATGGCCTCCAGCTAAGTGCCACAAACTGCATTGTCATTTTATTGTGGAATATTAAGCACCCACTTATTAACACATAAGTGGCAGCCACTTTAATATGGACGGGGTAATGGGGTATTTGGGGACTAAGGTAGACAGTGATCTGTCCTTTGACAATCATATCTCCAAAGTAGTTAGGACATCCTTCTATGTAGGCCAACTGATTACTAAAGGGTTCCCATCTAGACATACTGGGGTTATAGTGCCCCTTTACTCATCACTCATCAGTCCCATCATAGGGTTTAATAACCCATTTTGGGATGTACCTCAGAAAACACTTCCAACGAATGTACCTCACCAAGGGGATTACTGGCCTCAAACATATGCCCTATGCCAGACTAAATAAACTCCTGCTTTACTCAGTGGCATCTCGTTTACCCAGAGATGATCTCTGCTGTCCAACACAGCCATGTCAAACTCAGGCTTAATGGATATGCTCCACCTATGGGAATCCATGCCACACACTGTAGTGAGCTGAACCTTGCCACAACAATAACTGGTAGATGCTGGAGGGACAGACTCCTGTCACAGACACTCCCCATACTTTGGAACAACATCCCTAACTACATTATACAGATCCTCTCACTAACACTCTTCAAGAGAAACCTTGAAGAGTGGATGGGGAACAGTAGATACACCCCAGGGATCCCACCATTGGCTGTGCTCCACAGAGGGACAGTTAATGAATCAATGGGGTGGCAAAAGCTGACACATTTTGGCTAGGCTTATGAATGGCCTCTGGCAGTTGGCCAAGTACCTACCTATGAACCTATACATACAGTATCAGCGCATGCTGATAGCTTAATTTCCTGTTGAGGTGTCGACTTACCTTGTGCCAATAACAGTTGTGTGTGCAATAGTTGAGGGCTGCCTATGTTGGATGCACACAGTAGACTGCCTATACACGACAATTTACAGGTAGTCTTGTGTGTGTGCCATCCATTTTTACTGTGTGTGCAGGTGGAGAAAGGTGTCAGTCCCTAGGTTCCTACACTGTCAGTGTGTGTGTGCTATACATTCCCTCCTTGCCAAGGCATGGGCATACTGGGCATGCCTCCGTCTGCCTACTGGGGCTGGCTCAGGGTGTTCATGGTCTGAGTACCTCTGTATCTGTGGGGCCCTTGGCAATGGTGGTGGGCTGTGAGGGCCTTTACCATTCTGTCCCTGCTGCAGCTGTTTCCGCAGGATCATATTGTGTAGCATGGCACATACTATGAAGATGTGGGCAAACATGCCTGGAGAGTTCTGCAAGGCTCCACCAGATATGTCCAAGCAACAGAACCATGATTTCAGCATCCCAAACACACATCTATGATGATTCTGGTTTGTGCGTGTGCCTCATTATGGTGTTCCTGCATGGGTGTGTGTGCATTTCTGATGGGAGTCATCATCCACTGTTCCAGTGCATAGCCAGCATCCCCCACCAGGTGGCCATTTGGGATGTCCCCCTGGCAAATACCTGATACAGATGTGAGGCATGCCAGATGTGGGAGTTGTGATAGTTTCCAGGGTTGGCAGCACACACATCCATGATAATGCCCTGGGCATTGCACACGACCTGGCAGTTGATGGAGGGGTATCCCTTGTGGTTTATGTAGCGCCTACCCTGCTCACCAGATGGTGACTTGATGTGTATGTGCATGCAATCTATTGCACCCAGTACCTCCGGGTATTCTGGCACATGGTGAAAGAGACGCATGTTGCTGGCCAACTCCTCCTGTGTACGGGGGAAGTATATGTGCTCATTGGCATGTGTTAACATGGCATCCAGAAACTGGTGTATTACCCTGGATGCTGATGCCTGTGAGACACTCCCATGATATCCCAAGTTGGTCTTTGAAAGGTACCTGTAGCTAGTATTCTCAAGCTTACACATAACTTCATTTCCACTGGGATGGGTTCCCCTCTGTTTGTTCTGGCTCTGAGGCATGGCTGGCACAGCTCCACAAGTTGCTGTAGGATGTCCCTGTCCACCTTGTAATGCTCTACAATCCCCAGATCATGTAGTTCCTGGTAGGTTACCCTGGGTCTGAACACTTTCCTCACCCTCTGGTGCCTGAGGTGGTTGTGTGCATCATCCTCCACACCACCTTTAGTTTCCAACACATGCTGGTGGATCAAAGCTATGGCAGCCCCTCACATGTACATAATAAAAGTTCTCCATCTGTGTACACCACTGGTGCAGAGTGTATGGGAATACACAAATGTGTGTGAGGTGCTTTCACACTTTATACTATTGTGCTATGGATGCTGCTGATGTTATTGGGTGTGTATGAGCTATTCCAGCTGCAGAGTACATTAAGTATGGGTTTTACAATGAGTACTGCAAGTGTGGGGCCTTCACTGTGGAGTTATGCTTGCATGCCTTGATTAATCGGTTGCCCTTTAATTCACTTTTAAACCTGGATCCCTTCCCATTATCAGGCATGCATCCACCTAACGTCTTTCTTGTTTTGTACTTTCCCTACCTAGTCATGGCAAAATGTGCCTTGTAGATGATATACTGCAAATTGGCTTTGTTCTGCTTTGACACTTTACTGTTTTCTTTGCAGTACAGCCCCTCCCCTTTCCTGTTCTGCAGGCAACTGCTTGCAGCCTTGTTACCTGCTGTCAATGGCCCACTGTAGGCTCCTAGGTGTTAATAAGTCATTTTTACTCCAATTTCCCTGCTGCAGCATTTCCTTATTTCTTTCCTATATCCTTCCTGTTTCAGCTGCAGTACGCACCGCACAAACCCGTTTACTGGGGTTACTCGCATTTTCATCTTAGTTCACATGCATACTCGGTTGTGTACTCTCAGCTAAGCAAAGCTATGGCCAGTTCAACACACCCCTATCCTGCAGCTTTGCCTAGCTAGGGGCAAACTGGTTTAGCAATGCTCCAATGTGCTTACAGCAATGGCAATACACCCCAATCTTGATGTCATCTTTATCTCAAGGGCACACCTCGCTGTTATAATGCAATGCTGTGAGGTGCATCCTTACACCAGTGGGGAATCTGTGATTCGCTATTACTCCTCTCATTTGCATGGCATTGCCTACTAATTCCTAGCTACCGCTCATAACACAGTCGCAGCCCCTTAGCAACCCTTGTGCTATAGTATGGTGTAGCATGCCTGCCATTGACTATTATGGGGAAATCATGATATGTGTTACATTACAGTTTTATTCTATATTTTTCTATTTTTCTTGCGATCCCCTTTGCACACCACTGCCCTGTGCTTCCACGTCGCGATAGTGCGACTTTATATATTAAATGTTAATTTTATATTTTGTAAGTTTTTTTTTTATGCCAGTGGCTATATATTTAGCCATTGGCATATATTAACAATATAATACATGTGTTTGGTTGGCTGTCATGGCTCCAATTTTATGTTTGCAAAAATGTAAACCGTTTTCTACGGTTTACATTTCTTCATGCTGGCACTATGCCTACACCACTTCCTGGTTTGCTATATACCTTCATTTGTACTCTACACTGCTGCACATGGGGTAATTAGCATATATGGCCCAGGAGCTGTGCGGGTGTAGTGTACACAGGTAGTGAATGTGGGAACAGCTCGTACCTGGATTGTTTGGCGGCCATATTTGGTGTTGGAATGCCAATGCTACGCCTGCACCTGGCACAAGCTTTATGAATCTTGGGGACGCATAGTTAGAGTGTACAATCCACCTTCAGCATGTCTTTGGGATGTGGGAGGAAACCGGAGCACCCGGAGGAAACCCACGTGACCACAGGGAGGACATGCAGACTCCGTATCCCTAAAAATCAAAATTCCCCATTAGAGTGAACTGCTTTTCCCAACCTACCTTCCTTCATCAGTTCTGATGTTCAGTCTTCATGCTGTAAGACTACCAAGTAACTCTGACCCCCCCCCGCGATTTTGTAATTAAACAAACCGCCTACTCAGTGATGTCATTTTGTCTTGTACTGAATAACGGTAATGTTCTTTGAAATTCACATTTACAATGGAAGCTTGTTCCAAAGTCTGCATATTGCAATCTTCTTCAAACTTGTCAGTCTGACAAATGAACTTGGATCTCATGTGCTTGTGTCTTCTGTCAATTTTATAAATGTGCAAATTTAACTGATGTCATTTTATGGGAAGCCGATATGTGTCAGCTTGGAAGAGATGGCTGATAAGGCTTTCTGCTTTGCCAGGGATGGTCTTAAATACCGAGAATGCAAGTATGGATAGAACTAAAAATGGATGAAAAGGATTTACCTGTTTCAACTTTAGAAGTCTAACAGTAAAGAGTCTTTTGAATCATGGGAGAGACTCTGTGCAGTTCATAGTTGTTATCAGGAAGTTAAGTAAGATGTTCAGTTGGACAGGAAAACTAGAAAAAAAGGTTCACACTTATCAGATGATACATAAACATTGGTGTGTACCAAAGTTATGTATCCCTCATTCTGAAAGATGTATGCCTCTCCTCAAAACTGATTACATGAATAGATCTGTAATTGTAGGACTGCATACATACAGTATCTGCTCACCTCATCAGATCCAAACATAGTTAAAGTTTTGAAACTTGAAGAGAAAAAATAGAAGATGACTTCTCTGATAAGGTTAGCAGAAGTATATCATTGTCAAATGGGAATGGAAACCAAACCAGAAGTAGACAAAAATCAGGCAGCAACTGGATGTGCCAAAAAAACAAAAGAAATGATGTAAGCAGATGGGTCAGATGAAAAGGCAAGACGTGGGGAAAAGGCATAAATATAGTTGCAAGTACAGAAAACTTCTAGGACAACCTCATGTTGACCATTTCTATGGGCTAGGCTTGTAAAGGCTCCAGGGGCATTTGCCTAGTACACATCTATGAACCCATGTTGATCAGGATCGGAGGTAGGAATGGTTAAAGAGAGGTGAATTTAAACAAAAAGATGAAATGTTAATATTAGCAGCCCAAGATAGTGGACTACTTACACATTGGTTTAAAAAGTCCACTGAACAGGTGGGAGAAACAGACAAATACAGGTTATGTAAAACAGAATGGAAACAGTCACAAATCTTGTGCTGGATGTGATACACTAATGGCAGAGGGCCTATATACTTAAAGGCATAATAATATGGGAGGACAGTTGCATTGTGAATTGTGCAAACATTATAATATTGAAGTATCTGAGAAGCTTTGGAAACATGAGCCACAAAGTATAATAGAGAATGATAACATTTATATCACATGGGATCACCCATTACTGGCTGTTCAAAAAAAAAAATAGATGTGAGAAAATCAGATACAGTAGTCCAAGAAAAGAAGACAAAATGTAACATCCATCATTGAAACTGCTACACCCATTGACTGTGTTAGCTTATGTACAGAGAGACACAAATTCATAAAGTACCAGGATGTGCAGGCAGGAATGTGGGCAATGAGGAAAAGGATACCCAGATAGTTCCAATAGTAGTAGGAGCAATAGGTCTCAAAAATATTTACAGTCTTATTTAGATATACTACTGATACATACAGTATAACTCTGTATGACTTGCAGAAGGAGTGCTGAGAAGAGCAATTTTGGCTAACATCTAAGATTGACATAATGCTAATTTCATGAAATTTAATCATACTTATTTTAAAGACAGCATGGTCAACTTCTCCAGTTAAATGCAAAGACAACATAATCAGATTTGATAATGATTATTCTGCTGGAGAACTGCAATAAAAGAATGTCTCCCTCTGATAAAGAAATTGAAAAATAGGCAACTTAAAGTGCATCTGCTGTTTCCTGCAAGAATAAAAATATTTTTTACTGAAGGTCCTAAAAGTTTTAACACTCTACAAGTAAAAGTCTCTTATCTTTCAGCTAATAAAACCTTGGATAAAGTGGAAGAAATGGATTGGAGCTCCTTTGGGGTAAAGAGACATGCAGAAAAAAATTAATGGAGCACTGCTGACAAGAAAAAGAAGAAACTCAAAGACACATGAAAAGGGCAAACATTATTGTTTTCTATTTGCTCTGTAAGGCAAAAAGGTTCTTCTTTAAAAGCATTCATGCTTTATATATGTGTCAGTCTTTGAAGCAATATAAATACAGGATAAACAGACTTTTTATAACTAAAGGAAACAACCCTAAAGAAAGCAAGGTAACATATATTTCTTTATTACAGTGTTACTTACAGTCATGATTTCTCTAACGTTAAATGATATTTAGATAATTCATTTATAAATTACCTGCCTTTTACTGCTAGTATAGAATATGATGCATTTACACTGACATATTAATGTGGTGTGCTTAAATGAACATGATTCTTTTTATATTATTTACACTAAGTTGCATGAAATATCTAAACTGTTGCATTTAATTCACATAATAATATATAAAAGCTGATAGTAATAACTGTCCAAAAAGTGTCTTGAAACGTAGTTATCTATTCTTTGATGCTAAAAGTGCCTTTTTGACTAACAAACAACTGTTTGGCTTGTATATCTGCCCTTAATGTTAAGAAAACTAATAGCAGTTTAATGAGCTTGTGTTCAGTTTAAAAAGCTCTAAAAACTTCACTTACTTTGTTTTTGGCTTCCCGCCATGGCCATGAGCTGGGAACTCATATTTTACCATCCCTAGAGTGGAGGTTCTTTAGGTAGAATCCACTAGTGTGTGTTAAATCCTCTACAAATGTATGAACGGCACAAAAATGAAAGTAAACAGTCTGAGTGATGTCAGCACTGAAACAAGGCAGTATGGGTGTGGTTTAAGCTCTTAAGCTACTTAAAGTAACAAGCACACTATTTATGAGATGGCAAAGTGCTTTTACAGTTTAACAAATATTAAAAGTACACTGAAGTACATAAAACATTTAGAAGGTATCAAAACATGCATGATGTTTTATTATATTGTAACATTTGTTATTCATTTTGAATTGTACACATAAACAGCACACAAGTATTAAAAAAAAGAATATCACTTGGAAGAAACTGTATGAACAGTTAACACATACAGACTTTACTACAATATTTTCTGATAACATCACCCAAGTAAATTACTATAATTTAACTTAATTTTATGAAAACTTAATATATTTAAATCCTTGACTGGAACTATATAACATATTTGTAAACACATTGCAGCTAGTGTACTCAACCTTAAAGACAGTAAGACAATTATTGTTAATGAATGTAGCTATTTGTTATTAGGCATTTTAAAGGTAAAAAGGAGTTGTTGTTTAATTATTAAGATACTCTGCAAATATTAAACTGGTCGAGTAGCACAGTCATTAAGCAGTAATGAGCAAGAAAAAATCTCATAGACTTGCTTATGATATTGTTATATATACATAGATAAGAACTGCTGAATTATAAGTATGCTTTTATTAAAGGCAAGTTATACTAATATTGAACATCCTCACTGAAAATGAATGGTTGTGTGGAGAGACAGTAACTCTCATTATATGACCAAGGCTAAAGAGATTGACTTGTATGTCTAAATTGATCAGCCTTGAACCTTAGATTACAAATAGACATGCAATGTACTTTTACTTATAATACTGAATATATATTATATATCATAACAAACGCTAAAGCCATTGTCAGCTATATCTCATATTAATCACTTTTATAGTATCTATATATCTCATGTTTTTTTTAAAATATTACTAGTATTAACATATGAATTGAATAGCATGGGCATTTACTAATATATTGCTGTTGGTACATGATATGCATATAAATAACAGGTCTAATTTCTGTCTATGAAAGTAAATACCAAGCTATATGCATTTGTTAATTATGAAAGAAGAGCTTGCTATCTATTCTTTTTAATATCCTATAGGTATGTACTTGTTAGAGACACACACATGCTGCAAAGCTGCTGCTTATTGCTTATTCATTAGTATATTTCTGACTGCAATGTTATAAATATATGGCATGGCCCACTTGAGTTGAGAATATGTCTCTATATCAGGCATGTTCTTGGTTTGGATGTTCTATATTATCTATAATATGATATTGAGTACCCTCACTAAATTCAAAGAAGCCACAATAGAAATAAATTTTTATTAAAAAATGGAGAAAAGAAGGATGAAGAGAAAAAAGAAGGAAAATGGTTGGTGGTCATATAAGGTTATCCTTTCCCGTGTATGTAGAAGGGTTGGGTCGGTGGTCATATAAGGTTATCCTTTCCTGTGTATGTAGAAGGGTTGACAGTAATAAGTACCAAACAGTTGTGTTATAGCATGTTTAAAGTTTACTTTGCTTGTTATATTTTCCAACCTTACAGTTATAACACTGTAGACAAATCCTGTAATATCATAAGGATTATGAGTTGCTATTTGACATATGACATACGTGGTACATTAGCGGTGAAATATGCCAGAAGTGCTAATAATATATAGGAACTGCCTGGAAATATAGTCTTAAACTATATAATATCAATGCCGAAAACAAATTAGTAACATTCATGCCACTAAAATATGATTTTATGAATTAAATGAAAACTATAAGATTACTGATAAATGACAATAAAAGTCTAATATTATATTCATTGTTACGGACACTTCATGATTTAATTAAGTTGTAGTATAGTTAACTAATGCATATAATGCTTAAAATTCTTTTATATAGACCATTACAAAAGTTTGATACCTATGAATGCCACTCACACTATAAGGGAGATAAACAGCAAGCATATTACTTTTATGATGCATAACCGTTATTGCTATACAAAAGATATATTAAAATAAGAGATTTTTCTTTACAATTTAAACAAAGCCAAATAGTTAAGTATTAAATCTAGGTATAGTTGTGTTGCCTTAGTGTTTTATAAAATATTAAAAATAGATAAAGACTGTATTTAAGTAATATGTAAATGCAAATACATGCATACTTAAAAGATATATAAGATACTTTTCATTATAAAACTACCATGTGGTGAGGCTGGGGGAGGATGCTGAAATGCAGATCTAGAGGGATAGCTTGAATGGTTAGATCATTCAAGGATGAGATGTTTTTTTCTCATGGAGGGGTTTGGTGGTTGTTTATCTTATAATGTTTTCAGTTATGATCTTCTAATGTACTTTTATTGGGTGTCTATAATCTATTGTAATACTGTTGGAAGAAGAAAGAACAAGTCATTCTCTTCATGTACACACATCTACACATTGTTACGAGTATATGAATATGGATAAAAGCAAAGCTAATATAAATCCAATTGCAAAATGTATATCTGTTAATGTAAATGGTTTAAATAATAGCTGCAAAAGGGGAAGTCTTTACAGATATTTAAAGCTATGTGAAGCACAACTAGTATTTTTACAGGAAACAAACCTTACACAGGAAGACATAAATAAAATAAATAATAAAAATTATACAGTACTAGTAAGTTCCACCTATAGTCAAAAGTGAAGGGGAGTAGCAATTTTGTGGAAAAGCACCACTTTAATGCCTAAAATCATAAACACGTTTCATGATAACTCAGGAATGTTTTGTCTAGTGACAATATCTATCAATGAAATGGTATATACATTAGTGAATATTTATTGGATACCAGGACTAGGAGTTAGAGTGGCCAAACAACACTTAGATGACATTGTACAATATGCCAAAGGCAATTTAATCATAGCTGGAGATTTCAATTGCATTATAAAAAAAACTGACACAAATACTAAAACTACACGTAAGAGATCACCATTAACAAAGTTGTTATCTGAGTTTGTTGAAACTTTTAATATAGTTGACATAAATGAGTATGCTGTCCCAGATTCACTATTCTTTACACATTTTCCCATAGACATAATACATACTCTAGAATAGATAGAATGTACATAGCAAAAGATTTAACCACTAAATTAAATAAAGTCAAGACAATTTCATGTCCATTTTTGGACCATAACACCATAACGTTTGAGATAGGCTTATGTTTCAAGAGAAGGATATCAGTAACAAGAATACCATCCTACATAACAAATCTCAAAGATTTTAAGGAATTTTATATTAAAGAGACACAAGCATTCTTAGATACGAATCTTACGAAAGATGTATCTGAAATATATGTATGGGATGCACTGAAGGCATACCTATATGGAAGAGCAGTGGGATGGTATAAAAATAAACAAAAACAGTGGAATAAGGAATTAATGGAATTACAGTCAAAAGTGGATAATTTAAAGATTGATATTCAAAATGGAAACACCAACTTAGTGAAAGAACTGGAAGATACTAATAAAAAATACTCAGACGCTACACCACAAAACAATGATCAACTTGGAAAAAATTAAACGATGTTACTATTCAATGAACCCTAAAAACCAATGAATAATAGTAAATAGGACTAAAAAGATGATTAAAACAAATCAAATCAAGGAAATACATAATATAGAAACCAAAAAGAAAGTGTCTGATTTAGAAGGAATGCTAGCAGCATTTAGGCTATTCTTTTATAAACTTAATAATCAAAATAAGAAAATAGAAACACATTCAGTATTGAAAGCTTTTGTTAAAAAACAATGTTAAAGTTAGGTTATTAGAGGAGCAGGTACAACTAATAGATAAGCAAATAACAATGACAGAACTTAAAGCTGAAGTAAATAAGCTAAAATTAAACAAAGCTCCAGGTATAGATAATATCACCCCAGAAATGTTTAAATTTCTATCTAATGAGGCTTTGCTGTTGTTAATGAATGTCTTTACATCAGTTACAAATGGTAAATACATCCCTCCTTCTTGGAAGTACATATTAATATCACCAATTCTGAAACAAAGTAAAGATCCCAGTGAATGTTCATCATACAGACCCATTTCACTTCTTAATATAGATTATAAAAATTTTATGGCAATACATGCTGCTCGAATAAAACAATTACTACCATTTTTGATAGAGGAGGATCAAACAGGTTTTATAAAAGATAGGAACACTTATGACAACATCAAAAGAATTATTTCCTTAACTGATTATATAAATGTCACAAAAAACAAAATGAATGTTATTAGTTTAGACATAAGTAGCACATTTGATTCGGTGAACTGGGATTATTTATGGTTAGTTTTAGAAGAATATGGTTTCTCAAACAACTTCACCTTGTTAATAAAATCATTATATGAAAAATCATTGGCTTATATAAAACTGAGATCTTGTCTGTCTAAATCTGTTAAAATAACAAAGGGCACAAAACAAGGCTGCCCTCTTTCTCCGTTATTGTTTGCACTAGTTATTGAACCCTTAGCAAATAATATACGTATGGATAAAAATATTGAAGTAATACAATTAGACAACAGCCTAGAGCTTAAAATTCTAATTTTTGCTGATGATATTTTAATTACCTGAAAGAATAATAATAGCTCTTTAAAAGCATTATGGGACTCAATTCAAAACTTTCAAAACTTTTCGAGTCTTCAATTTAATGAGAACAAAACAAATTTATTGCTTATAAATACTAATAAAAAAGATCTAAATAAAAAATACCATAAATATATCCCCACAGATAATACAATTAAATACTTGGGAATCATAATAACTAACAATTTAGATACTACAATTGAAACAAATTATAAAGATAGCTTAAATAATATTAATAATCTAATACAGAGATGGAATAAGTTCTTCTTTTCAATGGTAGAATGGCTCTATATAATTAAAATGATCATATTTCCAAACATTCTTTATGTTATACAAGCTTGTTCTTTGCCACCAGCTAAATCTCACCTAAAACAATTAAATGATTTAATGGTAAGATTCCTATGGTATCCAAAAAAACCAAGGATAGCTATGAAATATCATCTAGATGATTGGGATATGGGTTGCATAGGTTTACCAAACATAGAAGTATATTTGCATTCATCTGTTATTAAAACAATATCATTATGGCTAAATACAAAATATACATCAAAATGGAAGCTAGTTCATGAGAGAATCTGGTTAAAACCAGGATTTGTAGTAGCAAATAAGTATACCGATTTCATACCAAACAATTTTCTATGGCTGATGAAGGAATATATGATAATACATAAGCATAAAAATATAAGTTCCAAATGCATTACTTATACATTAAAAATTTTCCAAAATCTTATTAATAGCAATCCTGATATTAAAGCATGGTCATTTTTATTATATCCAGTAGCGTACACACAAGGTAATATAATAACATTTGCTATGGAAGTAGTCAACATGCTTAAAGAAAAGGGATTAATATACTGGCATCAATTGGTAAACTCTGGAAAACTTCTGAAATAGACCAAATTAAAAGGAAATTAAATATGGAAAATAGTTCATGGCTACATGTACAAGAATTAAGACAGTCTATATTAAGCAAACAAGAAACAATGCAACCATCAATAAGACAGAATATTTCTAATCTTATAGAACATACAATATTACTAATGAATCAACCCATTACTGGAAAGGGATACTTATCATCTATTTATAAAACAAACAAAAAAACTATAATAATGACAAAATATGGAATTATTCTAGATCAATTAATGGATATGTGCCAAATGACAGAGACAAAAAAATTAATTGTTCTCTCTCCAAAGCAGACATCACTTTCATTACATTGGAGACTCTTTACATGGCAATTCATACACAGATCTTACGTAACCCCTCATAAAATGGAACTCATGTTTAAGAAAAATATTGGCTGCTGGAGATGTGATTTATCAATAAAAGCAGACTGGCAACATATATTCTACGAATGCCGTTTGATTAAACCATATTGGGATAAAATAAATTATTTTCTGCAAATGGTATTCAATGACAAATTCCAGATTTCTAAATCTATTATTTTGTTTAATACACCTGTACCTGACTGTGTACCAAGAAGAAAATATGTAATCTTGTGGACTCTCCTAGCCATTGCAAGGAAGAACATTACATCAAACTGGAAATCCAAAGCTTCTCCAACTTTTAAGCAATTCATGAATATGGTGTCAGCAGTATGGCAATTGGAAATGAACACTATTAAAAGAAGAACTGAAAGAACTACATCATTATATATAGCATGGCAAAAAGTAACTGAAATACTGGAGAGTAATGACTGTAACATATTATAATCAGGAAACAATTGTATAGAAAGTCAATTATATGCCAACAATAGACACCCTTATAAATACTTTATTTTGGTTTTAATGTTTAATATCTGTTCAGAGGTTTTAGCCAACCTTTTTAAATAATTTGTAAATACTTCACTGTCATAAATAACCTGCATTCATGTTTTCTTGTTTTTGGAAATGAATAAAAATATTTACAAAAAAAAAAAAAAGAAAATATTATGATTTGATACAACTGGAATTTCCAGAACATTTACCTATATCTCCAGTTTTGCTTGCTTTGGATAATGTTTTTTGTCATAGGCTACAATTTTGTTGATGATCAACCTGCTTCCACTATATAAAGTTCCTCAGTCATTTGAGTTTTTATTCCACAGTCCCAGCAGCTATGTGTTAGTGATTTCAGTTTCTGCTTAAATTCCTTGTTAATTCTAATCTTTCTCCACCTGATAGAGATGGGAAGGCTTTTGTTATGTTTGAAAAAAAAAGTATATGCTTCAGCAACTTCAGCATTAAGAATTCTTAATTGTCAGGCTCATATTTTGAAGTAGTCATTTGGGAAAGTATGAGGAATGTTTTCCATCAGTTTACTCTATTCAGGAGAAAACTGCTTTGTGTATTTTTCCTTCTGTTTCAGAGGTCAGTATTCATTGTTCAAATCTGTCTATGACTGTGGAAACTACCTCCAGAGCTGCTACCACTGGAAATGTTTTGGCTGGATTCTCAGGACCTCCAAGAAGACATGAAAATGAAATTTGGAATTCTCCCTTGAGCAGAAATCTAGTTTTTGACCTTCTGCTGCAGAAATCATCAAAAAGTGAGATGAGAAGGAAATGTTGATTCAGGGAATCTATCAGATGTTTGCCAACCTTCATCTATGTAATTTATGTAATTATCTGTTAATCTAATTTTTGCAAAAAGCAAAATAAACAGTCCCAGCAAAATGCTGGTATGCAAATGTTTAAAAGCAAAGGCAGGGCGGGTCCATAAAGAAACCAGAATGACTGTATGAGGGACCTTGTTCCCCCTCCCTCCATCCTGACAGTTCTTTAATCCTCCCAAAAATCTGAATCTCCATTTCTCTCTTTGGTAAGAATTTGTTTCTGATAAATGGGTCCTGAGTGTGACTCATCTAAGCTACAGATGACAATGGAATACTCAACATCCATTCCAGAGAACTTCTCTTCCTTTTCTTCTCCAAGTCCAAGCTTTTCCTTTCTTACTGCCTTACAACAGATGTTGTCTCAGGGGGTATTAGAAGCTGTTCCTCATCCTCTGCCAGAAGTATTTTGTTCAAGAATATTTATGGAGACAAAGAAAGAGGATTCATGAAAAGCAGTTTTGAATCTTTGCTTTCTGAACCATTTTGTGATAGTACCAAAGTTGTAAGTGCTTTCACTTCACAATCTGCTAATCCCTCTTCCTCATATAAGTTTCTGTCACAGATAGTTTAGTTTCTTTTAGATAGCTTGTTGGACTGGATTAGCTGTGAGTTATTTTCCTACAGTCTACATTCTCCATCTAGTAAGACACTTCCTTATGCCTGATCCAATTATTTATTCTACCTTTATGTAGTATGTGTTTTACTATGTAGCTTTGATTTATCACAATACTTTTTGTTAATGAGTATGCATATGTATTCTTAATTGTATATGCTAAGTGTTTTTATTTTGCTGTGGCAGGTTTTTCAGTGATGCCACTATCTACAAATGATGTGATTTTTATTTTACTGCAATTAGGGTGATTTTTGATACATGCATTGGTGACTCCATGGGCTGCGCTGTATAAAACATAAAAATGAAGGTTATAAACCCACAAATGTGGGTTTTATGCAATACATGGATTTACAATGCAGGGACCAGCAGACCAAAAAAGACATGGCCACCGTTTAGTGGTTGCTAAGGGGGGAAGCTGAGTCTAAGACATGTAATTAAGCATTAGTAGGCAATCTGATGTAAATGAGTGTTAGGATACTGAATTCCACTGTCACATAGCAAATGAGCACATTCTGAGTAGTGTAAGAGATACATAAGGGGGAGGAATAGAGTAGGAGATAGGTGACATCACAGGGGGGGAATGGCAGAAAGAAATGCAGTTCATTGGAGGTCAGTGTTACATGACAGATGTCAGACACAAATCATGGAAAGAGGAGTGCCACAAGATAAGCATGGGAAAGTTAAGAAATGGAAGGTGTACACTGTTGCTTACACCAAAGTTTCTTGCTGGGCGTGCATGCGCACGTGTGCGCACCATGAGGCGCGAGTAGGGCAGTGTGCGCGCGTGTAAGGCAGACTGAGCATGTGGGAGCCTGTTGGCAGACTTGTAAGACTGTTTACGCTGGTGTGCACGCGTTTTAACCCAAATAAGATGATTCTAAACCATGTAAGCATGTGTACGCGCGTGTAAGCCACTGTGAGCGTGTTTCTGCTGGTATGCGCATTGCTCCCCCCTGAGGAAACAGAAAGGAAAAAGGAAGCAACAGAATTAGTAGGAAGCTAGCAGGGAATACTGCTGGAGCTAGCAGGTGAAAACAATTAGAAGCAGGCAATTACACAGGCAGAATAGTAGCTCAGCCAAGCACTTAAAACTCTGCAAACAGCAGTGCAGGATGTTTCTCTCAAGAGACACTGCAAGACAGGAGTAAGCTATTAGAAGTGAAAACTGAAAAAGCTGAACTCAGAGCAGAAATGCTAGGGGCTGCCATAGCTGTCATAAGGAGACATAGGCTACTTGCTGAGGGTGGTGACAATGCAAATGGTGCCAGACAACCCACAGTGAGGAGACAGAAAAGAGTGTACAGGCCCAGGGTCACCTACCATGGGTTACATGAGCTGGAGATAGTAGAGCTCTATAGAGTGGACAGAGACCTCCTGCAGCAAATTGTCGAGCTGTGCAGGCCATGCCTCACACACAGAACCAACAGAGGGAAACCCATCCCAGTGGAAACCAAGGTATGTGTTGGCCTAAGAATACTAGCAACAGGTACCTTCCAGAGACCAACTGGTGATATGATGGGGATCTCATAGGCATCAGCCTCCAGGGTACTGCACCAGTTCCTGGATGCCATGTCAGCACATGTCGGTGATCATGTATATTTCCCCAATGCCCGTGAGGTATTGGCCAGCAATATGCGTCTCTTCCAGCAAATAGCGGAATACCCTGAGGTAGTGGGTGCAATAGACTGCATGCACATATGCATCAAAGCACCAGCCGGTGAGTGGGGTAGGGCCTACATTAACCGCAAGGGATTCCCCTCCATCAACTGCCAGGTCATGTGTGATGCCCAGGGCATAATAATGAATGTGTGTGCTGGCTGCCCTGGGAGCTACCATGATTCCCATATCTGGCATTTGACGCAGCTGTACCAGACATTTGCCAATGGGGACATCCCACATGGACACCTAGTGGGGGATGCAGGTTATGCACTGGAGCCGTGGCTGATGACACCCATCAGAAATGCACACACACCTGAACAGGAACGCCATAATGAGGCACACGCACAAACACGTAATGTAATAGAGCGTGTGTTTGGGCTGCTCAAGTCACGGTTCCGGTGTCTGGACACATCTGGTGGAGCCTTGCAGTACTCACCAACTACATGTACCCAAATTGTCATGGTATGCGCTATGCTACATAATATGATCTTGCAAAAATAGCTGCAGCAGGACCAGCATAGGGGCAGGCCAAACAGCCCCCCACCATTGCCAAGGCCATCACAGGCAGAGCGTGACCCGGAGGAGGAACAACCTGAGCCTGCCCCAGTAGGCAGAAGGAGGCGTGCCCAGTATGTCCTGGCCTTGGCAAAGAGGCAATGCATAGCACATACACTGGCTCAGTAGGAACCCTGGGAATGATACCCCTCTCTGACTCACTCATATAATAACAGGGATGCCTAAAATGACATAACCTGCTCTCAAACATGTACAGGGAGTGTAGTATGTGCATCTGACAGAGGCAGCCCTGCAGCACCACCTGAGGCATGAATGCCACGTGTTAAGCAATGTAACACCATGTAGTATATGCACACTTGATGACCCTGACTAACATCCTACCCTCACCAAGCATGATGCCCCAATATGACGATGAGATGATCAATTGCAATAATTGGCTGAAGTATTGCAGTTAGTCAAAGGGGATCCAATGTGTGCCAGCCTGGGATGACATGCTGAGCATGACATGATGCTCCACCTGCTAGGGGTGGCATGCACCTATCAGTCCAGGCCTTATGGATACTGGCAAAGGCTGTTGTTACCCACAGCATGCCCTGAACAGGTAAGGCTCAAAACACAAACCCACCTCCATAGGTATCACAAGGGATAAGAACCTAGATGTAATGCTACCCAATGCCAGAAGTCTAAACAGCAAGATGCATGCAGTCTAAACTCCCCCAGTATGGAGAATGTTGATATCTGTCCTGTAACAGAAAACTGGGTCAAGGTTCACAACAGCACCCTAACACTACCAGGTTACACCTCATACTGTGCTGTACAGCCTCAAAACATGGAACAAGCTACAAAAGGAGGGTGACTAGCAATAATTGTCAAGGATAACCACACCCCATGTTGGTACCACAACAAGAAGCAGCATGGACTAGCCATGGTCAAGTAACAGTGGCTAAAACTGCCTCCCAGTTTATTGCCTGCTACAGACTACCGTCCTAACACCAGGAACTGCACTTGGCTTATGTTGGAATACATGAATATATCAAGCCCTCCAAACCAGATTATATTGGGTGACTGAAAATACCCAGGCACAGACTGAGAGCATTATACTAGCTCCAACACTGTAGGACAAAAGTTCCTAGAATCCATAAACCAAAATGCCCAGGAACAATGTACCACTCCCACAAGAGGGGTAAGCATACTGGATGTGATAATCAGCAACATGGGTACTGGATGGCAAGATGAGAAGTGTATCCCTCACTGGTAAGACCAGACCATATAGTAATCACACTGGATATACACATCCTGACCACAGTCCCTGGCCAGAAAACCACAGTGAAAAACATGTGTAAAGCAAAAGTTGCACTCCTCCAAACTGATGTGGAATCCATTAAAGGCCCTGTGCAGGTATAAAATATGGGCCACACCTCAGAACCTGTTATACAGGCATTCCATGAACACTGCCAGGAATGCTTGGATTATGCAATCCCAAATAAAACCAAGACACAATGCCATACACGCAGGCATCTGGCATGGTGGACTCCAGCCATTACCAAACCATGCAAGAGAATGAGGAAGCTACTACATGATAGAGCAAACATAAAAAGGGAAGTAATCACTGATCAGTAGTATGGCAATAAAATATGTCCACACATACAATCCACTAAGGCCAGCTACAACAAGTTGAATCTGTGAATCTTGAGGCAATGTGACACCTGCCCCAAGTACACAGACAACCCTCAACTCCCCCCAAGAAATACAAATAAACATGAGAGATGCAACCATTTATCCAAACCGGAGGCTGAGCTCCCTCAACTCAGTACTGTCAAAACTAGTCAGGAGGAGAAGGTAACCACACACACCACAAACCCAGTCCCACATAGACCTATCACAACTGCAAACCAAAGACATAAACACAGAAAAACTTTCCCGCAGGCCCTAATTACAAACACACCACATCAACAGAGGCCTCCAAAGCAGACCCCCAAGCAACCACAACCTCCAAACATAGCACATGCAACACATAGTACACAAAGCTGGTGTGCCAAACAGTCGCAGGCCAGAAGGAAAAACAACATGCCTGATACAGTTGCAATAGGTGACTCCATAGTCAGACACACTGCTGTCCCGCTCACCAGACTGAACAAGGAAAAGGGTACAGTAAGCTGCCTGTAGGCTGCTACAATACGCCACATAACCTAAGTACGCAGGTCACCCCAAAGCAAGTAGAAATATGATGCAGTCATTGTCCATGCTGGCGTGAATGACCTGAGATGTACCTCCCCGGACTACATGAAAAGAGACATAGATGAGCTCTCCAATTATGTAGTCCAGGTCGGTATGACACTGACCGTTTGCAGCATCCTACCCTCACCAAGAATGATGCCACAGTACAAACACAGAATGATCAGCTTTAACAAGTGGCACAATTACTGGTGTCATTCCAAGGGGATCCAATGTCTGTCTGCTTGGGATGTCATGCCTGACAAGCCACGCTGCTGTTCCAGGGATGGCTTGCACCTGTTACCCCTGGGCGTCTGGATATTGGATAAGGCTTTTGCCACCTCCATAGAGCCTTTCGTAGGCAAAGCTGAAAAGACTAACCCACCACCCTAGAAAACATAAGTGGAAAGAAACATAAGGGTAATGCTGACCAATGCCAGATGTGTAAACCTCAATATGCATGCTCCCGAGGCCCTCCCCAGTATGGAGAACATTGATGTCCATGCAGTGACAGAAACATGCAGCAAGCCTCCTGACAGCACACCAGCACTACCAGGTTATACCTCATATCATGTGTTATGGTCCCAAAACCTGGACCGAAACATAAAAGGAGGGGGAGTATCCATATTCAGCACAGACACCCATACGTCCAGGTAACTGACAATGCACAAAGCATTGGAGACCACCCATGTGCAACTAACTGTAGGCAAAACTGCTGTACAGTCTGTAGCATGCTACAGACCACACTCTCACACACAGGAACCCCACCCAGCCGTCCTGAAGACACTGGACAGTATGGATGTCTCACCAAATACCAAACAAGGTACTCACAAATTACCACATAGGTGGTGAACCATTATGTATGGAAGGAGTAATCAGGGACCTAGGGACACAAGTGGACAGTAACCTGTTATGTGACACTCACGTTGCCAAGGTGGCTAGGAAGACTGTCTATATTGGACACCATATCATGAAAGGATTCACATCTACGTCAACAGAGGTCATTGTGCCCCTATACTGTTCTCTTATCAGACCCATAATCTAGTGCAATGCCTCATTTGGGATGTACCTTACCTGACAACTGCAACAGTTAGAAAGACCTCAAAGGTACCTCACCAAGAGGATAAAGGGTCTCAAATATATGTCATATGCTGCCTGGCTGTAGACACCCCAGCTGATTGCAGTCACATACTGCCTACACAGAGGTGTTGTATGCCTGTTGTACAAGGCCATGTCCAACACAGGAGTAATGGACATGCTCCACCCCAGAAAACCCAAAGCCATCGGAGCTGTGAGAGTGAGAGATGTCAACCTCAACACATAATGAAATAGGATGTGCTGGAGGGACAGATACATAACCCACAGGCTCTCTACACCCTGGAACAGAATCCCACTCCATGTTAGGCAGAGACCCTCACTGACACTCTTCAACAGGAATCTGGCCAAGTGGATGGATGATCGTAGATGTACACTGGGGGTCTTCACTGTGTCACATCCAGACAGAGGCACAGTAAAGTAAATCATAAATGGCCATAATATTCACATAGCAAGGGATGGCAAAAGCCACACACACTCTGGCTAGGCTTATAAATGCCCTAGGGTGGATAGCCTAGTATGAACCTATGAAGATACAAATTGTACAGGACACTAAGGATAATCACAAGGCTTTCTTAACTGATAGTAGGAACCTTGTTGGGAATTCACAGATATGCTCTGAATCCCTCAAATATTACAAACAACATACCAAACACACACACATATTGCCAACATCCAACCTGACAGGTGCAGTGCAAACCCCCCCCCCCCCAGAATACAAAATATCTATCCCAGCAGACTGCTGGCCCCCTGACATTGCAGATGCTGAGGTAACAGCCAGCATCTACAAAGCAAAACACACAGCAGCAATGGTATGAGATGGTGTCCTGGGCTGAGTCCAACATGGACTCCAAGAAGAATGGAATGTCAAATCACACTACTGCTCAATGTCAGCCTTACCACAGGATATGTACCCAAAGAGCAGTGTACAACAACAGTGGTCCTTCCCAACAAAGGTGTTGCCTGAATGGATACTGCAAACTACCACCCCAGAATCCTGACAAGCTTGGTCTGCACAGCTATGGAAAAGATCAGCATGTACCGCAGACATAAAGATATTGGGGACCTACTGACACCGGGCCGTACTCAGTGTGGCTTTCTTAAGTGCAGATCCTGCCCCTTAAACATGTTTGACTCATTTGAAACAGTCATTAAGGTCATTGATGAGGGCAATGTGGTCCACACAGCGTAGCTGGACCTTGCAAAGGCTTCCATACAATACCCCACATGTTCATTATAGATAAGCTCACCAGCTTAAATATGAACCCCTATGTCAGTAGAGGGGTTGCAAACCAGACCAAGGACAGAACTGACATGGTCAGACATGCTGCAGCCATGTCAGACTACAAACCAGATATAACTGGCATCCCACAAGGCTTGGTCCTGGGACCTCCCTCATTTGGTATATATGTCCCATAGGTACAGGCCAACATGGAAGGACTGTGTCTGAACAAATTTGCAGAGGACTACAAACTGGCCACCATATCTGACCCTCCAGCTGACACAAGCATCCCACAAAAGGGCCACATAGAAACAGATAACTGGTGCCATAGCCATGTTAGCAAGCTAATTGCAGAAAAGTGTATAGTCAACCCCTGTGGATATACAGTAAGTGCCCACCAATTACCACATAGGTGTTAACCCATTAAGTACTTAACATGTAATGAGAGACCTGGGGACACAAGTTGATAGATATCCTGCATTGGACAAGCATGTGGCTGTAGTGGTTACAGAAACATACCATATACCCACCTAATCATGAAGGTTGTCAGATCTAGATAAGGGGAGGTCATTGTGGCTCTGCAGTCATCCTTCATCAGCGTTACAATTGACTACAATAGCCCCTGTGGGATGTACCTCAGCAGACACTTCCATCAACTGTAAAGTCCCCAAAAGTACCTCACCAGGAGTATCAAAGAGCTTGAGCAGATGGCATGTGTTGCCTGATTAAACAAACTGCAGCTCCACACACTGCCATACTTCCCACCCAGAGGCAAGCTGTGCCTGATGTATAAAGCCATGTCCAAGCTGGAATCAATGAACATGCTGCACCTTGTACAATCTGAATGGCAGTGAGCTATGCACATGAGAGACCTGAACCCCAGCACTGACATACATAGGACAAGCTGTACTGAATGATCCATAACACAGAAGCCACCCCCACTCTTCAGTAAACTCCCAGTACAGGTTAGCCAGAGAGTCACTCATCGACTCTCCTCAAGAGGAATCTTGATGAGTGGATGGGAGATGGTAGGTTTACCCTGGGTATCACTGTTATGTCACAGGTAGACGGAGGCACAGTATACTAACCATGACATATGTCATGGCAAACTCCACTTACAATGTGTGTCGAAGGACAAACACACTCTCCGACTAGCATTAGAAATGGCCTAGGGCACATCGCTAGTGTTTGCCAATGTACACCTATGTTGTGGAATACACTACCAATGTTGGACAAGCCTGGTTTAAGTAGTTCATATCTGAACATAATGTAACATGGTCAGATGTGCACAACTGGCCCCTAACCAGGCTGTTGTGCTCACTATGAAAATGTAAAGCAGTGATAGGACTAAAGCCCAGGATACTGTCCACCACAGTGAAAGTACTGAACCAGTACACTATATGGTACTACAGTGTTAGGTCAGTATGAAAGGATGTTGACAACTGTATGCAAAGTATCCCATGCAAACCCTGTAGGTACAGTATATTCCCTGTTGTGTTCAGACACAAAGCAGTTGGACAGTAACTACACAACATGACACACAACACACAACCATAAACGTGAGATATTGTTGAAGTTCACACTCATCCACAAATGTGGTGGGCTGCAGAGTTCAACATATGGAAAGCTCACACTGGGCATGCTCGCACACTTTGATAAATGAGACATATGTCAGACAACATACCATGGAAAGCCTGAACTGGGCATGCTCACACACTTAGGCTAAATCTCAGTTTAACAGTTGGCCACACATATCTGGTATTTGTACGTGTTATTCCAGGAACCAACCACATTACAGCAATCTGCCCAGTGCACACAGTTAAATGAATACAGAGACATAAGTGATATAGTGGATCCCTCTCATATTCAAACATCTTCCACAGATACACAAGTTGTTCATAGAAACAGGGAATGCTATGGCAATAAAGACCTGCAAACAGTCTATCAGCAACAAATATTGTGCATCTGACAATTAAACATATGGGTGTAGAGGTCAACACTAGGCTGTTTGCCCTAGGGAATGACAGCTTAGCCAGAGTGTGCTTGGCGTCTGCCTTCCCAGTACAGTAGGCTACTGTGCCACTGTAAAGTAGGTCACATAAGGCACCATGTGAGGCTAGTGTGCTGTGTCTCCATCAAGCAGGGACACAGTGGAGATCCCAGGGGTTGAATTTGCTAAGCCACATCCATGTTGTTGGTGTGTGCTGGAAGAGGGTTGGTGAGGACCTCTAACAGTAAGTGGGCATCAATAACAGACTGAGGGGAGCCTTATCTGCATTGTCTGGACAATTTCACTGTCAACACTTTGTCGTGATGATTATGAGGGATTGAAGTGTCGTGCCAGTACTGTTCAGAGATGTCCTCCTCTGTGGGCTACTGCTCTGCAATGTATTAGCTCACTCTGTCTGTTGGACAGCTCATATATGGCTGGTGTACACCTGACAGGTGTCCTGTTGTGGAGGAGTCATGGGTATATTTGGGATAGCATGATCAATGCAAACCTTCCACATGCTCATAGAATGCAATTGTCAAGGATTATGCAGAGTGGCCTGTATACTCCCCAGCATGGGTCCTTTGAAGTCTTCCACCCCAGTCTTCACAAGTGTAAAGTCTGCTTTTGATAAATACACTTTGTTTGCATTGACAACCTTGCCTGGGGGTGGGGATGGGATATGGATGTCCAGGGAAAGGTGGGTATGGTCAGATATCAACAATGGTGGTCTACCTCTGGTGTGGAACAGTGAGTACCCATGTTGCAGATGGTCAGGTGCAATATGTATTCCCCCTTGTGGCTGTGGTGAGTGGTTCTGCCATAGCACATGGACTCACAAATTGTAGTGGCTGTAGGATAATGTTGTAGAGGCCTGAGTAGTTCCCACACACAATATACCTGTACCTGATGTTAACAGCTGGAATGGTGTATGTGAACACCTGCATATCTTGGCACTGTTCCCAGGGAAGCAAAGTGTGTGCCCTGGATGTGGGAGGGGTGGTCCGAACTGGTTGTGTTGTGTGTTACAGGTCCTGTGGTCATGAAGCATGGTATAGAACATAACTTGCCAGTGTGATGTGCATATCTGACCCTGAAGTAGGTGGCTGCAAATGCATATATATGCTATCCCCCACCTGACAGGTAGTACTAGATGTACATACCTCTGTAGAAATAATGATGTCAGCACCCTATAAATACTGCAGGTGCAGAACAGATGCCCAGTAGTTTGGATAGTGCGCTCTGCTAATGCGTCTCCCTCAAGTGTCATAATATAGTTAGGTAGGGGTTTGAATCCTGCAAATGCTCAGTGTGTGTGGGTGAGTGGGATTGGTGTGTGTGCAAGTCTGTGTGAAGGAAATGTCCCTTTTGGCAACTGTGAAAACACACTACAGGATGCACATTCCCCTTTCTAAACACAGATGATGTCAGCACCCTATAAGTACAGCCAGAGAAGGGAAACCTGCCAGTAATGCGAATAGCGCACTCTGCTAATGCATCTGTCTCGAGTGTCATAACATAGTTAGGTAGGGGTTTGAATCATGCAAATGCTCAGTGTGTGTGGAGGGGGGTTAGTGTGTGTGCAATTCTATATGAAAGAAATGTCCCTTTTGGCAACCAGGAGAACACACTACAGGATGCACATTCCTCTTTCTAAACACTGATGATGTCAGCACCCTATAAGTACAGCAGGAGAAAGGAATCCTCCCAGTAATGCGAATAGCGCGCTCTGCTAATGCGTCCGTCTCGAGTGTCATAACATACTTAGGTAGGGGTTTGCATCCTGCAAATGGCAAGTGTGTGTGTTTGGGTGAGGGGGGTTAGTGTGTGTGCAATTCTGTGTGAGGGAAATGTCCCTTTTGGCAACTAGGAGAACACACTACAGGATGCACATTCCCCTTTCTAAACACTGATGATGTCAGCACCCTATAAGTACAGCAGGAGAAGGGAAACCTCCCAGTAATGCGAATAACGTGCTCTGCTAATGCATCTGTTTTGTGTTTCATAACATAGTTAGATAGGGGTTTGAATCCTGCAAATGGGGTGGGGTGGAAGTTGGGTGTGTGCAATTACATGTGTGAAAGAACTGACCGTTTTGCCAACTAGTACAACTCACCAGCTGCTGCATATTCCAATCTCTACACAGAGATTATGTCAGCACCCTACAAGTACAGCAGAAGAGGGCAAATCTCCCAGTAATGCAAATAGCATGCTCTGCTACTGCGTCTCTCACTACTGTCATAGCACAGTTAGTTATGGCTTTGAATTCCACACATGCCACGTGTGTTTTTGTCACACAGAATGCCCATGTGTGTGGGTTGGTGTTCACAATAATGCATGACATCAATTAAACCAGTAATGGCAATGGACACAGATGATGTATGTGTGTGCCAAATACACATATGTACCTGTGACCTTCAATAGTTCCCATGTCTGACGCCTGCCACATGTGAATACATGGTATTTGCACTGGATAACATTATGACTGTGGTCTTTTGTGCGGGTGCTGCATGTGGTATGTGTATATACAGTGTGAGATGTATATGGTATCATCCTAGCAGCGAGGGATACACATCTGGTCTGGGGCATATAGTCTACATGTTGTTGATGAACAGGTGCTGCATGTTTTCACCTGTTGTGGGAGTGGTAACAAGTTGTTCCATAGCAATGCAGTGACTACATGCTAGGAACCTTTCAGCTAGGGTGTTGTACCTACAGTAATTCATCAGCATTCAGTAATACGTCAGCATTCCTGGTGACGGTATGATGCCAACCAAGGACAGGGTCATACCAGCCTGTGCCACATGCTCAGAGAGCCCTTCCATGTTCCCTATCATGTAGTCCAGGGAGGTACATCACAGGTCAGCCATAGTGGCATGGACAATGACTGAGTCATATGTGTCCATCCCTCTGACTGACCTGTATGCTTGTGTTATGTGGTGGACCATAGTGCCCCACGGGCATATCACTGTGACCTTCACCTTGTCTAGCCTGGTGAGTGGGACCTAACTGTATCGGACAATAAAGGTACCTAACACAACTGTAGCAGGTGTGTTGTCTAGCCATACAGGCTGTGACTGTTTGGCACACAGGATCTGTGTGCTATGTGTTGCACATGCTGTGTTCCGGCTTAACATATGCCTGTGTGCCAGCTGCAGAGGTGTCTGCTGCTCAGGCAGGATGCTATTCTGAGGCTCCACAAATGGCCCAGTGTGTTCACGTGTTTGGATTGCTGTCAGTGTAGGTCTACATCAGACTGGTATTGTAATCACTGTAGTATTACATGCCACCTGACAGGTTATGCCAGTACTGGGTTCAGAGTGCTTAGTCCCCAGTTTGGCTATGTGGTTGCATCTCATACATGTGTTGTACGTCCATGTGTAGGGGAGAGGGTTGACTGTGTACATGTGGCAGCTGTGACATTGCCACATGACCCACATATTCCACAACTGTACCATAGAGGTGACTGACAAGTGACCTTTGCACATGCTACCATAGTATTGTGATAGCCATGGTGATTAACAGCACATAGGGCCAATGGGGAACAAGGTACAGAAGGTGAGTATGTGAGGGTGTAGTGCCTGTGATTAGTTAGCACTGGCATATATGACTGCTCACGTGGACAAATGCCAGGTAAGTCATATGCAATGTGTCACAGGCAACGTACATGTGAACAGGACAAACAGTGACGTTCGGTCAAGTGAGACATGGACATACATATAGTAAGCTATGCAGATGTCACTAGGAGTCCACAGAAGCTCTGTAACTCTGCATTGCAGGTGGGATCAGTGTTCCAGGGTAACTGCAAGCAAACATGCATGCAAACAAAGCTACAGTAAGCAGGGCTGCATGTAGTCCATTGTACAACAAACAAGCTGTACCATTTCCAGTAGGTAACAGTGCAAATATGCAGGCACTATACACATGTACATGGAAATACACAGGTCAGATGGCTAGGGTCCAGTCTCAGCGCACACAAGTGTACAGACTATGTACCGTCAGGATGTACAATAACTGGATGGAAACCAAGGTGCTCATACCTGCAGTAATACACATGTCAAATAACAGACACTGAGCCTTCACTCAGTGGTTCCATACTTAGTAGGATGTATGCTACCTGTCCTGCCACCACAGTATCCCTGACATTTATGGGGACTCTCCCTCCTGTGAAAGTTAGTTTTGTGTGTTGGGGCTGTCTAGCATGGTATGAGATGTGAGCTTGCAGTGCTAGGGTGCTCCTGTGTGTCCTGTACCAGTCGTGTAGTACTGCACATATATCAACATCTTCAAACATCCGCATTGCAGAGTCCAGTGTGGGCAACATGCCACTTGCAGTTTACATGTCCATCATTGCGTATCAATACTTTCATTACCTTATCCCTGTGCTACCTATGTATGTAGCCTTCTGTTGACATCCTTACCACCAGTATGCCAACATGTGCAGATGATACACTATGGTACTTACCATGGGTGTAGACAACAGTACAAGACAATCATACCCTTACTGCATCAGGCATGCTGGGATATACCCACATTTATATCAGCACACAGTACTGTTAACAACATGATACTATTACTACAAGTCTATATAGTCACACTGTGCATCAGCAACATGTTAACCTGTACCTGCACTGATGTTACAGATTGCAGGAGGTGGCACAGTTTCATCATATGCACAGGGTGTGAACTTGGTATTCCTGAGTCTGCCACTGATTCCACCAATTGACATGTATGTTATGTGTATGTGTGTTGGTGAGGGACAGCAGTACAAGGTGGGGCAATGTTGATGCAGTATGTGCGTGTATGCGGTAGCCCTAGGTGTTGTCAATTCGCATGTGTGTATGGATGCACACAGTCCCACCTCATGGCTGCCATATACTGGTGTTTGTGGACAGCCATAGACTGTACCTGCCAGGTCATACAGATCAGTGTCTCTGGCCATGGACACGGTACCTGTGCCTTGCAGGGGTGCTATGGACCATATCCGGTACCAATCCAGACTGGGTACTGTCATCAGAAGCAGGTGTTCATTGACTGGACACAGATCCCTGTCGGGCCTGTCCAGAGCCATGTGCACGTGGTCTCCTGGGGCGGTCTGATGACAGCACAGACCCAGCATTGCTGGGGCTGCTGCTGGCACTATGGGGGCGGCCGCAGCCCTGTTGTCGTCCGCGACGACTGCCAGCTGCTGCTGTTGCTGGCATACGCCCACATCGACGCCTCAACCATCCACCATATCCCTGGCTCATGGACATGTAGTTGTGGAACCGATCTAATATGTCCCCACAACGTCTGTGTATGACATCGGTGAAATTACTGATGGCATTCGCAATCTCACGCATACTGTCAGTCATGGCTGTGTGACATGCTGTCAGCTCCCTCAGACCCTGTCTGGTGTACTGTTCCATATGTGACTGTGCCTGCATGACAGCCTGAAACATAGCTGAGGTTGTAAGACCTCTGTGGGCACATCTGACAGGGGCAGTACACCCACGGATGCTCCCACGAGAACCCCTGGACATCTGTCTGTGTGGTACCATCTCAGGGCCATGCCCATGGCTGCTGTGTGGGGAAGCATGTGCCACAGATACCACATTACCCTGGTCAATGCCCACTGTATCCTGTCCATCACCTAGGGACATTGGTGACAAAGGGTGTATTGGCAGGATAACTGTGTGCATTGATGGGGTTGACAGCTGTGTACTGTCAATTGGCTGACCAATGATGGACCCTGGCATACCTTCCTGTGCCATTACACAGATGTCATCATTATCAGTACCTGTGGCACCTGATTCAGGTTCCCTGCTGCATGACACCAGAGCAGCACCAGAACCTGTGGGAGGGAAACAGGAAACACAGTTTACAATGTCTACACAATGTTACCAATGATGCACACATGCACACATGCACAGGTGCACACATGCACACATGCACACATGCACAGGTGCACACATGCACACATGCACAGGTGCACACATGCACACATGCACAGGTGCACACATGCACACATGCACACAGGCACACAGTTGCACACTTGCACACTACTCAGTATGCGAGATATCAACACACAGACACAGACACACCTGCATGCATACACAGAGCACTACTCAGTGAGCCTAATATTACTATTACTATCAAGACTATTAAAGGTATTGTTAATACACACACACCAGCATGGATAGGCTGCATTGCTGTTACACCAGAGG
This sequence comes from Protopterus annectens, assembly GCF_019279795.1. Classification (NCBI taxonomy): domain Eukaryota; kingdom Metazoa; phylum Chordata; order Ceratodontiformes; family Protopteridae; genus Protopterus; species Protopterus annectens. The sequence continues at coordinate 1,696,949,339 of NC_056726.1, read as the reverse complement.
GACCTGCAGAAGTGAGGAAATTAATGTCAGTGGGCACAACTGTGCCATTGTTACTGAGTATGATACAGTTCAGTAGTACAACAGTCGCCTTTCACAGGTCAGCTGCTGATATTGATATCATCACACTTCACACATTAAATACTATGATGACAGCTAAAAAAAGGACACACCTCACACATGCATTAACTACCAGTGTACACAACAGTCAACTATACATATGGCATATTACCTGCACGCTCGTAGTCTTGCTGCTGTGTGGCTCCAACCTCCATCATAATGCAGGTCTGCTGCTGTTGTTGTTGTTGGCGGGCTGGAGCCACAACACTTATGAGTAGTCCCTCCAGCCTGGTGAGTGGCGGATGTGTAGCCACCCCACCACCTGTGGCAACCTGTTGCCTGTGGATATCCGACGCTGATGGACATTTCTGATTAAATCACTGCAGTGATGTCGTACCTGCTCATATGTCCTATTATGCATGCCTATGTCATTTACCCGACGGACCAGGTCTTGCCACAGTGCAGCCCTCTCCTGCTGATTCTGGCTGGTGTGGGAAAAGAGTATTGCATAATCCCGCACCAGGCTCTGGTGTATCTCCTCATCCTCAGCTGCAGAGTACGCTGGATTGCGCTGGTGAGCCATGGTCCTGAAAAAGGAAATAACATGATATCAGCAAAATATGTCAGCAGAATTTGGCACACATACTACACATGCTACTCGACTGTTGTGATACAACATATCTCACATATATAGCATCTGTCTGTCTATTGGTGGATACACATGTAAATGGCCAGGTATCAGTGCTCAGCCAACAACTGTGCAACAGTACCTGGCACACTCCATACGACATACTACCAAACCCCAGCAGTCAGAACACTGATTCAGGTCCAAAGCACCTCCTCACTCTGGGAGTACTGTATGGGATACATCATCAACTACTGTGAGCTGACCACAAACTAATTGCCCTGGATATACATATCCCACCCCCACCACCAGCACAAACGACTACAGTGAATAACATTTCAAATGCAAACTTTACACTTCGTAACACTGACATGGTATCCTTTAAGCCCACTGGGCCAGTGGAAGACACAACCCACAATGCTGACCCCTTCACAAATGATTTCTACGGACATCTCCGTGAATGCATGGATCATGCAATCCCATATAAGACCAAGACACTCTCCACAAAGGGAAAGCATCCTGTCTGGTGGACCCCAGCCATAGACAGATTGTATAACAAAAGATGGAAGCTACTGCAAGACAGAGCATAATTCCATAAAGGAAAGGCATGTCTGATCAGCACTAGTAAGGAGCTATTTTCTCTCATACAAACATCCATGGGCAATGTTGAGAGGGAAATCAATGGGGACACTACTGATAACCACAAGGCCTTCTTCAGTTATGTTAGCAACCTGGTCAGAAACCCTCCAATATGCTCATAGTTAGTACACAACAACAAATAATTCACTGAACCCACAGATATTGGCAACATTGTGGCAGACAGGTTCAGTGCAAGTTTCCCCCCTCCCTCTCCACCAAACTAAGACATACTTATCCCAGCTGACTGTAATCTCCGTGTCATCACAGATGTCCAGGTGAGAGCCGCACTCAGAAAAGCAGGAAACACAACATGAATGGGACCTGATGGTATCCCCGGTTGCATGCTACATGAACTCCAAGAGGAGCTAAACACACATATAGAAGTGCTATGTAACACTAGTCTGACTACAGGATATGTACCTGTACACTGGCGTACAGCAGCAGTGGTTCCACTCCACGAAGGAGGCACCTCTACATACCAATGCAATACAACACAATACAATACATTACAATGCAATACAATACAATATGCTATTGCCCCTGGGACTACAGCAGCATACTGTTCTGCTACCCTGACCATTGTGACACATGTGATGTGATGGTACCTGCTCCTGTCATACAATTACACAGGGTGACTCATATGGCATATTACCTATCTGACTAACATTCAGCAGGCGTATGTGTGACATGTACTCATGGGGAGTCTTGCTTCTTAATGCTGTGTGGTTTATTGCAGGGTATGTCTTATCTGTGGGTAGGAACCTGTACCTCCACCATGTGCTCTCTACTGCAGTGTCACGGATGACACACAGCAGTCATTTAGGTTGTGGATGGTGTGAGGTGTTACTATGGTTGTTGGACATCTGTCATGGGTGTGACTTAAGTATGTAAATCCAGGAGTGGTAACCTCTATGTTGGTAGTATGTGTGTACTCTGTGGTGTTGTCAGTCACTGTGCATTGGTAATGTGTTTGAGTGCATTGTCACAGTGTTGTACATGTCACTGTGTCCTTCTCCATATCTGTAGCTGTCATGTGAGGTACATACCATGGCAGCCATTGTGTGGTGTGGAGGGTACACTGACCTACATGTCCATAGCTGACACACCATGTCTGCTGACACATACCATGTGCAGGTATTCCAGGAATAGTGTGCCACTGTGAATATCATTGGGGGGACTATTGTACACATTTATGACCCTGTTCACCCCTGACACATGCAGTGGTGGACAGCCAATCACATATCTGGTGGTTACTGGTGTAGGTGATTTGAAATGGGGTATGGTACTCCAGTTTTGACACTGGTGTTCACTCCATGCCTTTGTCACCAGGCACTTGTTGCAATACATCTGTACACATGTGCCTCACTCAGAATATATATACATCTCTCTCTCTCTCTCTCTCTATATATATATATATATATATATATATATATATATATATATATATGTCTGTATACATATACACATATATATATATATATATATATATATCGATGTACATATATTGCTATAGATATGGAGGGGGGGTGTGACAGAGAGGGGGTGAGAGTGACAGAGGGGGTGGGACAGGGGGAGTGTGAGATCGTCATATACAGTCATATCTGTAGATAGTCAGATCTGTCTGTCTATGTATATGTATCTACATATATCTATATCTGTATGTGTGTATTACATATATATGTTTGTACATATTCTATCTATCTACATCTGTCTATGTATTCCTACATCCCTCTCTATGTATGTATACATATATGCATATTATATATATGTATATATATATATATATATATATATATATATATATATATATATATATATACATACATACATACATATATTGACATACATACATATCCATATGATAGATAGGTATATCAACATGTTTGTTTACAAAACTGTATGCACACACTAACATACTGCTAAACATAGATAACTGTGAAACCTACTTTGTACATTGCACTACAACCTACATTCAACCTACATTGATATGTGCACATAGATGCCCTCACATACTTATGTATGCACAGCCTTCACTGATAGTTGCTGTATGTCCCCTGCCTTATGCACATCTTCATATACATATGAATACAGACCAATGACACATATGGAGGGTTCACAGTATGTAGACTTTTAAAGTATTACTTTACATTACATGTGTTTGTCACAGCTGCTTGTGTTGCCATCTGGTTTAGTGTCCTGCTGCTCCAGTTGCCAGTTGTCAGCTTTCAAGTGGTTGTTGATGACTGGTTTTGTTTGTGTATGTTTTTTTTTTCTCTCTCTCTCTCTCTCTCTCTCCCTACCTCCACAGGGTGCAATGAAAGTATTGCATGTGTGGACTGGGAGTACAGCATGCTTTTGTAGGTATCTGCATACGTCCATGTGATGGCCTCTGCACCAATTGTTAGCCAGCATTTGCTAATTGCATGCAGCCAGTTGTGTACTGATTGCAGTTCTCACTGTGATTCCAGGACAGTGCTATAAAAAGGTATGTGAGATAGGCGTAGCCCTTTCAGAGTTTAAGGGCAGGGACCATGCTGGTATGCTGTGGACACTGTTCTGTGAGTGTAAAGGTTAGTATCCCTCTCATACTTCTGGCTGTGTTGTAGATTAACATTTCTCCATTCATTTCTCCAGTTTCCTGTACTAAGTGTGTATGTACACTGACACCTAAGACTACTACTACTGTTAATGTGGGTGTGTGCTTTCCTGTGGGACATGTGGTGTAACTGGTATATAGCAGTGGCTCTTGCACTTTGTTGCTATGGCTTCAATATTTGCCCTTTACATTCACTACTTGTATGCCTGCTAGGTGTCTTGACTGTAGTGTGTTGCTGTGGCTTTCCTAATTTCCATGTACATTCCCACCTTGGAATGCTTGCTATATCTGCTAGGGTGTTACTGCATGCAGTGTGGTCTGGCCATGGTGTGGGCCTTGACATCTATTAGGGTATTTGAGTATGCTGCTGAGCAGGCCCCAGAGACACTCAGGTGCATCTTTTATCTGCCTCATGGAATGGTACATATCAGTGGGGTACACCCATTAAATTGTCTGGTATTCTGCAGTTGTGACTGTGGGATAGCATGAGCATATGTATTACTACACTATTTCTGCCGTGCAAGTGCTGCATACTTTCAGTACTTCATAGTTACCATTGCATGTGTTGTAACACCTTTCTGCCTACTGTTTGTACATTTCACAGGGAGTCTGTGGGGCATCCCTGTAACTCAGTCACTGTTGCTATGTCTAGGCTCTTAACTATTCAAATATGGCAGTATCAGACCTCTCAGGTGTACAGATATTTGCAGGTTGTCTACATTTTTGCCTCATATTTTGGTCAATATCTCATAAACAGCTTTTTCTGGCAATTCACTCTGGGCTGAAGTGAGACTATAGTGAAAAACATTTCAGTTTCAGACTTCATACCCTTCCAAACATCCAACAAAATGCAGAACCTGTTACTCTCTGAACTGTCTAAGTTTGTTGTAGCATTATTTGGAATGTGTCCCTGTTTTTGGCCCTTTGCTCCACATTTTTTATTACTTAGTCCGGATGTGTTCCTGTAAGAGGTTGTGGGGTATGGGCAGTGATTATCCTGCTGTGAGTATGTGTGTGGCTTGCAAGGTGCTACAGTGACATTATTACCTACTAGCTACCAACTAGCATGGCTGTTTCTGTTCACACACTACTATTCTAGAATTCCACTACATTTGACAGTAAATATACATGACATGCTTTGTGTACTACACATCCTATATTCCCTTTACATTCATTCCTACTATTACATGATATATTTATTGTAGCACAATGTTCTTATATAAAAGTCATGGCTTAGTGGTAAGTCATGCAGACTACTGTTTCCAAGGTCCTGGGTTCGGGACTGACAGTGGGATTTTATTTTGCTTTTGAGCAGACTACAGAACTTGTCATTCAGAGTGGCTAAGGCACTTTTAAGCAGTTGTAACCGGGTTAGTGCTGGTTTGCGCAGAGCTCACACATGCGCACTGGCATTCAGCTCCGCACACACCCACTTACAACTGCTTAAAAGTACTCTTCTTACACCCGCACTATTTTCTTTGAAAGAAATGAAAATGGGGAGACAGGAAAGTGGTGAAAAAGGGGTCACAAAGAGGGTAAGACAGTAGGGAAACAAGCTCGGGTTTTGCAGGAGGGATGTAGGTAAGGCCCATAGCTGCCCATTTCTTCATCAGCAACAGCTGTGCATATGTTTGTAATTTGGTGTGACATTTGAAACCCTCCACCCCTGAGAGAGGTGTAAGGACAACAATAATACTTGTTGTACAGCCAATTGTAATTGACAGTTTCCATGTCCAGCAGACATGTGTGCGAAATGGGCAGCTATGTATGGGGCATCATTTTTTTGTGGGTACAGAGTGCCCTTTTTTTTTTTTTTTTTCAGGTGAGAGTGGTATGTCAGGTACGGGAAGTCAGTATAGCTGGGGAGGTAGGTTGGGTAGGTTAACATACAAGACAAACAAGACGCATACAGGGGCGGTGTATGACACATGTGGGGGGGTTACACAATTGACGGGGACGGATGTTTGGATATCTAGTGCCCATGAGCCCACAGATGGCAACAGTGGAACTGATATCCCCACCCATGGGCAGTTGCCACTGTGCCTTCATGGCCCAGGATGGGGCTGTGCTGGGGGCTGTGTAGGCCGGGCAGCAGGCACACCTGTTAGTTGTGCCACCTGTGCCTCAAGCTGGCATAGGGGCCCAAGAATGGCTTCCCAGATCTCCCTACGCACCACAGTCCAGACATTACGGAGGGTGAGTGGATGTTCTCCTCCGGCCACACTTGCAGAGGGGGGACGAGCCCCATCCCCTTCAGCGCTTCCACCCGCAGGTGGCACAGGGCCACTGGAGGAGGGTATGGCCTGGGCACTACTGCCAGGTGCACTCGCCAGCTGAGGAGGGAGAGGTGGGTCTGCTGGAACCCGCCTTCCCTGTCGTCCTTTTTTTGCATTATGTCATGACAGTTTGGGTTAGTAACGTACAATACCATTCACAATTAGTTGTAACAGCATGCATTAGTATTCCCATTAACCAAACACCCAGATATTCAAACCATTGAACAGCAAGCATAACACATGCACATTTTGAACAGCAATACACAGTCCAACAACATGCAGGGTTGATTGATGGCAACAGGCCATCAGGTTTGGATGTATGAACAGGGCAGATGCATCAACGTACATGCAAATATGTATGAACCAACAGGACAAATGTCCAGGGGTGTTAATTGTGATTGCACATACCAATTTCACGTGGAATGGATTATATGTGGTTATAGGGTAGGGTGAAGAAAATTTAATTAACAACTTCAAATACCAATATATATGCTGTACATTTCTAATAGCTGCAGATATATACACACTACAGTTCTGCCTACAGTTTCCTATATGATAACTACTTCAAGTTGGTGATAGGAATGTTACTGCTACATCAATATACATTTTCATTTTTATTCATACACATTCATATCTGGCTCTGTTCAGCTACATCATCCTGCTACATTTGCTTTATATAGCTATAGACAACTGTGGATGTTTGGTATTTCAGACAACCATACTATCTGCATATTGCAGACTGAGAGCAACATATCCAGATTTTGAAATACACATTCCAGCTGCGGTAACATTTTCAACACATTTTACAGTTTGGTTCTGCTTGTCACATTTATTTCATTCTGTACTGACTGCAGTATACTTTATTCAGGAGTTATTACTACTTTATTGGTGGATACATAACTCTTTCTCACACTCTCTCACTTGTTTTATTTTTACAATTCAGGATCGTACTTAATTCTAGGCTTTATTGACATGTTTTACCTGTAGTTATTACAATCCTTTCCAACAGTCTCACTTCTGTCATGTTTCTGTATTTCAACAGGGATATATTTCACACATGTGTTTTACTCAGCTTCTGCAGCTGTACTTTTCAGCCTGCTGCAGGTTATGTACTATTATATTACAGGTGGGACATCTTTATTTCAGACTTTATTTCAGACTTTTTCATTTTTCTGTTTGGATTGCAGACTGCTTCACACTTTTGTAATCAAGCAATACTTGCAAACCCTCTTACACTGTTACTTGCACATTTTATTACTTAGTGACTACACTGCACTCTTTTGCTAACTGTCATACTTTTATATTTATTTACAGTTACAGGGAGAGGATTACTGACCTGCCTGGTGGTGCAACCGCGCCAGCCTATCGCCATAGGCTCTACAGTTCGCAGAACGGACACCTGCAGCTGTAATATAAATAAAGTAATATTGGAATACACATCTCCATAATATCAGCTAAGTTAATTTCTTACATAAATAATTAGATGTAACTTACTCAGTAGTGGGGCATTGGGCATTTGCCGGGCCTCCTGGATCCAACGGTTCAGTTGGTCCTGCTTCCATCTCTTCAGGTCCGCATGGTGGTGACGGACCTGCTCACCAGTCCTTGGTATCCCTGTGGCACTGGTGAGATTATGAGCCAACCAGTCCCACGCCTCAGCCCTATATGCTCCCCACAGGACCTGGCCCTGCATGAGTTGGGCCTCATGATTGTGGACAAGGAGCCAAACCATATATTTGGACTCCTCAATGCCCCACCTCTGTGCTCGAAAGCAACTACCCTCACCTACACCTGACATTCTGGCTGCAAGTTGGTTCTACAATCGGTTATGCTGTGTATTCCCACCTATGGGGCTTATATATGCCGTTTTTCCCGCACTTATCTGTGATTGGCCATTTTGGAATTGTATCAGCTTCACAAAACCTGCTTTGTCATGCTCCTCTTTCTATTCATTCCTATATATTTGCTATTACTGCATTTCTAAGTGCAACTGTCATGGCTTAGTGGTTCAGTACCTTAACTAGGGTGCAAGGGTGCATGGTATCCTGGGTTCGAACCTGGCCACTGCTTTTTATATTTTATGACTGTCTACACAGGCTAGGAGGTGTGTCTGTGTAAAGGCAGTTTTGTTACAGCTTGCTCAACGTTGCCCGTCGGTTAGCTTGTTGGCGTGGTGTGCAGCTCCGCGCAAATGGGTTACGCTGGTTTACGCGTCATTTGGCTGTCAGCATGCATATTACGCTCAGCTCAGCTTCAGGCACACAGTTTCACCGTGTTAAACCACTGCTCACCTACGGGCACTCATTTTACACATGTTAAACCATTGCTCACCTACGGGCAGATGCACTCAACTTGTTAAACTGTAGCTCAGCTATAGGCACATCTGACATTTTTTATTATTTTGTTATCTCACATTTCTTCAAAATAAATGGCCCATTTCATTACATTTTACATAAAATATAATTTTATATGTGTACATATATGTCAGGGACTTGTTTCGTGCTTATTTCACTAAAAATAAAAATTGATGTTGGGGGGGGCTCGAACCATGACTGCCTGCTCTTCAGCTGACGTCTCTACCGCTACGCTATTGCTTCTTGGCTTACTTTGCATATGTAGTTCTTATATGCTTTTCCACTGACTGCTAACTGTGGCTAAGCTACGGGCACGCCCGCGCAAATGAGCGCACTCATGGGCAAACATCTTTACAATTTAAAAAAAAATATATAACATGTTCATTTATATATTTTATGTTCATAGTCTGTAGGGGCATGTGTTGTGTTGTGTTTATTCACATTTACACGGACTCTGTCGTGGGGGTTTACTTTCAGGACTTTTACTCTTCTGGGGGCGTGTCCGTTTACAGGGCTCGGCCTACGGACACGCCCCCTACTGTCTTCCACGGACCGTGTAAGCCTTAGGTGTGATTCAGCATGCCCTCATGCATATGCATGACATGCTGCCATCACACCGTTTAACTGCGGCCTCCGTGTAAGCCTTGTAACTCTTACACGGAGGCTTCATGAATCCTGCCCAATATCATTTCATAAACTCTAACTCTAACTGTACTCGGACTTAGGAATGGGGTCCGTTCTCATCAAGGTATGAAAAAAACCTAAGCATTTGGAGAAATCAAACCAAGAGAAAAGCATGAGAAAGATCTGAGCTGATATGATGTTTGTGTCATTGTAATTAAAGTGGTGTTTGATATATGCAATGACAACACTATTTGTTTACTTCCCTGGGATTACAGAAGTTAGATGCTGATACTTTGTGGTTTGTGAGTGTAAAGAATGAAATCACAGTGAAACATTTTATCCATGCATATTCCACTTCCATACTATCATTTCTCTTTTTGTCTTGAAGCCTCTGTCCTCCAGTGTTCAATTTAGACTGGGATTTTATTTTATATGATCTGTGGCCTCCCTCTGGGTTATAATTTGTCCCTCCAGCATGTCCTATTCTAGTTAGTGCTGAGGTTCCTCCAGTCCATCGTGTCATGGCTCTGGGGAAGATTCCTGTTGGAGTGCCAACATCTCTTTAATTCGGGTTGGACATGGATCTCTCGTCAGGCACAGGAGCTTTATGAGCATTGCGGGTATGCGCATGTCTAGAGCTGGAGTTTCTTTAACGGCCAGCATCATCATGCTCTGAGGCCACCTTTGATCCTCTTTTGAGGGTACTTTGGGGTCTGAGGGGCTGCTGGTGTTGGGTGGTAACATCTGAAAGGTCCTTTTACTGGCGGTATATCCCTGAATGGAGGAGGAGTTCAAGCTCTGGCCTGGTACCCATCTAGTTTAGAATCTGACATCCCGTTGGTGGGCTAGATAATATATTTTTTGTTTTCTAAGGGTTGGGCATTGATGTTTTCCAAAAAGGAGATTTGTATGGGTCTGGGCTAGATGATGACTTCTACTTCTGGGATACTTAACCTATGTGGTAATTTGTGTGGTAAATGGATCACCATCCCTTATATTAGGGATTTTTATTTTAACTTTGCCATGGCTCTGGCACCAGTTGTCTGTTTCTATGAGGCCCTTTCTAGGAGGCTTTGTTTAGGCTGGAGAGTTTCCTTTGGACCACTTATGTGTGGCATGTCTGTTCTGGTCATCTTTTTGGTCAGTCTATGTCCTATACACTTTTTTGTGATATGCTTGAAAAGATGCCAAAGGGCAGGTCCCCTTGGCAGGCCCACATTCCTAACTTTGTTGGTCTGGGGAGTCCAACATGGCTGCTAACCATGTGGGTTCTGTCCTTGAGCCAGTTGTCAAGCCACTGAGCCTTTGGCCTGTAAACATCTAGGGTTATACCAAACAAGAGAGGTCCAGCCTGGTGAGCCTGTGGGTATTTTGTAGTTACTTTGAGGCTTAGGGGGCTGTGATACATATGCTGGTGGGCTGCCTGGCCCCCTGTCCCCTTGGTCAAGTTGGAGGTTGACATTAAGAAGCAAGAGAGGCTATGTATAATGCCCAAATGGGTACTGTCCCTAGTGGCTGTCTGTAGGTTTCCAATGTTAGGTTGATGCCTTGCACCAATGCCCCTTGACTCCCCTTTGATCTCCAAGCCAGTGTCTGTATATCTTTATGGCCATTTTGAGGGTAGTTTCCACCGTGGGAGTACCACTGTTGCCTTGCACCAGAGTTTTATATATGGTCCAATATTAAAGGCTGAGATTGAACAGTAGTTTTATGTTATGTTTGGGTTTTCACCACTCTTGTGGTACATGCCCTGCCTGGGACCACTGTCTGGTCTGGCTGTGTTGATGCTGTTTTTTTGCTGTTTGAGCTGGCTTGAACAGAAGAGATTGAGACCTGGGCCTCACTCTGCGCCTATAGATATTTGCCCTTTTGGACCTGCCCTTTGCTCTGGGATGTATGTCTGATGTGCTGGGGGTCCACCTGGAGCATGTATTTGGGGTCATTTTGGACTGTTTTAGAATACCCATAGACTGCTGCCTAAGATTCCTTCTACTTGTGATTATGGGCTGTGTTGTTTAAGTCTGTCCTTATCAATGTTTTTTTGGAAGGATTTTTGCGATTCTGGCTAAAATTTAATTCCTAACATAATTCTGATCATTTTTGTGATCCATTTCTATATATCTTTCTGTGGCTATTTTTATTGTATGATAGTTTTTGTTTATTGCAGGTTTACTTTTTTTTTATAAGTCCTTTTGGAGGGATCCTTCCTTGTTTTTATTTGGGATTTGGGATCCATTCCATTCTGGATTTCAGCCTGCCATTTTATATTTAGGCTTGATTTCTGGGGCATAGTTTTCCACAGGCCGGGGGTTGGAGGATTGAACTTTGGTTTGAGGAGGGTGTGATGTTGATTTTGTTTTTCAGTGTGGTTTTCTTTGGTTTCTGGGTTTTGGGGGATGTCGTTATCACAATATGCTTTCTCATTGTTTTTCCTTGTCATTTTTGAGGGAGGATGAGGTCTGTTTTTGGAAAGTAGAGGGTTGGTATTCTGGATGATCCAGGTGAGGGATAGTTCCTGGTCTGGAGCATAGAGTCCACAGTTTTTCCCACTGTGTTGAGTATAGTTTCCGTTGGATGAGTGATGATCAGGTCCAGTATGTTTTCCCTCTTGTGGGGTCTATGTTGGATGTTTTGATATTGAGGTGTTTAAGCTAATCCAATCTTATTTTGGCGTGTTGGGAGGAGCCTAAATGTGGGCCCAATGGGGTTTGAAGAAGTGGTCTGGTAGGCAGGAAGTAAAGCTCAGGCCTGGGTATTTGTTGTTTTCTGCAGGAGGCATGGTCTCTGATGGGTGCTTGGTGGGCGTTACACCAACCTGGAGGTGTGGGTATCTTTGATGAATATCGATGCTCCCCTCCTTCTGATGTGCCTGGAGGCTTCACCTGCTTTGAGGGGGTGCTGGCTGCATAACCTGATACCCCTTTCAGGTTTTTGTCTCTTGTCGTTGTCCAGATGTTCTCCATGCTAAGGAGGTTTGAGGTGCGTGCATCTTGAGGTTTAGACTTCTAGCATCACTCTGTTACTACTCTTAAGTTCTCCTTCTGAAAGGTGAGTTCTTGGTTTCTTCTTTGTGATCAAAGCCACTAAAAGGCACTATGAGCCTAGCAGGAGGTCAACCTATCGGGATTGAGCCTTAACAAGACAGGTCTGGCAAGCAAAAAGGCAAGTTGCAGCCTGGCCCTATGTGCACAAGCAGTTTGTGGCTCCCCGTGCATTGACACTTGTTGTTACTATCTGATCAAGGAAATTGATCATCTTGTCTTCATATTTGACATGCATTTGTTCAAATTGAATTGTGGCATCAAGGTCTTCTCATGGTCAAGTGTCAGGCCACTGTGAGTCAAGATCAGGGGTCGTCTCTTTTCATGTAGTCCGGGGAGATGGTCTCAGGGTCATCGTCTCAAGCATTTTCATGCAGGTCAGGATTTGTTATGTTCTGGTCATTGACCTCAGCATGGTTATGCCCTTGGAGTGACCTGGGTGGAGACTGGCATGACCTGGCTGCTCTTTGTGTTGTTCAGCTTGCGTGGCCTGACCGGTTGTGCATCCTGGTGAGAGGCAGATTGTTCAAAGCCTACAAGTGTTAAGTGTGTAGCCTTTGTAAGGGCTGCTGTGTTGTGTGCTCAGGCTGTGACTGTAGATATGTGGCTTTGTGTTTTTGTTTTGGTGGCTTTTTTTGTTATGTGTTGTGCTGGAGGTGTCTGCTTGGGTAGCTGCTGCTTTTTTAGAGCAGCTGAGTATTCTTTGTTTGTGTTTGTGTGTTTTTGTGTGTTTGTGTGTTTGTTTATGTGTGTGATTATGTGTTGTAGTGTTGTAGGTAGTGTGTTTGGTTTCTCCCGACTGGTTATGTGAGGTTGAGTTGAGTACTGAGAGCTCCAGAAAACTATATATAGTGTATCTCATGTGTTTGGAATTGTTGGGAGGAGGGAGGAGGAGGGGAGCCCTGCATGGCGAGGAGGCAGTTGCCTTGTATTTCTATATATTTCCATATTCACTCCGGAGATTGAGAGATTGGAGAACTGACCTTTGGACATGCTAGAATAAATAATATTATGAATGAATTGAAAAACCAATGGGGCGGGGGATGAAAGTGTAGTTTAATTTTAGTGCTGACTTATAATTACTTTTTAGAGTAAGTGCCAGGTAACAAGTGCAATGTGTTACAGTAGTCTAACAAAAAAAAAAACAACAAACAACAAAACTTGCCACAGAAGGAAGTGTGGCAAGGCAATGCAGATATCACTAGGGATCTACTCCACAGAAGTTTGATAAGCCAGGGGATTTAATTAGCGTTCCAGAAATAACAATATAAAACAAAAAAGAATTCAGCAGGCCTGGATCTAGTCTATGCTACACTTATAAAGAAAGGGATTTCTCTTTTTCATCAAGTTAATCATTTCATTGGTCAGCATATTGAAGTATATATTGATGTTTCACAGAAGTATGCTGCAACATTGTCAGTGTAAGAACTGATAGGGCTGAATAATTCTGGAATAAACTATAAATAACTGAAAGAAAATGGAATGAGATTGGAAGAAATGGCTTCATCTTTTAATTACCCAGAACTGTGCTAAACAGGTGCCATTCTCTCCTTCATATGCCAAATATTCTTGTATGTTTCAAAATAAAAGTCTGCATACACTGCAGTTTGGTTAAGAATGTTTAATTATGTACAGTAGAGGCAGATGCCAACAATACCTGAATCAAATCTTAATGTCTGTAGCATCTGCACTCATACTGTCCATATATTCTGCACTCAGAACATCAAATAATTATGTCTGTAGCTTCTGCACTCATATTCCTTTCCTGATAAATAATATAATTAATATTCTGGAATGCTGGATATTTGACCTGATGTCTGCACTCACTCTTGAGTTTCTGTACCAAACTTTTGAGAACTTGACTGCAATGACTTTCTGCATATCAGTCCAAATGAATTAACTGTGTCGAAGTATCTCCTAATAACACCAAAACCCTGTGAATTTCTACATGTCTCTTTAACCTAGATTCCCAAGCTTTGACCCATCTAAACAAGATCTGTTTGTACTTGATGTACTGCACATTCTGTTAGCACACTTTATTGTATTCAATACTCTTGACTGAAGGTTATTTCTACTGATTGAAAGTGCATTCACTAAAACTGCATGCAAAATGTGAAGGCTTGCTTTAATATGGCCGCATTTCTAGACTTACACAAACAGAATAAATTAAAACTGGTCTTACAATTCCTCCTGAGATAGCTGGAGATATCTATTTTTGTAGTTACTTTAAAATATGAAATATAAAATGAAGGCACAGGCCTAACCTTACATTTTCAGGCCTATGCAATGTCTATTCTACTAACTGTATTAACGTAGGATTTATTCTGTAACAGTTGTCTCTGGAATTACTGAAATGGGATGACTTATTTAATTACTCTATAACTCTATTAATATAATCTGTGAAGGGTATTATAATGATCACTAGAGCTAATATACAAACTTGTTAATTTAATTTTGACCACTAGGTGACACTTGAGCATTTAGGGTCTGTTAATTATATTAAAATATTTTAGACTGAATCTCTTAAATATAATTTAATTATAGGTGGGCATTATTTTACCATGTTATAACTGATAAACTCTCTTTTTACACCAATAATATATCTTGAAGCAAGAAGAATCTGAGAATATTGCTACTCAATGCTAGAAGTCTAAACCTCAAAATGCACTCTCTCTAGGCACTCCTTAAAATGGAGAACATAAACATCTGTGCAGTGACAGAGACCTGGTTCAAGGCTCCAGAGAGTACCCCTGCATTACCAGGCTATAATTCATACCACACCTTTCAGCCACCTAACCTGGACCGAAACACTAAAGGCAGAGGCGTGTCCATATTCATTAAGGATATCCACACCTCCAGGCTAGTTGCTCAGCATAATGCATCCGAGATTATCCAAGTGCAACTAACACTGGGCAAGACCGCAATCCAAATTGTAGCTTGCTACAGATCCCCCACCATGCCCCAGGATTCCCACTCCTCATTTCTTAATACACTGGAAAATATTAGGGTACCACATAACACCCTAATAATGGGCGATTTCAACTACCCTACCATTAACTGGGAAAACTACTCATGTACCAACTCTTGTGCTCAACGTTTTCTGGAATTCATAAATTCCAATGCCATGGATCAACTTATCCACACCCCCACCAGGGGCAGCAATATCCTAGACCTGGTTATTACCAACATGGGCAACCGGTGCTCCACACCAGAGGTCAATTCTTCATTGGTCAGATCCGACCATAAGCTAATCACCCTAGACATCCACATCCCTCCCCCACCCCCATTAGGGAAACCACAGTAAAAAAATTCACCAAAGCCAACTTCACGCTTCTTAAGACTGAAGTGGCAAACTTCACAACACCCATGCTGACGGACAATAGAGGTATGACTGCTGAATCCTACACAAATGCACTTTATAAGCACTTACATGAGTGCATGGATCGTGCAATCCCTAACAGAACCAAGATGCTATCCTCCAAAAAAAGGAAGCCAATCTGGTGGTCCCCTGCCATAAACAAACTCTACAACAGAAGAAAGAAACTGTTGCAAAAAAGAGTAAAATCCCATGATTGGAGAAACTCCCTGGTCAGCTTCAGTAAGAAGCTGAGAACCCTCATAAAATACTCCAAAGCTAGTTATGAAAACAAAATCACCACTGACTCTAAAGACAACCACAAAGCATTCTATAGCTATGTCAAGAATCTCAATGGCAACACTCAGATCTGCTCTGAGTTACAGCACAATGGCACTAAATATACAGAACCAACGGATATTGCCAACATCCTGGCAGATAGGTTCAGTGCTAACTTTACCCCTCTGTCATCCCCTAAAGGGCCCATCTCTATACCAGAAGAATGCAAAGTTCCTGTAATCATGGCTGCACAGGTAAAAAACACACTATCCAAAGCCAAGAACACAGCATCCATGGGACCTGATGACATCCCAGGCTGTGTTCTACATGAACTACAGTATGAACTGGCACCCCACCTAAGTACCATGTTCAATCATAGCCTCACCTCAGGCTATGTGCCCACTGAACGGTGCACAGTGACAGTTATCCCACTCCACAAAGGGAGAGCCACCACAGACCCTGGGAACTACTGCCCAATTAGCCTAACGAGCCTGATCTGCAAGGCTATGGAGCGTATCTTCATCAAACTTATAAACAATGACATTGGTAATCTCTAAACTCAAGACCCCACCCAGTTCGGGTTTATAAAAGGCAGATCATGTCTCCTAAACCTGATAGACTTCTTTGAAGCAGTCACCAAAGCCGTAGATGAGGGTAAGGTGGTTCACACAGCCTATCTAGATCTCGCCAAGGCTTTTGACACCATCCCCCCACTCTAGAAGTATAGATAAACTCACTAAACTAGGTATAAATCCCTATGTCACAAGATGGGTTGCCAACTGGCTCACTGACAGAACCCACACTGTGAAAGTAGCAGACTCCAAATCCAGCTTCAGACCAGTGACAAGTGGAGTACCACAGGGTTCAGTCCTGGGTCCTCTCCTGTTTGGTATCTACTTCTCTGAAGTACAGGCCAACACAGAAGGTCTTTGGCTAATGAAGTTCGCAGATGACTGCAAACTAGGAGCCATAATCAAAACTCCAAAAGATGTGGACATCCTACAAAAGGGCCTTGCTGAGACAGATGCCTGGTGTCAAACCATGGCCTCAAGCTCAATGCCAAAAAGTGCATTGTCATTCCTTTTGGTAAAAACTCAGTACCCATGAACTACCACATAGGTAGTAGTCTACTTAACACCAAAAGTGTGATAAGAGACCTTGGGACACAGGTGGACAGTAGTCTCTCCTTTGATAATCACATCGCCACAGTAGTCAGGAAATCCTTCTATGTGGCACACCTCATCACAAAAGGTTTCTCATCCAGGAAAAAAGAGGTCATAGTTCCCCTCTACGCGTCACTCATTAGACCCATTATAGAGTACAATGCCCCTTTTGGTATGTACCTCACAAGACATCTACAACAACTGGAAAGGCCACAGAAATACCTCACAAAGAGGATTACCGGCCTCAAAGAGATGTCCTTTGCAGACCGTCTCAAAAAACTGCAGCTTTACTCCATTGCATATCACCTACTCAGAGGCGATCTCTGCCTAACACACAAAGCTATGTCAAACCCAGAGCTTTTAGACATGCTCCACTTAAAGAAATCCCAATCCCTATGAGCTGCATGCTCTAGGGACCTAAACCTCATCACCAGAATAAACAGAACATGCTGGAGGGATAGATTCCTGTCCCAGAGACTACCCATACTCTGGAACAAACTACCTATCTATATCAAACAAAGCTCCTCATTAGCACTGTTCAAGAAAAATCTTGATGATTGGATGGGAGATAGGAAATTCACCCCGGGGATCACTTCTGTGGCACTGCTCGACAGTGGCACAGGAAAATAATTTTCTTGGGTGGCAAAAGCCAGGGTACCTTTGGCTAGGCTTATATAGGCCCTAGGGCCAATAGCCTAGTACCTACCTATGAATCTATGAACCTATGTATTAGCTTGTTTATGCAAATCTTCAGCTATGTGTTACTAATAATCTGGTCTATTTACCTTTTTGATTTTTATGTGCTATAGTAGATGCCTGCTTTTAAAAAATTTGTGTCTTAAATATCCTGTAAATTTCTATGTGTTGTAATAGTAGAGGTACATTTACTAAAACTTATCCTTTCTGTATTTCAGATCTATACTTTGCATAACCTGTCAGTATATTTTTAAATTTCTGTCTAATGTACAATAATTATTAGGGAATAAGCATACTCGTGCCAGTGTATAACAACAAAGGGGACATCCGCAACTGTGGGCAGTACAAAGGCATAAAACTCCTATCATATTGCATGAAAGTTCTTGAAAGGGTGATTGATAAATGGATATGCAGAGCAGTAGAATGTAAGATGGGAGATGAGCAGTTTGGATTTAGATCAGGATGCAGCACAATTGACCCGATGTTTGCATTGAGACAGATAATTGAAAAGAAGCTAGAGATGATGAGAGAATCCAACTGGGCATTCCTAGACTTGGAGACAGCATATGACAAAGTCACAAGAAAGCTGATCTGGGCAGTACTGCAGTGGTTTAAAGTCCCAGAAACATTGGTAGAATTAGTGCAGGCTATGTACAAGGGCCCAATGACTCAAGTGCAAACAGTGTTCAGCCTCACACAGGGGTTCCCAGTGGGAGTGGTTGTACATCAGGGTTCAGCTCTGAGCCCACTGCTGTTCATACTGGTGATGGACTACATCAGCAAACAGGTTGGAGGGGACGGATCAACAAAGCTGCTGTATGCAGATGATGTGGCAGTACAGGCAGACTTGGAGCTAGAACTTCAGCAAAGGATAGGAGAATGGAATGCAAATATGAAGGCACGTGGGATGAAACTAAGCACAGATAAGATGGTGGTGATGGCAACAAATTGGGGAAAGCAGAAGAAGCTGAGAATAGAGATAGAAGGGAAGATAGTGGAACAGGTAAACAGCTTCAAGTATCTGGGAGGGTTAGTTGAGGAGAAGGGTAGTCTGAATGAAGAGGTCAAAGCTAGAATCAGAGGGGCTGCAGCCAACTGGCATAGAGTATTAGGTGTAGTCTATGACAGAAGAATGCCAAAGAAGCTGAAAAGTAAGGTGTACAAGACAGTGGTGTGACCAGTAATACTGTATGGTACAGAAACCTGGGCAGTAAAGGCAGAACAGTTGAAGAAGCTAGAGGTGATGGAAATGAAGTGTCTGAGAAAGGTGGTAGGATGCACACTGTGGGACAGATGAAGAAATGAGAACATAAGAGCAGAAGCCAAAGTAACTCCAATTGCAGGAAAGATTAAAGAGAACAGATTACAGTGGTTTGGGCACATGTGTAGAAAAGCAGAAGACAATCTGGTGAGGAAGATTTGGGACAGACAGGAAGAAGGTAAGAGGAAGCGAGAATGTCCAGCAAATAGGTGGCTGTATTGTGTGAAAGAAAATCTGCGACAGTCAGGCATGAGTGTTGAAGAAGACAGGAGTGTGGCACTGAATCGAGAGGGTTGGCGACAGCTAACACAATACCCCAACCCCATGGAGAAAAATGGGAAAAAGGGGGCTGATGATGGTGATGATGATGTACAATAATTATTAGGTAATGTGCACTGTATTATTAGTTAATAAATTAAGCCTGACCCACTATGCTTTGAGTATATTAAATAAATATTACTACTAATTCTTTAGATAACTTCTCTTAATAAGCCTGTTACAAATAATTCTGTCACTTTACCCTTAAAACTAATAGCTGTATTCTGAAATCTGACTGAAATGTACTATACTGATCTCATAACTGAGTATGAATGTCATATTCTGAAACTTGATGAAATTTACACTAAAGTGGTACATATTTATAGTGAGCATCTAAAATAGCTGAGTATAAAATTGATATTCTGGAATGTAACTAAACTATTACTAAAGGAATACCTTTCCTGCCAGTATTATCTGAGCACTGATAAAATCATAAACTGAAAACTGGTAAATGGTATCTTCTGGAAACTAAACTATTAGTAAAGGAATACCTTTTTTGCCAGTATTATCTAAACACAGATAAAAAACATAATCTGAAAACTAGTACTGTTATACAATTGTCTGAAAAAATAAAGTCATTTGCATACTTGCTTTAACTCTAATCTGCCTAAATGCACATCCATTGTGTACACTGTTTAACTCTAAAGAATAGTTTCTTTAGATAACTGAAACACATTTACTTTATATGTTCTGAGAAAACAAACATTCACAAATAACACTAATCATTACTACTGGCTTTGGTGGTCTTGTTTTTCTGCTGATACTTGACTTGTGCACCACATCTCTTGCCAGTTTAGGCCTTATTCTGCATTGTTCCAGTCACTGTTGAGGTAATGGAAGAGCTGCCTTATGTTATTAGGTTAGGTGTCATTTAAATGTACAAAAATACAGTATTCTCATTGCATAAGTCTAGAAATGCAGCCAAATTAAAGCAGGCTCCACAATTTACATACAGTTCAATAAATCAATGAAACTAACCTTCAGTCAAGAATACTGATAAGAACAGAATGTGCTGTACATTTGAGTACAAACACATCTTGTTTGTATGCTACAAGGCTTGGGAACCATGGCTAAAGAGGAGTGTAAAACAGGCTTTTTGGTGTTATTAAAAAATATTTCACATTCAGTTAAGTTTGTTTGTTTGGACTGTTATGCAGAAATTCTTTGCAGTACAAACACTCGAGTCTGAGTAGAGAAGCCAGGTCAGATATCCAGCATTTCAGAATATTAATGATACTATTCAGGAGGAAAAGTCTGTTAAAGTCGATATTATTCAGGAGAATCATAATATATCCCAGAATCTTTGGATATGTTTATCTGTTCAACACAAGTTTGGGTAATTAGATAAAGACATCCACTCCTGTCTCATTTCATTTACTTCTAGTTCATGCCTGTATTCTATAGTATTATTAGTTCTTTCAATGGTGAGCCAGCCCCGATAGGGGGAGCAGTTAAAGCAAGTCCCAAAACCCCGCAGCAACCTTATCAGCAGTCAGACTATGTGCATTCTACAAAACAAACTACAGAGTACCAATGTTCATTCAAAACACTATTTCAGGAAAAGCCTCACAGAACATCAACACGGCAGCAGTAATCTAACTTCAAAAGATCAGAAGTAAGAACTTCAGCTCAAAACACTACTTCAGGAAATGACTCACAGGACATCAGCACAGCAGCAGTGATATAACTTTAACAAATTAGAAGTGAGAACTTCAGCTCAAAATATTGCTTCAGGAAAGGACTCAAAGAATGTCAATGGTGCAGCAATACTTCAGAAAATCTAAAAACATCAGCAGTGTTCCTTCAAAACATAAAGTCTCAAAAAACTTCAGACCATCTTCACAGACCTTGAAGTTTCCAGTGTGATGTTATACAACCAAGAAAGAAGAAAATGTTTTAAAAAGATGCCAGAACACATTCTTCAAGTCACTTTAAATTATAAAGTTATGTAAGGATTACTTTTGTTAAATCTTAAAAAGTTTAAATACATCAGTAAAGGTAAATTGCATAAATATGTCAAACAGTACTTCTGTAGTAAAGACACCTATAAATGTCTGGTTAAAATTTAAAAATTCAATAAAACACTCTAAAAACTATGTTCCAGAAACGTTCATTTAAATTTCAAAGTTAGTTCAGGAATATTAAATCTTTCTTGCCGCAAAAGGTTAAATCATTGAATCACACTGCAACAGATACACTGTCTCATGATTCACAGAATGAGTCAGCTTCTATTAGTTTGGTCTCAGTCTTAAATAACACAGATTTGTGCTTACAGTCTGCAGGAGTCAGTTTAAATGATACATCACATGTAATTCAAAATACAGCATTGTCACGGTATTGCACATACAGATATTAACACAGTCAGTGTATGTAACATGCAGATTTCTAGACTAAATAGAAAGAAAAGCTTTGTAATGTCTCCAGCTGAAATTATTTCAAATACAGATATTCAGAATGTGATAAATTCTAGTTTATTGTTTTCAAAAACCAGTGCAAATATTGCACTGAGGGAGGATAAGATCAGAGTGTGGATTTTAATCAGTTTAAGAAAAGTAAACCCCAGCATAAATCATATATAGACTTCAGGGAAAAATAAAGAAGAAATGCATACCATATCTGGCTCAAGCCAGAGTTGTTGCTAATTCTATAAAAACAAATTTTCAGCATATCTATAAAAGGTATGGCAGACCAGCACCAAACAAAATTATTTATCTGGCATTGGTTAAGGTTAAAAGAAATTACATTATTTCATTGTTTACAGAAAATATATGGAATAATGTGCTAATTAATATAGATAAATCAATTTTGGTTACAAATAGACCTTTACTAGAGGACACAAGTGCAGTTTTGTCAAGATTTAAAGGGTTAAAGATTACAGCAGTGAACAGTTCTAAGTGTAACAGTTCTGACATGTCATCAGAGTTACATGTTGTTTTAGACTTCTGTACCAAGATTTTATATAAATATGTAACTCTGATGACATGTCCATACCTAGTACGGGACTGGTACACTCAGAACTGCTCACTGCTGTGACCTTTGACCCTTCAAAGCCTCAAGGCTCTATCTTAGGCCCTCTTCTATTTTCCATCTTTATTAACGACCTCCAAGTAGCTATCTCACATACAACCTGCATACAATATGCAGATGATTCTACTATTATCTGTACTGCTAAGTCACAAACTGAACTAGTCAATCACTCAAAAAACTTTTACCACTGTTGAACAATGGTTCTCTAATCGCTGCCTACTCCTTAATCCTAAGAAAACCAAATTACTATTATTCTCACCTTCCCGCAGATCTACACCACTAAACTTCACTATTTCTGCCATGGATAGCACTCTCATCTCTCCTGACTCAACAACCAAACTATTAGGTATTACTATTGACAATAATCTCACCTTTGACATTCACATCAATAACACAATAAAATTAGTTAATAAAAAAATTGGATCCCTTTATAGAATAAAACCCTTCCTTTCACCTGAAGCAAGGACCACCTTAGCCAGATCACACCTGATTTCTACCCTTCTATATGCTTCCCCCATATATACTAATCTCTCCAAAAACAACCTCAATAAATTAGCAACATCTTTCCATAATATTGCTTGATTTGCCACAGGATCCCCTTACAAAACCCACCACTGTCTGAACCTAAAAAATCTTGGATGGCTTGAATTTCAGAACCTACTTACACTGCAACAACTCATAATAGCTCATAAGATCCTATACCAACCAACCAAAACACCTATACTCTCTAGCCTCATCTCACCATACAATAACCTGAAACATTTACGCTCTTCCAACAAACTATTGATAAATAGAACCAAACCCAATAATTCTGCAGGTGACTGTCTCTTTTCCAACTCAATTGGCAAAATATGGAATAAACTTCCCTCAGAAATCCTTTCTTTGTCCTCTCTTCCACTTTTTAAAACACAGCTAAAAATGTATCTCAACAAACACTGGCTTTGCTCTTGCACTAACCCTGATTAACTCTTTTTCCACCTCCCTTACCTTTTTCTTCCACCTAACTTCCTATAATCTATGCCTCTCATTAACATGGATGTATTTCACTGTCTGTTGCAAAAAAAAAAAAAAAAAAAAAGTGTATTTTTCCACTTTATATGATTAGTGTATTTTCTATGTAGTTGAATATTTTCATGTACTACCTCTTATCAATTGCCCTGTCTTAAGCATTAATGATGCTGTACCTATCTTTGTCTTTGTCTTGTTCTACTGTACTTAACTTTGTGGAGCTTTTCTCCCCGGGCCTCTTCTGAAAATGGACATATATCCAGCTAGACTAGCCCGGTCAACAAATGTAAAATAAACAAAATAAAATAAAAATAAATAAAATATTGACATAGCTGCACTTATGTCCTCTGCCAGAGGTCTATTTCTAACTGAAATTGATCTGTCTGTATTAATCAGTACATTACTCCATAATTTCTTTTCTGTAAACAATGAAATATTGTCATTTTTCTAAACCTTAAACAGTGACAGATAAATAATCTGGTTTGGTGCTGAACTGCCACATCCTTTATAAATAAATATGAATAGAGCTAGCAACAGCATTGATTTGAGCTATGCCATGTGTTTCTTCTTTATTTTGCCCCAAAACACTATCAATAAGGTTTACCTGAGCTATGGTATGCATTTCTTCTTTATTTTACCCTGAAGTCTGTATATCATTTATGCTGGTGTTTACTTTATCAACCTGAATGAAAATCTACACTCTGATCCCTCTTATCCCCCCCCCCCACTGCAATAACTGCACAGGCTTCTGAAAACAATAAATTAGATCTGTATATGAATTAATGTGAACTTGAGGCATTTCAAATGTTTGCTTTATGTTTTGTCTGGAAATCTGCATGTTACGTAACTGACTGTATTTGCAATACTGCAACTTAACACTGTATTTTGAATTACATGTGCTGTAGCATTTATACTGATTTCTGAAGACTGTAAACAAGAACTAGTGTTGCTGACATTAGAAGTTGAATCACACTGTGAATCATGAGAAAGTGTGTCCATTACAGTGTGCATCTGTGTTTTAACCCTTTTGTAACATTTCTGAAAAAATAGGATTGCAATGTAAATGGACATTTCTGGGACACAGTTTTTTTTAGAATGTTTTACCCAATTGTTAACTTTAAACTGCACATTACTGGTGCATTTACTGTAGAAGTACTGTTTGACATATTTATACAATGTACATTCACTGATGTATTTAAACTTTTCTGAGATTTATTATCATTGTAACAAATTGCGTTGTAACAAAAATGAATGCACACATAAGGAAAGTTGAACTTGCTTTAAGAAGATTACCAAACGTCTCACAGCTTTTTCAAACTCCCTCTTGTAAGGATTTTCATGACTGTGTGACATTACACTGAAAGGTTGTCAACTGCTCAGGATATGGTGAAGTTTTCTGATACATTGGTTTTAAATGGATAATGTCCTTTACACTGGTATCTTGGAGAGTCTGAAGTTCTTTGAGACTTTACTGTAGATTTTCTGAAGTAGGAACACTGCTGCTCTGTAAAATACATGTAGTCTGACTGCTGATAGATGTGTAAGGTTGCTATGGGGTTTTGGGACTTACTTTAACTGCAAATATTGTCCTTCATTGATGATGGTTCACCCCTGTAAGAATTGAAAGGGCTGCATAATACTGGAATAAACTGGAAATAACTGAAAGAAAAAAGAATGAGACTGGAATGAAAGTCATCATCTTTTAATTACACTGAAGTGTGCTAAACAGGGGCCAGTCTCTCCTTTATGTGCCAAATATTCTTGTACCTTTCAGAATAAAACTCTGCATACACTGAAGTTCAGTTAAGAATGTTTTATTATGTACAGGGGAGATTGATGTCAACAATATCCAAATCAAAACCTAATCTGCACTCATTATGCTGTCCATAAATTCTGTACTCAGAATGCCAAATAATTAGGTCTGTAGCTTCTGCACTCATATTCCTTTCCTCCTGAATAATATAATTAATATTCTGGAATGCTGGATGTTTGATCTAACTTTCCACACTAACTCTTGAGTGTCTGTACCAAGCTTCTGAGGACTGCACTGCAATGACTTTTTGCTTATCAGTCGAAATGAACTAACTGTGTCTGAAGTATCTCATAATAATTCCGGAACCCTATACATTTCTACACATCTTTTTAGCCTTAGTTCCCAAGCCATGTACCATCTAAACAAGCTCTGTTTGTACTCAATGTACTGCACAATCTGTTAACACATTTTTTATTATCAGTATTCTTGACTGAAGGTTATTTTCACTGATTGAAAGTGCATCCACTGAAACTGCATGCAAAATATGAGGGCCTGCTTTAATATGGCTGCATTTCTAGACATATCCAAAGAGAAAAAAATGAAACCTGATCTTACAATCAGCATTATTAAACATCTGCTTTTGTTCTTGATTTTTCAGTATACATAATAATTGGATTTCTGTGTTTTCTATCACTGGTTGCTATTCTTGGAATAGCTGTATGGACTTTCATATCAAAGCAAAGTAAGTATTGCTTTTAAAAATTTTATATGCTCAAATTTGTTATTGGTACTTCTTCAGTAACCCCTTTAATTCCTTAGATATAAATATTTGTTTGAAATCTGAAGACATAATTTGATTGTTTCAAAAAGCTTAGGCTCTGCCCATTGGTAGTTACAACGGACCCTTCCAGAGCTCCATTGGAGGGAATGAGTTAACTAGTTTTACTAGATGCCTTGTTATTTCAGGTATGGTGACGATTAATGTGTCCTGCATTTAAACACTACTTAATCAAATAGGTGCATAGGTTCATAGGTGTATACTAGGCTAATGACCACTAGGGCCTTTGTAAACCTAGCCATGCATCCCAAATCACTGGTACCATTGATAAATGTAAACAGAGGTTTGGAAGATGAAACATTTACAAGCAGGGGCCTGGGAGATGACCCATTTACAAGCTACCTGTGTCTATTAGAGTCATAGGTGCCAAACCAGGAATTAAGTTCCTGTTTCCCATCCAATTGTGTAAGTTACACTTGAATTGGGTTAGGGAGGAATGCTACTTCACATGGATGGGGACCTTGTTCCAGAGAAGGGGTAGTGTCTGGGATACATACCTGTCTCTCTAGCAGGTCCTACTTATATGACAATCAAGGTTTAAGTCTTTAGAATGGGTAAATCTAGAGATGTTTATTTTGTGCATATGCCTTAGGTCCATCAAAGTGGAGTCTGACACTGTCTTCTATGCCAGGTGTAGATATCACCTCAACAGCTTATAGGGGATATAATACATGGATAGGGCATTCAGGTGGTCTGCATAGGACTTGTTACTTATGCCCTGTATTCTTTTAATAAGCAACCTCTCTGGACATTCCAACTGTTGGATATGCTTGGTTAGGTACATACCAAAGGGAGCATTGTACTCAAAGATAGGTCTGAGGAATTCCCAATACAGTGGAACAATGACTTATTTGGACCTATATTCCATACCTTTGTTTATAAGTTGCACAACATAGAAATATTTCTCAATACTGTAGACACATGATGGTCAAAGGCTAGATAACTGTGTGTATGTTCCCAAGTCCCTGACTACTTGGTCAGCTCTTAGGGGTGTGTTGTCAAAATGATAGCTATCAGTGGTGGATGACTTCCAAAGGATACTATTATGTATTAGTTAGCATTTAGTTTTTGTAAATGAGTCTGACCCCAGTTATTTGTCTGTGTCAGCCCATCCTTGAGAACATTTGTGTCAGTGGAGCATTAAATGACAACTCCTAATTTGAAATCATCTGCAGATTTAATCAGCCAGCAACGATTAACTTTGGCCATGACTTCAGAGAATTAAATGTCAAAAACGAGAGGTCTCAGGACCCATCTTTGGGGGGGGGTTCCACTTGTGACGGGCCTCTTTACAGAGGTGGACTCCCCAATTCTAACCAAAAACACAAAAACAAGACTTGCACTGGACTTTAAATAAATTGACTATTTTGCACTGGACATACTGCTTCACAAGTGCTTTTGGATTTTACTGGACTCCCCAATTCCATCTTCTTTGGTCCTATCTCTGATCTAGCTAGCTAGCCACTGGGTAATATAACAGTTTGTAACTGTAACTAACATCTTGAGTTTGTAAACAAAGTCTGAGTGGGGTATTATGTCAAATGTCTTGACCAGGCCAATTTAAGCAGTATGACCAATTTTGTCCTCATCCATTGCTTTGGTGAGCTTCTCAAAGATGTCCACTAGGTTGAGTAGGCATGACCTCCCCTTGATGAAAGCAAATCATGTTGGGTGTATTGTTGGTAGATTTCCTGTGTCATTATTGATCATTTCCATGCTAATCATTTCATGGTTTTGCATAGTAGACTAGTGAGACTTATGGGTCTGAAGTTTCCAGGGTCAGTAGATGGCCTACCTTTGTGCAGAGGGATGACTATTGCTGTTCTCCATTCAAAGAAACAAAGCCTGTTTAGAGGCTACACTTAAATAGCAGTTCTAGAAGGCCTGATAGATCATGTTTCAGGCTATTTAGAAGACATCCTTGGATATTGACTGGGCCCACTGATGCAGTGTCCTTGGCCTTAGCGACAGTATTCAGGACCTGCTCCCTAATGATAGCAGGGGGAGTTATGTTTGATGATACTTCATGAGAGAATATTGAAGAGGAGAGATGGGTAAAGTTGGAGCTGACTGTCAGCCAGTAGGTTTGCTATATCTTTTGGCTCAGTGTAAGTGGCTCCATTAACAATGAGCTCTGCGCACAACTGTGTATTGCCTTTGTGGTTACATACATAGCTAAAGAATGCCATGTGGTTGTCCTAGGCCTGAGATACCAAATTTACTCCAAATTTGGCTTTGGTAGACTTTATTTGTTCTCTTAGTTGTTTGTTTAGTTAGTTTGATAAGAGTGCTTTTATCCTGCTGGGTGCTGCAGCTCCTATGTTTTGTCAAGATATGCTTCCTTTTATTATACAGACTATTGATGTTGTGATTCTGCCAGGGTGGTTTGTTTTTTGAATTAGTTATGTACTTCTTCCTTGTGTTTACAGCTGCCTTTAAGCAGCTATTGACACACTTGTATAGGGTTTCTGTGAAATTTCTGCATAGGAAACAGTGTTATTAGAGTTTATGGGGGCTGGAAATTTTGCAATGTTATCACTTAATAGTAAGGAGTTAGCCTTAGAGTAGTTACCGACTATTCCCAAACTAGCTGGGGTTCCAGATTTTATTTTGACTTCAGAGGAGACCATCTTGTTGTTTCACCTTACCAGAGTAGAGATTATACTAGGGGTGTTCAGCACTTTCCCATATTAGTGAGGACCAGATCCCGTATGGTAGCTAATATTCAAAAGTCTAGATGAGAGAGCTAATCCAAATCAGTGTGGTCTATTGATCATCTCCTTCTATGCTAACAAATACTGCACCCAGTTAGAATGACACCAGAAACTAAGCCAATTATTAAAGTCAGTCATCTTTTGTTTGTAGTGTGGCATCATCCTTAGAGAAGGTAAAATGCTTCTCAATGCTAGGCTCATACCAGCCTGGGACACATATGTATTCTGAGAGCTCCATGATGTGTCTCTTCATATAGCCTAGGAAGGTATGTCTCAGGTCATTTACACCCACATGGACTATGACTCATATCAGTACTTGTGGTCCAATGAGATGAGTGCATGTGTCAAGTGGTGGATCCTGGCCTTGATAAGCAAATGAGTGTGACGTTCTCCTTACTCAGCCTGGTGACTGGAACATCACTGTGCTCACAATGGAGTCTTCAAAAATCAGAATGCTGGATCATGTGGTGGAGTGTGGATTGCCTTATTGTTTACGAAAAAAGAGTCTCCATGAGATGCAGCTGTATCTGTTCATAAGTTCATAGACAAGTACTAGGCTATTTGCCTTTGTGGGCCATTTTAAGTCTAGCCAAGTTTTTTCCAAAGGTGAGAATCAAACCGTGTAGCTTATGTCTGTGAGGTAAACACTTTAGCCATTACACCTCTTGCTTTCTAGATACCCTGGCAAGTAAGGTCAGTTTAACCTTGAAAGGATGTCACTGTTCCAGTGAGCTGTCTCACAATTTCCTTTAACAAGCATCTGACCCAGAGAACCTGTTCTTCAATGGCCCTGGTATTCTTAGCAGGAACATTTTGATGTGGGTGTTGTTTTGAAAATGTACATTTGGGGCTGCTTAGGGTATTTGGTATGTGTATTTCATTGAAGAGGTATTTGGGGTTTAGGAAAGTTGCATTTAAATTCCACAACGTATGCAGGTATATGTGTCTGCTTTTAATTATAGGTTCACAGATTAGTACTAAACTAACTGACCTTTTGGGTCATTTGAAGCCCAGCCAGTTTCCCCATGTGAGAATCAAACCCTGCACCTTGTGCCTTTAAGGTAAGCACCTTAACCATTATGTCATCCCCCACCTATTATGCATGGTAGTTGCAGTGTGTGCAGTACTGACAATCTGACTGACATTAAGAGTACTTTTATATGAGAGCTCTGCCTCCAGTAATGTTATGTAAATACATCTCTCACATACCATATAGGTTCATAGGTAGGTACTAGGCTATCTGTCCAAAGGCATTTATAAGCCTAGCCAGAATGTGTTGGCTTTTGCCACCCCCTTATATTACTTCCCAGTGCCTCTGTCCAGCAGAGCCGTTGAAGTGATCCCTGGGGTAAACTTTCTATTTCCCATCCACTCGTCAAGGTTTCTCTTGAAGAGGGTTAGAGAGGAGCTCTGCCTAATGTAGATTGGAATCTTGTTCCTGAGCATGGGGAGTCTCTGGGACAGGAATCTATCCCTCCATCATGTCCTATTTATTGTTGTGGTGAGGTTTAGATCCCTGGAGCATGTGGCTCGAGGGGATATGGTTTTCTTTAGGTGGAGCATGTCCATCAATTCTGGGTTGGACATGACCTTGTATGTCAGGCAGAGATCACCTCTGAGTAGGTGGTATGCAACCAAGTACAGCTGGAGTTTCTTCAGTCAAGCTACATAGGGCATCTGCTTGAGGCCAGTGATCCTCTTGGTGAGGAACTTCTGTGGTCTTTCCAGTTGTTGCAGGTGTCTTGTAAGGTACATACCAAATGGGGCATTGTACTCTATGATGGGTCTGATGAATGATGCGTAGAGGGGCCCAATGATTTCTTTCAATCTGGATGCAAACCCTTTTGTGATTAGGTGAGACACATAGAAGGATTTTCTAACCACTTTGGCAATGTGATTATCAAAGGAGAGGTTACTATCTACTTGGGTCCCCAGATCCCTTATTACGTCTTCTGTATTTAGGGGGCTACCACCTATGTGGTAGTTTGTGGGTACTTTGTTTTTTTCCAAAGGGGATGACTATGCACTTTTTGGCATTTAGCTTGAGGCCATGGTTTTGACACCAGCTATCTGTCTCAGTGAGACGCTTTTTGAGGATGTATGTGTCAGCCGGAGAGTCAATTATAGCCCCTAGTTTGTAGTCATCTGCGAACTTGGTCAGGCATAGTCCTCCTGTGCTTTCCTGTACCTCTGAGAAGTATATGCTGAACAGGAGGGGTCCTAGGACTGAGCCCTGGGGAATGCCACTCGTAACCGGTTTAGAGTCAGACCTAGCACCTGCAAATCTTACCATGTGGGTTCTGTCCATGAGCCAGTAGGCAACCCACCTCATGATGTAGGGGTTTATGTTCAGGTTGGTGAGCTTGTCTATAATACCTGAGTGGGGAATGGTGTCAAAGACCTTTTCAAGGTCTAGGTAGGCTGTGTGGAGCACCTTTCCCTCATCTATAGTCTTGGTAACTGTCTCAAAGAAGTCCACCAGGTTTAGGAGGCATGACCTGCCCTTAACAATGCTGAACTGGGTAGGGTCCAGCATTTGGAGGTTTCCAATGTCTCTATTAATGAGATCCATGATGATGTGCTCCATAGCTTTGCAGACCAAGCTAGTCAGGCTTATAGGGTGATAGTTCCCGGGGTCCATTGTGGCTCCACCTTTGTGGAGCAGAATAACCATTGCTATGCACCACTCTGTGGGCACATAGCCTGTGGAGAGCCTGAGTTTAAACAGTGTGTTTAGGTGAGGGGTTAGTTCATCTTTGAGCTCGTGTAGGACGCAGCCTGGGACACCGTCCGGTCTCATTGATGATGTGTTTTTGGCTTTGGAAAGGGCTGTTTTAACCTGAGTGTCTGTGATTTCAGGGGCACTACATTCTTCTGGTATAGTTATGGGCCCTTTTGGGGATGAGAGTGGGCTGAAGTTTGCCCTGAATCTGTCTGCCAGGATGTTGGCTATATCGGTCAGTTCAATGTATTTTGTGCCATTCTGCACTAACTCCGAGCAGATCTGAGAATTGCCACTTAGATTCTTGACATAGCTAAAGAATGCCTTGTGGTTATCGTTGGAGTCCATGGAAATTCTTCTTTCAAAGCTAGCCTTGGATGATTTTATGAGGGAACGTAGTTTCTTGCTGATACTGATCAGGGATGTCTTCCCTTCTTGGGATATTACTCTTTTCTGTACTAGTTTCCTTCTTCTATTGTATAACTTGTTTATGGCAGGGTTCCACCAGACTGGTTTCCTTTTCTTGGAGGAGTGAGTCTTGGTTTTGTTTGAGATAGCACGATCCATGCATTCTTGTAGGTGCCCGTAGAGTGCATTATTAAAGGATTTTGCAGCTTGGACAGCATTATCCTTTAGCATGGGGGCTTTGAAACTTCCCACCTCAGTCTTAAGTAACGTGAAGTTTGCTTTTGAAAAGTTTTTCACTGTGGTTTCTTTGACCGGGGGTGATGGTAGAATGTGGATATCCAGAGTGATTAGTTTATGGTCAAATCTAACCAGCGAGGGGTTGACCTTTGGTTGGCAACACCGGTCGCCCATGTTGGTGATCACCAGGTCCAATATATTGTCACCTCTGGTAGGGGTGTTGACCAGTTGATCCAGGGCATTTGAATTTATTATTAAAGGATTTTGCAGCTTGGACAGCATTATCCTTTAGCATGGGGGCTTTGAAACTTCCCACCTCAGTCTTAAGTAACGTGAAGTTTGCTTTTGAAAAGTTTTTCACTGTGGTTTCTTTGACCGGGGGTGATGGTAGAATGTGGATATCCAGAGTGACTAGTTTATGGTCAAATCTAACCAGCGAGGGGTTGACCTTTGGTGTGCAACACCGGTCGCCCATGTTGGTGATGACCAGGTCCAATATATTGTCACCTCTGGTAGGGGTGTTGACCAGTTGATCCAGGGCATTTGAATTTATAAATTCTAGGAAATGTTGGGCAAGAGAGTTCGTACTTGAGTAGCTCTCCCAGTTAATGTTTGGGTAATTGACATCACCCAATATCAGGGTGTTTGGTAGGACCTTTATGTTTCTCAGTGTTTCCAGGAATGTGGAGTGGGGGTCCTGGGACATGGTGGGTGATCTGTAGCAAGCTATAATTTGAATAGCAGTTTTGCCAGTTTGTTTGAGAATTAACTGGTTGTCAGCAAACATGAGGCAATTTCTACATTGCCTCAGGATGCGCATAGCCACTAAACTAGTAACAGAGATAGTGAGAAAGTTCATATCTATGGCAACAATCCATTTTATAGGTTAGATGGTTGGAACAGGAATATAAAGTAATGTCAGGATTATCCAGTTGGTAACTCTGGGGTCACCGCTTGTCATTGCAAACTAGTTGCCCTGTGTGCAATGAGGCATTGGTGAAATTTCAACTGTGCTTTTACAGGAAAAATGTTTTTTCAATGTGTCTGCATTATACAGGACAATTCCAAACAGTTGAGGGGAAAGTAATAAGTAGACCTTGAAAATTTATGGAAGAAGTATTTAAGCAGATATACTGATGTTTGGTTAGATAGCACCAGACCAAGCAGTACTTACTGAAAAGTAGGAATTAGCTTATTGAGAAATATGAAAAGAGGGGATTTGCCTGAATGGCTACTGCCTGGCTCCTTCTAGTGCTGGTCTCGCTACAGCTTCACACTACTGGGATGCAATGTTGCTTTAATTCTTCTCTCACCACAGCAAAACAGTAGCACCAACCACAGGATAAGAAACAGGCCAAAGGCTCTTTGGTGATCAACAGTCTTGTTTCAGATGATGTAAGAGTCTGTAGGCTTGTTGTATCCTTTTCCAGGAAGATGTTTTGAATAGCAACCAGGCCAATCAAGAAGGTAAAACACAGACAGTTACTGCCAGTCAGAAACAGTCAGGAATTAATGCACTATATACCTTCTCTCATCAGTAGCAAAATATAAGTATAAATAACAAGCTGGCACCTATGAAGCAGATATTAGGTTTTTTGATGATCAGCTGTCTCCAGGGAATAATGCCCATTTGCTCTTTCTCTCACCAGGAGCAATATATATATATATATATATATATATATATATATATATATATATATTTTTTTTTTTTTTTTACAGACAGGTAGGTTATACACTTTTAAGTGAAATGCTCAAATGTGCATAGCTGCTTGGTTAGAAATGAACCACTGTGAGCACTCTGAAGCTTAAACTGTTAGACAGTGGACAGGGTCCAACTATTCATGTCAAACCAACTAAAAAATTGAAACAATAGTCTTTTGAGCTATTCAAGCTAAGCTAAAAAACCAAGCAGTAGTAGTAAGAAATATTTGTAAATTACAAGCCAACTCTAGTACACATTTATGTATCTATAAAAACCACCAGACACACAGACCCCAATTACTATATCCTCGTTGGTGTATTTATAAGTCTTATAGCACACCAGTTTTTCAAAGTTCTCTCTGGAATATTAAAACCCCATATATTCTAATATATATTCTAAGAGATATTCAAGTTTTAAGCCATCACATTATATGTTTGCATTTCTATAGAATTAAATAGAATGCTGATCTTTTTCTTTGTTTTTGAAATATGTTTAAACACACAAGTTATTTCTAGTTTTTTTACATAAGCACAGTGATTATCTACCAATTTATATAGGTTTCACTCAATAAAGATTTGTTATTTTGCTACTACGAAGTGATGCTGTTTTTTTCTAAACATTTTTATCGAATACTTTTTCAAGAATAACAAATTTGTAAATAAAACAAAACAATTGAAACATATTTCATAATAAATAATGTGAATTCATTCATAAGAAAACTAAAAAAGCTATTTACAAAACTGTCTATCCAAATATAAAACTACTAGTTATATATTTAAAAGTGTTAATTCAGGTCATATTATCGTTGACTTTTCCGTAATGCTTATTTAACTTTTAACCAAGAGTTATAATGTGAGGTTATTCTGTCTGTTCTTGTCTGGACTGTAGATGGTTCCAAATGAGCAACAGTACTTCCATATTACTGAAGTCTTTAAATAAAGGTGATGTTTCTTTTTCCAGTTCATTGTAATAACTTTAGATGCTATTGCTAATAAACTCCATAAAATGTGATATTTAGATCTTGAAACACTTTTGGAAACAGGTACATTAAATCAAACCAATGATTTAGATAAATTGCATTTGTCATTAAAATTGTTTGTAAAAACATATTGATGTTATTCAAAAATGTCTTTAATGAAATACAGTCATAAAACATATGCTGTTAATTGGCTTTAATTTGCATTTCACATCTCCAGCAGCCTATATTTTTTAACCATCAATTCCATTTTGTGTGGAGTAATAAAACATCTATGTATAAATTCCCATGTGAATAACTTATAGGTTCATAGGTTGATACTGGGCTATCGGCCCGAAGGCATATATTAGCCCAGCCACATTGTGCGATATTCACCGCCCCTTTAGTAGTTCCCTAGACCCTTGTACTAGCAGCTAGTACCCTTGGCCCCTATCTAGTAGTGATGTTGGTGTGATCCCCGGTGTGAACTTTCTGGTACCCATCCACTCATCAAGGTTCCTCTTGAAGAGTGATAGTGAGGGGCTCTGTCTTATGTAGATCGGGACCTGCTTCCATAGTAAGGGAAGTATCTGTGAAGGGAATCTATCCCTCTAGCATATTCTATTCATTGTTGTGTTGAGGTTTATATCCCTAGAGTGTGTAGCTTGAGTAGATTTGGTTTTGCTAAGATGGAGCATGTTCAACAGTTCTGGGTTGGACATGGCTCTGTACGTTAGACAGAGATCGCCTCTGAGAAGGCGGTATGCAACAGAGAACAGTCTTAGCTTTTTCAATCATGCTGCATATGGCAACTGTTTGAGGCCAGTAATCCTCTTGGTTAGGTACCTCTGTGGTCTCTCCAGCTGCTGGAGATGTCTAGCCAGGTACATTCCAATTGGTGCATTGTACTCAATAATGGGTCTGATGAGGGAAGAGTACAGGGGCACCATTACATCCTTAGATGTTGATGCAAACCCTTTCATGATTAGATGGGTCACATAGAAGGATTTTCTAACCACTTTGGCAACATAGTTATCAAAGGAAAGCTGACTATCTACTTGGTTCCCTAGATCCCTTATTTCTTCTTCAGATTTCAGGGGATTACATCCTATGTTGTAGTTTGCGGGTACTCTGTTTTTTCCAAAGGGGATTGCTACGCATTTTTTTGCATTTAGCTTGAGACTATGGCTTTGACACCATGCATCAGTCTCATTAAGGCCCTTCTGGAGGATATCCATGTTGGCCGGAGACTCTATTATAGCACCCAGTTTGCAGTCGTCCAAAAACTTAGTCAGCCACAGCCCTTCCATGCTTGCTTGTACATCTGAGAAGTATATGCCAGACAGGAGGGGCCCCAGGACAGAGCCCTGAGGCACACCGCTCGTTACTGGTCTGGATTTGGACATAGATCCCGCTACTCTTACTCTATGGGATCTGTCTGAGAGCCAGTTTGCAATCCATCTTGTGATGTAAGGGTTTATGCCCAGGCTGTTGAGCTTATCAATAATACCTGAATGGGGAATGGTGTCAAATGCATTAGCAAGGTCAAGGTAAGCCGTGTGTACCTCCTTTCCCTTATCTATAGCCTGAGTAACTGTCTCAAAGAAATCCACCAGGTTCAGGAGGCATGATCTGCCCTTGACAAAGCCGAACGGTGTGGGGTCCAGTGCTGCAGGTTCCCAATCTCTCCATTTATGAGTTCCATAATGATTCACTCCATAGCCTTACAGATCAGACTGGTCAGGCTTATTGGTCGGTAGTTCCCAGGGTCAATTGTGGCCCCACCCTTGAGTAGCGGGACCACCGTTGCCATGTGCCATTCTATGGGCACATATCCTGTGGAGAGGCTGAAACTGAATAGGGTATTAAGATGCGGGGTTAATTCCTTTTGGAGCTCGCGTATGACACAGCCTGGGATACCATCTGGTCCCATGGAGGCAGTGTTTTTAGCTTTAGATAGAGCCTTGTTAACCAATGTATCAGTAATAATTGGACTTATCCAATCCCCTGGAATGGTAATAGGCCCTGTAGGTGGTGGTGGGGGGGATAAATTTGCACTGAACCTGTCAGCCAAGATGTTGGCAATGTCAGAAGGGTCAATGTATTTTGTTCCATTTTGTACTAGCTCAGAACTTCCATTGTAATGAAAGAGTAGACTGTTTAAAGACATTAATATTCACTTTTTTCTTCTTCAGAGGATAGTTGATTATTAATTACTGACAAATGTTACTTAAAATACAATTTTGTTTTTTAATTGTTTTATACAATTTAGATAAGTACCCTTTCCCTACATTAGACTGATCACCTAAACTAATCATGAATTCTATAAGGTTTGGAACAAATTTTTTACTAGTTACATTCATTATTTCAAATTTATTAATAACATATTGTCTAATAAATTGTATTTCTAACCATTTTTCTTTATTTATATTGTATTTAATCATAATATAATTAATTTTTAAGAGTTTTCTCAGAATCCATTAATTGATACCAAAAATTAGATTTTTTCTCTGAACACAATACATTTGTGATATTATGGGTGATTAAAATATTTGGGGTGCAAGTTATAGGAAATAGCAAAAATAACCAGGCTTTTATATTTGGATTTTTGTTAAGAAAACTTTTTTTAATTATTTAATTTGTTAGATAGATATCCTGAGCATATTTTTTTTATTATTGCCCCTAATATATGTTCTCTTAATAGCCAGTGAAATGCATATGGTAATATGTTACCATTTTTTAAAAATTCTAAATAATTTGATTCTAACCTAATTGTTTCTTTTATTTTTCCCTAATGTGTTAAATTGGGTTTAACCATAATGTTATTGTCTTTACGACTGATGATAATGTGTAAATTTCTATATCTGATAGTCCAAATACCACCTTCTGTCCAACCTTTTAGATGAAGATTTAATGCTAATCTGGTTTTATTAGGATACCATAAAAAGCTAATATTAACATTTTTTTACTTAGGGGAGGGGAAGTAAAATAGTTTGCATTAGATATGAATTTTTTGGAAAAACAATCATTTAATTGTACAGAGTCTTTCATCCATGTATAAACAGGTTCCTATCAGCTGACCGAAGATGCAGGCTAGCGAATGCGACTTGGTCGAGCTGTAAATGTTGAAACGGCAAAATATCAAAGTGGCATGTAAGCAAATTCATTCCCTGGGAAAGAATTTGCTTAGCCGCTTTGGTAGTTTGACATTTTCAGCACTGTAGTGCAGTCTCAGAGTTGGCATATTTAAGTACGGGGTGTGTGGAGGCACAGCTCCCCACATCGGGGGGTGTGGGGGCAAAGCCCCCCACTTAATATCATGTATTAAAGTGTTTTCTTTTTATTTTTGTTGGAACAGCGATTTTTTTCCAAGGGAAAAAAAATCGCTGTTCTGACAGTTCAGTTTTGTAAGCTTTCACTTACATGGGGTCGATTAATCACCATTCGCTAACCTAAGCATTTGGTGATCTAATATAGACCTGTATAAACAATATTCCATTTATTGATGAGATGTTTTATTATTATTTAAAATAATATTATAGTTAATGATTATATCACTAATATTGTCTGATAATATCACTCCTAAATATTTTATTTTATTATCTACAGCTATATATTTAGAAAATGTTTTTGGTATCTTACTCTCTTTTCAACCTGTAAGTAAAACCTTGGTTTTATTTTCATTAAAGTTTAGTCCAGATATCTTTTGGAATGTTGTAATTATATCAAATGATGCTTGGGAAGATTGTTTGGAATCAGATAAGGATAATAAAACATCATCTGCAAATAACTGGATCTTAGACTTTAATTTAATATTAAACTGAATACCCTTAATTTTGTCATCCAATCTAATACAATTAGCAAATGGCGATATAACGCAAATAGTAATGGTGACAAATGGTATCCTTTTTTATTACCTTTAGAGATTATAATATATGTAGATATATGCAATCCAACTGTGATATATGAAGAAGAATTTTCATAGAACATTTTAATTAATTGCATACAATTGTTAGGACAATTGTGTTCATTTAGTAACAATAATAAGTAATCTCAATGTTCTAAATCAGAAGCCTTATTAATGTCTAGACTAACTAAAGTTAAATTTCTTTGTCCGTAATTAAAATGATCTATTATTGTAAGTATTCGTTTAATATTATCATAGGAATGGCTATTTATAATAAATCATGTTTGATCTTCTTTTATCAATAATGGTAATCACTGTTTGATTCTATTTGCATATACTGAAATAAAAATGTTATGATCAATATTTAATAAAGAAATTTGTCTTAATGATGAGCAATCTTTTTGTCTTTATCTGGCTTTAATATGGGGGCACTTAAAGTATATTTCCAAGAAGGGGGTTTGTTTTCTAGATCATAAACTTTTGTAAATACTTTAACCAAGAGTACTAAAACTTCTTTAGGTATAGGTTTATATATTTCTGGAATAATGCCACCATTTCCAGTGGCTTTATTTAACTTTAACTTATTAACTTGAAGTTTAAGTTCTGACATTGTTATGTGTTTGTCTATTAACTTTAGTTGATCTTTTGATAAATTATTTTTAATATTTTTAAATAAATATTTTATTATGTCTTTTTATTCTATCTCTGAATTACATGAATTAATTTCATTAAAATGAATTCTAAAATACCTCTAAAATATCTTCTATATCAGTAGCTTTGGTTTTAGTTCCAGGAATAACAACCTCTTTGATTTGATTGTTTTTGATAACCTTCTTTGTTCTATTTGCCAGACTATATTGACTTTTAGGATTAAAAGAATAATAATTCGTTTTGATCTTTTCTAAGTTTATTATGCTTTAATGTTATAACATTTCTAAGCATTTTGGTTTATTTCTTGAAGTTCCCTTCTAAATCTTTTTTACCTACTTGAATATCCAAATTAAGTTTATCCATTTTCTCTTGATATTCTACTAACTCCTTATCCCATTGTTTTCATTTATGCACCAATAAATAATTTTAGCATATAAATATGATTTTAGAGAGTCCCAAACACATATTTCTGAAGTATCCTCGCATAAACTAACATTTATAAAGAATTTAATTTCTTTACTTAAGAATTCCTTAAATTCTATTAAATTGATTATATATGATGGTATTCTGGTTATAGGAATAATATACTTCTAAGGTAATAGAGTTATGATTGGATAATGAACTTTAACTTTATCAAGTTTTGTTACTAAATTATATGTGAGATATACTGTGTCGGTCCTAGACTGAGTACCATGATGATATGAGAAGTGTGTAAAAAATAAAGAATTAGCTTCAGAAAAATTATTAATACCTTTAAGATCAAACATATCGATAACATCTTTTAAAGCTTTAGATGAATTTATTCTTCTACACTTATTTGCTGTATTCATGTCATTATTCTCTAATATATAGTTGAAATCTCCAGGTAAAATAATACTTCCTTTGGAATGCTGTAAAATATCTTCAAATGTTGTTTAACTACCTTAACTCCTATCCCTGGTATCCAATAAAGAGTTATTAAAGTGTATAATCTCCCATTTATTTTTATAATTACCAAAAAAAAAATCTAGCATTGTCATTATATGTACTTAAAATTTTTAGCACTGGCACTATATTTTTCCATAAACTTGCAACCCCTCTTTTTCTGTATATGATGTGATATAACTATTACTATATAATAAGTTCTATTAAGTTTATTAATGTCTTCTCTTAAAAATGTGTTTCGTGAAGAAAAATAAGTTGTGCATTAAACATCTTCAAATATTTATATAAACTACCTCTCTTATAACCACTGTTCAGGCCATTTACATTAATAGATATGCACTTCATAAAAGATGACTTTATTGACATGTTTTTGTTGTAGGCTTTCAAACAAGATAATAATTACAGAAAAAGGAAAATGTGAGAAATAACCTATCTCTTAATGCATTTCTTATTTATGTATATGAGTAAAAATGATGTAATGTGTTTATTGGATAACTTTATGTATTTTATCATGTTAAACACCCAAGACTGTATTTTAATAAAATAAAATATTAAACATTGTAATAAATTATAATACAACCAGTCATTGAGGTTTAGCACCTCTCATTTGAATAGCATATCTATTCAAACACACCCTCTAACTTCCTTGTTCAACACCAAATTCTCTGCTTACATGTAATTATTAAAATAAAAGAAAAAAAGGTAAATTTGTTGGAACAATGTAACTAAAGAATTAAAACCAACTCATTTGTATATAGTTAACAGAGTATGTATAGTTCATTATGCTATGAATATAAGGGTCTATATTGAATCAGCGAATGCTTAAGAAAGCAAACGCTGATACACTGACCCTATTTAAGTGAAAGCTTACAATCCTGAACACTTGGAACAGCGATTTTTTTCCCAGGGGAAAAAAATCTTAAAACAGTATTTAATGTGGGGGGCTTCACCACCACACACCCCTACTTAAATATACCAACTCCGAAATCGCACCACAGTGGAGGAAATGGCAAACTCCCAAAACCGGCCCAATGATTTTTTTTTTCCTGGGAAAAAAAATCACTGTTACGGGTGTTTGGGATTGTAAGCTTTTGCTTAAATAGGGTCAATGAATCAGCATTCGCTTTTTTAAGCTTTTTTCTGATTCAATATAGACCCGAATATAAAGATCAGCTCTAAGAAATACTAGTAAACTACCTGTCACCAAAGTTCAGAGCATATCTTCTAATGATTAGCTATAAGAACTCCTTATATGTTAATTTAATTACGAATTTATACATTCCACATCTGATAGTAAATAAATACTAAAAACATCACAATATTAAACTATTTTAATATGAGTCTATTTATAACCCTTCAACACTTTTTTAGAAAATTATAACTGTCATTAACTTTTTTTTCTTTTCTATGTTCCCTGAAAAGAAGTATATCATACCATAATAATGTTCCCATTAAATAAATATTAATAGATACATGAAAGATTCATTACAAGATATATACATTTTAATGTATATTTTATGAATCATAATTTCAGAAATAATAATTTCAGACAATCATGTTGGAATTAATAAGATTAATAAGGGTCCTTGATGTAGTGCCCTTACCTAGTTAACAAATAGCAAGTTAAGATTCATTATGTCTTTTATAAATTACATTTTGTTAGAAGCTTCACCTTGCATTATCAATTCTCTATGCTTTGTTTTTGCCCCTTGTCCTCTAAATATTTAACATAAAAATATATTCTAAACATATATTATTGTCTCTGTGTCACTATGAATTGCATAGCTAAATTTCTTTAGATAGCAGAAATTTAGAACACTAGTGTATTCTAGTATGAACATCTCAACATCTAGATTTTCTACAAAATTCATACAAAAAGTGAAATAACATGAGATAAAACAGTTTTAGTTTCAATGTTGCATCTCTAGTAGCCTCCTATCATAGATATATGAAATAATCCATAGCAGGTTTCTCACAGTTTCATACAAGCCAAGAAATCAAAACTATCTATAAAAATGAAATATGTACTGATTTTACACTTGTGTGCTTAGCAACAGAGAGGACATATTGCAACGGGTCTACTTTATTCCCGCAAAATCCGAATTGCTCAAATACAACTCACGTGAACCATAAAGAGTGAAATGCAAATACGTTGAATGCACTAAACTGCAAAATTCAAAATCTCGATATCTCATACTTGGCCAACCCCACCGCCTGCAAAATACTACCTAATGAAACACATTAAAAAACAACATTTACACACACTAACCAAAACCCTACTTCTAACCCTAAAGTAAAGCACTAAAACCCTACTTCTAACCCTACACTATACCATACATACACAACTATTTATGCACTATCCTTAACCCCTCCCTAACCCTAAGGTCCGTAACTACTGCAAACTTACCCTACTCAGCTATACCCAAACAAACTAAATATTCCACACACATACACTTAACAAAATCCTACACTAAACCTAACATACGTTACCTGTCTATGCACTTATCTTAACCTGCACCCTAACCCTAAGGTCCGTAACTATCACACACTTACCTTATGGAGCTATTCCGCAGATGGGACAACTATGCAAATTCGATATTTTTACTTTCACGGTTTAGTGTGTTCGACGTACTCACATTTTGGTCGTTATGTGTCGCGCAAATTGTATTCGAGGGATTCGGCTTTCACGGGAATAAAGTAGACCCTATTGCAACAATATAAAAAATTTATCGCCAACTCTTCTGAGCCAATATATTCCTTTGAACCAACAAAGCTTTAACTTCAAGACTTAATTACATTTATAGAGTAAATCTGTATCATCTCTGTATTATTACCCTCATCTTCAAAACCATCTCTACGATGCCACAGATGAGGTATAAATTTCAACACTATGTATACAAGTATCTGTTAAGAAATATATTCATTATTCTCTTTCATGATTAATACTTTCATATATTAAATAGATTTCTAGTTTTAAACTACTTACATAAGTTTAAGAGCTGGCTTGTATAACAAACATTAGGAAACAAAACTATTCATTTGATAAGAGAAGATATAGAAGTTGTGAGCTCTGCTATGAAGCTCCAATCATTACACAGTATAGAATCAGGTTCAACAGAGATTAATATTAAAAATATATAATAGAGAATAAAGTTAACTTTTTATAGAGGATGAAAGTTAACCTAGCATTAATGATAGCAAGCTTCCTCACCCAAATTCACATACACACACACACACAAAAAAAAAAAAAAATATATATATATATATATATATATTTATATATCTATCTATATATATATATATATACACATATATATATATATATATATATATATATATATATATATATATATATATATATATATATGTACATAAAACCAACCCTGGCAGGAAAAAGCAAAG
Source organism: Protopterus annectens (assembly GCF_019279795.1). Taxonomy (NCBI): domain Eukaryota; kingdom Metazoa; phylum Chordata; order Ceratodontiformes; family Protopteridae; genus Protopterus; species Protopterus annectens. The sequence goes on along the minus strand of NC_056726.1, from coordinate 1,696,905,807 downwards.
TTGTTTCTTCAAAAATCACAAGGTAACAGGATAATTTCTTCAAAAATCACAAAGTAGCAAAATGCTAAATAGGCCGTTTAATAAATGTAAGCGCTTTCGCGGATGCTATATCCGCTTCATCAGACATATTTTGAATAAAAACCAAACACATAATATACTTCACAATGCCATCACATGACCTAGTTAATTGTCAATGCAATGTTCCAATAAAACAATTAAGAAAATGAGGGCTCCACCTAAGAGCATCTAAACATCCTGAGTCTAACAAAGAAAGAAACACTGTGTATAAAAAATGTATCAATACTATATGGAATAATAAAAACATAAAAACATGATGTCCACAATCAATTACTTATAAATACCTATTATGTGGACTATAAAATATGACATCTCAATAACTTTTTGATAATAAGCATAAAAACATAAAAACATAATGTCCACAATCAATTACTTATGAATACCTATAATGTGGACTATAAAACACGACATCTCAATAACTATGTTCATCGTATTTTCCTGCCTTTCAAATGAGGCTTAAGTGATACAGTTTCATTAAGTCCCCTTCCTCTGTGTGCCCCTAATCTAAAAATCCAACGTAGTTCGGCTTGCTCTGTACGATTGGTTAAATTACCAATACGTACTGAATGGGTCAACACTTGTAAAACTTGAAACAAAAACTTATGTTCAGCACCCTTCTGCAAAGTATGTTTGGCTAAGGCACTATATTCATTATGCCTGTTATAACAATAGACATGATCTCTAATTCGTTCACGCAACGTTCTATTTGTTTTGCCCACATAGAAGCTGAAACAAACAACACAGTGGGCAACATATACTAAATCTTTGGTTTCACAGCTACTATTATTCCTTATCTCCCATAAACGTCCACTGTCGGGATGTTTAAAAAAACGCGATTCATCAATCGAATCACAATAAGTACATTTACCACATTTTCTTGTTGCCTCATATAAACTGGAGGAAGTATTTATGATATTCACACCTATGTCATTGTAACATAAACTTTGTTTCAAAGATTTCATATTGCTATATGTAAATGTAGGAAATTCTCCTACCAAGTCTCTAATCCTGTCGTCCACCATAAGAATATTCCAATTGGATACGACGGCACCTTTGACTATATCTAGATTACAGCTATATGGGAGAACCAATGCTTCCTTTCGCAATGGACGTTCTTTATTAACTATGAGAGATGTTCGATCCGAATAATAAGGTTTAGCTCTAGTAGCTCTCAAATTGTGAACGTTGGAATATACCCTATGTATTTCTTGCTGGCTGTATCCTCTAGATACAAGACCATTCTCCAATTTGACAAGCTCTTGTTCAAACTGTACTTCCTGACATGTTAAACGAGAAAGCCTCATGGCTTGTCCTTTAATTACATTTTCAAAGATCTTAGGATTATGCATACTACCCCGGTGTAAAAAGGCTGGTCTATAGCATGGTTTACGATAAACCTTGGTGTACAAATCATTGCATGTTCTAAATACTGTCACATCTAGATAGTTAATAGTACTCGATGAGAATTCCATTGTGAACTTCAAAAATGAATCAGAACTGTTTAACTGTTCAAAAAATGCTATGATCGATTCTTCAGTGCCTCTCCATATAAAAAAGAGGTCATCAACAAACCTTCTATAAAACAGAATGTTGGAATGACCCAAAATATGACTGCTTTCCCAGGCTGCCATGACTAAATTGGCATAGCTGTTAGCACAGCTAGTGCCCATGGCAACTCCTTTGGTTTGCCTATAGCAAATGTTCTGAAAGAGAAAAATGTTATTCTCAAGTACAAGTTCTAACAGTAAACAGAGAAATTCAACACTGTCTATGCTCATTGACCCCGATTGATGTAATAACATTTTAACCAAATCTATACCTTCCGTATTTGGTATGCACGTAAACAAAGAAACAACATCCATCGTTACCAATAGAATGTTGTTAAAGTCACATAAGGCCCTAGCACACCCATAAAGATCACTTAAAAACTGCTCAGTATCTCTGAGTATATGGGGAAATTTCACCAAGAGTTTCTTGAGTTCATAGTCTAAATAAATGGAAAGAGGCTCTGTAAGCCAGCCCGCTCCAGATACTATAGGTCTGAACATCGGTTTATCCAAATTTTTATGTACCTTAGGTAACCCATTTAAACTCGGTATCAAAGGATACTCTACTAAGAAGTAATTGAATAAATCATCATTAATAAGATTCATACATTTACATTCCTTGAGATTAGTGTATATATTGTGTTGAAGGTCATAAACTATGCTGGTTTGAACAACTTCATATGCTTCATCTTCTAACATACGAAGCATCGTTCTAATATAATAATCGCGATATAGTACAATTGCGCCCCCTTTGTCTGCGGGGCGTATAGATATATCCATATTGTTCCTTAGATCGTGAAAAGCTTTCAGTTCTACTGAGTTCAAATTGTTGTTTCTAACCACCTGCAAAGCATCAAATTCCCTATACAATGTATTCTCAACTGCCCTTATAAAGGTGTCTAAATTGGGTTGTAAGTGAGGTGTATAACTACTCTTATTCCTAAAAATACTACTGTTGTCAGTGGAATTATCAACAAACATCAATTTCAAAGCTATATTGCGTACAAAAGTTCTAACGGCAATTGCCGCTTGACTTATGTCCATGTTTGAACTTGGAATAAAGTTCATTCCTCTGTTGAGCAGTTCAGTCTCACCTGAAGTTAGAGAATGCTTAGATAGATTAAACACTAGGCATCCTGATTCCAAATTTTCGTTAGTGTTCGTTGATTGTGTTGGTTCGAAGGCTCTCTTCGTTTTGCTCCCCTGCTCATATCTGTGTCCATGGATCTCTTTCTGCCAACGCGTATTGGCAGAGGAGCAGCTGGAAAATTCTGTATATCAACTTTCTCTAGCTGAATCTTGCGTCTAACCACCGTCGCCGAACTGGCTATCCCATCTCCAAAAACATTGTCGGTGGACGCATTAGTTTGTTGTCGTGAATCGGGGTCTTCTATTGGTGTTGTATACACCGAATGACTAACTTCAGGTGAAGTAACCTGAATGTGTGAGCTCTCACCTTGTTGCTCAGTCTCTTCAGATTGTGAGCCCAAAGGTTGCTTCCGTTTCCGTCTTGCGTCACCAGGTATTAAGTTCGAACCACCCCTGCTCGATGGTAATAAATTATTGTCAGTGCAATGAATATTTTTAGATGCATTGGTGATATTCAAGTTGTTACCAGTATTTCTGGGCCAAACAAAGACATTGTTTTTATCAAAATCGTCAATGTCTCTATTAAGCTTACGTCGCTTCTGATCCAATAAATTTCGTTCATAACGCAACAACCTATCTAAAAGTTCTTGCATAAACAAATCCGTGGATTCTACCCCATAGCTATCAAGTAACTTGTTCTGTGAAGCTATGATGTTATCTCTTAATTCATGCTCAATGGGTTGGAAGAATTCAATGAGCAACTTAATATAAGCAACTTAATATACGCCCTACTGGCATCCAGGTTGATCTTTTGCCATTGTAGCAATAAAGATGGATAAGTGTTGCCGTATGTGGGCATATTAAGAATTCTCAAACCTCTAGGAATCACTCCACAGTTGAGACACGCTTCTAGATGATACCTCTGAGCTTGTAAACGTTTAAACCTGTAGATATCATTCTCAATGTCTCTTTTAATTAACTTGATCGCTTGTTCATTGCCTACATTGAGCATGAATTAAGAGATAACATCATAGCTTCACAGAACAAGTTACTTGATAGCTACGGGGTAGAATCCACGGATTTGTTTATGCAAGAACTTTTAGACAGGTTGTTGCGTTATGAACGAAATTTATTGGATCAGAAGTGACGTAAGCTTAATAGAGACATTGACGATTTTGATAAAAACAATGTCTTTGTTTGGCCCAGAAATACTGGTAACAACTTGAATATCACCAATGCATCTAAAAATATTCATTGCACTGACAATAATTTATTACCATCGAGCAGGGGTGGTTCGAACTTAATACCTGGTGACGCAAGACGGAAACGGAAGCAACCTTTGGGCTCACAATCTGAAGAGACTGAGCAACAAGGTGAGAGCTCACACATTCAGGTTACTTCACCTGAAGTTAGTCATTCGGTGTATACAACACCAATAGAAGACCCCGATTCACGACAACAAACTAATGCGTCCACCGACAATGTTTTTGGAGATGGGATAGCCAGTTCGGCGACGGTGGTTAGACGCAAGATTCAGCTAGAGAAAGTTGATATACAGAATTTTCCAGCTGCTCCTCTGCCAATACGCGTTGGCAGAAAGAGATCCATGGACACAGATATGAGCAGGGGAGCAAAACGAAGAGAGCCTTCGAACCAACACAATCAATGAACACTAACGAAAATTTGGAATCAGGATGCCTAGTGTTTAATCTATCTAAGCATTCTCTAACTTCAGGTGAGACTGAACTGCTCAACAGAGGAATGAACTTTATTCCAAGTTCAAACATGGACATAAGTCAAGCGGCAATTGCTGTTAGAACTTTTGTACGCAATATAGCTTTGAAATTGATGTTTGTTGATAATTCCACTGACAACAGTAGTATTTTTAGGAATAAGAGTAGTTATACACCTCACTTACAACCCAATTTAGACACCTTTATAAGGGCAGTTGAGAATACATTGTATAGGGAATTTGATGCTTTGCAGGTGGTTAGACACAACAATTTGAACTCAGTAGAATTGAAAGCTTTTCACGATCTAAGGAACAATATGGATATATCTATACGCCCCGCAGACAAAGGGGGCGCAATTGTTGTACTAGATCGCGATTATTATATTAGAACGATGCTTCGTATGTTAGAAGATGAAGCATATGAAGTTGTTCAAACCAGCATAGTTTATGACCTTCAACACAATATATACACTAATCTCAAGGAATGTAAATGTATGAATCTTATTAATGATGATTTATTCAATTACTTCTTAGTAGAGTATCCTTTGATACCGAGTTTAAATGGGTTACCTAAGGTACATAAAAATTTGGATAAACCGATGTTCAGACCTATAGTATCTGGAGCGGGCTGGCTCACAGAGCCTCTTTCCATTTATTTAGACTATGAACTCAAGAAACTCTTGGTGAAATTTCCCCATATACTCAGAGATACCGAGCAGTTTTTAAGTGATCTTTATGGGTATGCTATGGCCTTATGTGACTTTAACAACATTCTATTGGTAACGATGGATGTTGTTTCTTTGTTCACGTGCATACCGAATACGGAAGGTATTGATTTGGTTAAAATGTTATTACATCAATCGGGGTCAATGAGCATAGACAGTGTTGAATTTCTCTGTTTACTGTTAGAACTTGTACTTGAGAATAACATTTTTCTCTTTCAGAACATCTGCTATAGGCAAACCAAAGGAGTTGCCATGGGCACTAGCTGTGCTAACAGCTATGCCAATTTAGTCATGGCAGCCTGGGAAAGCAGTCATATTTTGGGTCATTCCAACATTCTGTTTTACAGAAGGTTTGTTGATGACCTCTTTCATATGGAGAGGTACTGAAGAATCGATCAGAGTATTTTTTGAGCAGTTAACAGTTCTGATTCATTTTTGAAGTTCACAATGGAATTCTCATCGAGTACTATTAACTATCTAGATGTGACAGTATTTAGAACATGCAATGATTTGTACACCAAGGTTTATCGTAAACCATGCTATAGACCAGCCTTTTTACATCGGGGTAGCATGCATAATCCTAAGATCTTTGAAAATGTAATTAAAGGACAAGCCATGAGGCTTTCTCGTTTAACATGTCAGGAAGTACAGTTTGAACAAGAGCTTGTCAAATTGGAGAATGGTCTTGTATCTAGAGGATACAGCCAGCAAGAAATACATAGGGTATATTCCAACGTTCACAATTTGAGAGCTACTAGAGCTAAACCTTATTATTCGGATCGAACATCTCTCATAGTTAATAAAGAACGTCCATTGCGAAAGGAAGCATTGGTTCTCCCATATAGCTGTAATCTAGATATAGTCAAAGGTGCCGTCGTATCCAATTGGAATATTCTTATGGTGGACGACAGGATTAGAGACTTGGTAGGAGAATTTCCTACATTCACATATAGCAATATGAAATCTTTGAAACAAAGTTTATGTTACAATGACATAGGTGTGAATATCATAAATACTTCCTCCAGTATATATGAGGCAACAAGAAAATGTGGTAAATGTACTTATTGTGATTCGATTGATGAATCGCGTTTTTTTAAACATCCCGATAGTGGACGTTTATGGGAGATAAGGAATAATAGTAGCTGTGAAACCAAAGATTTAGTATATGTTGCCCACTGTGTTGTTTGTTTCAGCTTCTATGTGGGCAAAACCAATAGAACGTTGCGTGAACGAATTAGAGATCATGTCTATTGTTATAACAGGCATAATGAATATAGTGCCATAGCCAAACATACTTTGCAGAAGGGTACTGAACATAAGTTTTTGTTTCAAGTTTTACAAGTGTTGACCCATTCAGTACGTATTGGTAATTTAACCAATCGTACAGAGCAAGCCGAACTACGTTGGATTTTTAGATTAGGGGCACACAGAGGAAGGGGACTTAATGAAACTGTATCGCTCAAGCCTCATTTGAAAGGTAGGAAAATACGATGAATATAGTTATTGAGATGTCGTATTTCATAGTCCACATAATAGGTATTCATAAGTAATTGATTGTGGACATTATGTTTTTATGCTTCTATGTTTATTATCAAATAGTTATTGAGATGTCGTATTTTATAGTCCACATAATAGGTATTCATAAGTAATTGATTGTGGACATCATGTCTTTATGCTTTTACGTTTTTATTATTCTATATGGTATTGATACATTTTCTACACACAGTGTTTCTTTCTTTGTTAGACTTAGGATGTTTAGATGCTCTTAAGTGGAGCCCTCGTTGTCTTAATTGTTTAATTGTTTTATTGGAACATTGCACTGACAATTAATTAGGTCATGTGATGGCATTGTGAAGTATATTAAGCGTTTGGTTTTTATTCAAAATATGTCTGATGAAGCGGATATAGCATCCGCGAAAGCGCTTACATTTATTAAACGGCTTATTTAGCATTTTGCTACTTTGTGATTTTTGAAGAAATTATCCTGTTACCTTGTGATTTTTGAAGAAACAACTTTGCTTTTTCCTGCCAGGGTTGGTTTTATGTACATCTACTTTGGGCATATTTTTTCGTTTTTCGATATATATATATATATATATATATATATATATATATATATATATATATATATATATATATAGCTCTATATATATATATATATAGATATGTGTATATATATATATATATCTATCTATCTATATATATATATATATATATATATATATATATATATATTTATATAGGGTCCATATTACATAATTGAAGAGACACTTCTTTGAATATGTAATCATCGAGCCCTAAACACCGAAATGCAAAAAACATGCATGGCCAAAACCGCAAATTTTTTCCTAGGGAAAAAATTTGTGGGGGCCATAGAAAGAAAACAAACCCTTCAATTGTAATTTAAGTGAGGGGCTTTACCCCCCACTCCCCCCTAACAAAATATACCAACTCCAAGATTGCTCTACATTGGAGTAAAGGGTAAACTCCAAGATCGGCCAACTGAATTTTTTCCCTAGGAAAAAAATTTGCGGTTATGGCCATTCACAGTTTTCATGTTTCGGTGTTTAGGGGTCAATGATTACATATTCGAAGAAGTGTCTCTTTGATTATGTAATATAGACCCTATATATATATAAATATGTATATATATATATATATATATATATATATATATATATATATATATATGGATCCCTATCAGATGATAGAAACTTCATATGACTGAGAGTCATCTGACCGAGACCACAAGACTGAAATTTAAAAGTACTGAAAAATCACTTGACTGAAATCCATAATACTGAAATCTTACAATGCTAAATTTCAACATACTGAATTGTGAAGTGGGTGATATAAAACCAGAAAAGGTGGGGGGCTACCTCCCCAACTATATATACTTACTCCAGGATCACACTACAGTGGGGAAAATACCTTTTTTACCATAAACCCAACATATTAGTCAAAGGAATCTCCATTGTGAAACACATAGATGTGCATCTCACCAGGCTGGATAAGGAGAAAGTCACGGTTATTTGTCATCTGACAGAATCTGCCATATGACATACACACTCAAGTCTACCAACAACAGGTACTGTTATGACTCTGTCATAGTCCATGTTGGCATCAATGACTGAGACGTACGTCTCTGGGCTATATGAAGAGAGACATGATTGAGCTTGCTGATTGTGTGTCCTAGACAGGTATGTCCCTAGCCTTAAGCAGCATTCTGTCATCACCTAGAATGATGCCTCAATACAAACAGAAAATCATTGAGTTAAAGAATTGCTTTAGTTTCTGGTGCATTCCAGTGGTATCCAGTACCTGACAGCCTGGGAAGATATGATTGACAGACCATGATGCTTTGCCAGCGATGGCCTGCATCTGCTTCACCTGGGCTTCAGGCTTCTGGCAACAGTTCTTGCCTCCCCTATTGTGCCTTTTTTAGGAAATGTGATGAGGTTAAAACTAACAACATAAACATTTCAACAAAACACAAATTAAAGGTCATTGTGCTAAATGCTAGGAGTCTAAACATGAAACTGCACTCATTGCAAGTATTCTTACCCCTGGAAAATGCTGACATCTGTACAGTCACAGAAACCTGGTTCAAAGCTGTGGAGAACACCCCAGCCTTACCTGGCTACTCATCCTATCATACATTCGGACCCCAACCTGTAGGCAGTAAAGCCAAAAGAGGTGGAGTTTCAATATACGTTAAAGACATACACACCTCCAGGCTGGTCAAACAGTATGATGCACAGGGGACACTCCAGGTGCAGTTAACCATTCACAAGACCCCTATTCAAATAATAGCTAGTTACTGGCCCCCAAGTCAGATTCAAGATGTGCAATCTGCCTATTTGGACATGTTTAAATCTATCAAGATTCAACTCATTACCCTGATCCTGGGTGACTATAACTTCCTAAACATAGACTGGAAGAACTACTCATGCCAGAACACAAATGCCCAAAAACTCCTTGATTTTTGTCAGTGCAAATGCCTTGGTACAGCTAGTTCATACCCCACAAGAGGTGATAATATATTGGACTTGGTATTAACCAACATGAGTAACCACTACAGCATCCCTATAGTATTATCCTCCCTTGTAAGTTCCGACTGCAAAGTGGTCACTTTCGAAGTCACTATCTCCCCAACCCCCTTCTAGCTAAGATCAGACATAAAAACTTCTCTAAAGCTGCATACAGCCACCTGAGGGATTGTATAAACAGCTTCACAGGCTCCTCCCCCTCTGTAGAAACTGGCACCAATATTCAACACTACACCAAAGCACTATATGAACATTTATATAGATGCATGTTATCACAAATACCCAAAAAGACTATATCATCCTCTGCAAGGAAGAGTAAACATGTCTGGTGAACATCTGCAATAAATAAACTCTATAACAAAAGGAAACAATTGCTGTCCAAGACCAAGAAGGAGCAGGTACCCAATTGGAAGCAATGTCTCATTAGCCTGGACAAGCAAATAAGAGCACTAGTGAAATCCTCCAAAGCAAACTTTGAGACCAAATTGGCCACATCTACTAGAGACAATCATAAAGGCTTCTTCACATATGTCCGTAAACCTCAAAAGAAGCACTCAGATCTGTTCAGAACTGGTTTTCAAGGATACCACATATACAAATGCCATAGATATAGAAAACTTGCTGGCTGACAGATTCAACAAAAACTTTACCCTTCTGTCCCCCATCAGTAAATCAGAACATCCCCAGTACCTGTCCCTTTCCCTTATTTCCAGGAAAGAGGTCATCACTGCTGTCTCAAAGGCAAAAAATACAGTCTCCATGGGACCTGATAACATCCCAGGCTGCATCCTATGTGAACTCAGGCAGGAACTTGCAGCACCATTATGCACCCTATTCAACTAAAGCCTGAATACTGGCTTCGTATCAGCTGAGTGGAGGACAACCACTTTCATCCCTTTACAGAAAGGTGGAGCATCCACCAATCTGGGAAATTATAGACCCATCAGCCTAACTAGCCTGAACTGCAAGGCCATGGAATGGATCATCATGGACAACCTCCAAACACTTGATCCTACACAGTTTGGCTTTGTCAAGGGGAGATTATGTCTACTAAATGTGGTCAATTTCTTTGAGATAGTGACCAAAGTCATGGACGAGGGGAAGATGATGCACATCACCTATCTTGACCTGGCCAAAGCCTTTGACACTATTCCCCACTCGGGCATAATAGATAAACTCTCTCAACTAGACATCAATCCATAAGTTACCAGATGGGTAGCAAACTGGTTCACGGATAGAACCCGCAAAGTCAAAAAAGGGAAAGCCACCTCAAGAGCTAGGCCCGTAAAAGTGGTGTATCCCAGGGTTCAGTCTTGGGGCCTCTGTTATTTGGGATATACTTTTCTGAGATGCAGGCCAAAACCAGTGGGTTATGGTTGACCAAGTTTGCAGATGACTGCAAGCTGGGTGCTGTCTTCAGTTCCCCTAGAGACATGGACATCCTCCAAGAGGGTCTCACTCAGACAAAAGACTGGTGCCAGAAACATGGCCTCAAGCTGAATACCACAAAATGCATCATCATCCCCTTTGGGGAGAGTGACATCCCCACAGGTTATCACATTAATAACAATGTCTTAAGCACACAATCAGTCATGAGGGATTTGGGCACCCAGGCTGACAGCAACCTGACTTTTGGCCACCATGTTGCTTCTGTTGTACAGAAAGCCTTCTACATAGCCCACCTCATAAGTAAGAGTTTTGCATCCAGGGACAATGAGGTCATGACATCCCTGTATTCTTCCTTTATAAGGCCCATTATTGAGTACAACACCCGTTTGGGCATGTACCTTGCAAAGCACATGCAGCAGATGGACAAACCACAAGGTTCCTCACCAGAAGAATCCAGGGCCTCAAACATATACCATACACAGATAAGCTAAAAGCCCTATCCTTCTACTCTGTTGCATAGAGACTCCTCTGAGGTGACCTCTGTCTGACATATGGACCCCACCTTGACGGGACTGCTGCATATTCATAAGTCAAGCTCCGCTCGAGTAACCCACATGCAGCCTCAGCCTGGTTTGTAACATTAACAAGTCCTGTTGTCGGGACAGATTTGTGTCCCAGGTACTCCCCCATCTATGGAATAGACTCCCTCTCCACATCAAGCAGAGTACCTCTCTACCCCTTTTATAAGCACAGTCTGGATAACTGGATGGGAAACAGAAAATATACCCTTGGGATTCCACCCATGTCCCTGCTGGACAGGATCATCAGGTGCTAATTTGTTTAAATATGGGCTAAACTCTTGGCTAGGCTTATAAGGGCATCAGGGCCTATAGCCTAGTAATCTCCTATGATCCTGTGATAAAGTTATATTACTCCATCATTACATCGCCCTTTAACACTTCCCTATTAATATGACCTTTAACATTTGAATCCTCTGACATTAGTTATAATTTTGTAGATACAGAAAGAACATTTCAGAAATCACAGTGCATGTTTTAGTTTAAAATCTTCTCTGTCAGTTAGCTGAATAGCTCATGACTATGGCGGGAAAACAGAAAAACATAAAATAGGGAAAAAAGTTTCAATGTGCATATCTCCTGCTTGCAGCAACCTTGATCAAGCATAGATTCAAACTGATCCAAGATACAAAATATGAAAGCCATTCAGCCTCAACAAATCACCATCTAACTTTCAGTAGATACCACATTAACAAACTCGGTGTCTCAATATACAATCCACCAATGAACCTCAATTCTTTAAAATAAAACAACTTAGATGACAACACCCCATATATATAACATCATTATCATACCATAACCACTGTTAATCCTGAGAGCAGTCATTCATTTTTAAAACTACCCAACCACACAAAACGAACTGTCACATCTCCCCAACACACCAGACATACAATAAAATAAAGCCATTATCCATAAATATAATTCAAACATAATCTTCGATATCAACACCACCATCCCTTCCCTTAAGCAGAAAAGTCAGTCTGATAAAGAACACTTCTATATATATAAAGCACTTACTTATAAACCAGGTCTATCTGGTTCATTCATATATGTCAACATCAGCATATGCAAAAACATATATATGTCAACATCAGCATATGCAAAAACAACCACATTTAACCCTATGAATTACTTTGAAATAAGATTAACAAACCAAATAAACCAATTTATAACAACAATATTATTTTTGTCCTGCTAAAAGAGAAAAACAGGAAATAATTTATCTTTTAGTATCTTTTTCATTTCAGTTGTCTTCCAAGAGCCTTTTTTCTGCATGCCTCTTCAGAGAAGTTCCAGTCAATTCCATGTCTTGTATTTTATCTAAGATTGTGTTTGCTTTAAAAAAATGACATAGCCATTTCCAAAGAGTCAAATGTTTTAATTCCTTCAGGAAGAAAAACTTTTAGTCTAGATGAAAATAACAAATGTGTATTGATCTGGTTCTTTTTTAGTTATTTTATTAGTGGTAGAAATTTTGTTTGTATTACTGATGTGGAATAATCATTGTCAAATCTTATAGAATGTCCATTGAAGTTAATCAGAGAATTTGATCATGCTGTTTTTAAGATCAGTTCTTTGTCTTGACTAGAATAAAACTGACAATGACAGATCTTGGATTTTTCTTTTTTGTCGAAGTTTGAATCACTAGAGACCTGTTGGCTCTTTCTATGCCAAAAGATAAAGATTTTGGTAAATTTAATGTCTTAGGGAGCCAGGAGGTAAGAAAATTATGTTGTCAACTTCTGTTTTCTCTGGTAATCCATAGATCTATATATTGTTTCTCGATCATCTTCCTTTTTCAACAATAAGGTGTTCTGTTTTAAAAGAAATTCAATATTATGTTCATCCTCTGTTATTCTCACTGATATCATTCAAAGCATCTTCCATGCCCGAGATTTGCATTTTCTGTTGTTGTGGTATTTTATTCAACTGATTAAATTGTTCAGGTAATTTCTTTTTAACATTATCCAGTTTATTGTCCATATTGTCCATTTTTACTGACAAATCCTGGATATTTGTGAGAACTGAATCTAATTCCTTTTTAACTAACATCTGTGAGTTGGATTGGGAATAATTCATATTCAAATGATAGAGCTAAACCTTTTTAGTTAAATAATGATAGGAAAAAATGTAGTTTTATATACAAATTAGATTAAGTCTTCCCAAATTAAAACAGGAATTAGAATCCACCAAGAAAATAAAGATAAGACTTAAATTTTATAATTCCTGTCAGAAATATAATTTATGCAGCAGAGAAATGAAACAGTGCTGTCAACCTGACACCATCTTTGCCACGGCCCAAGTGAAGCTATTTTTAATCTCAACAAAAAGATTTGTTATATTGGTACAAAGAATGTGAAAAAGTGAAGAAATTTTGATCATAACAAGATTTTTTACTACTGTTGGGTGTTTAATTTACAAATATTTCTTACTACTAATGGCTGGTGTTTTAGCTAAGCTTGAATAGCTCAAAGGGCTATTTTTTCACATCTGTTTGGTTGACACCATTGGGTTGACAAAAACAGATGATTGACATGTTTGGGAGATCAACAATCCCTATATATGTGAACATGCTCTTTCTCCAGAGATTGTGCACTTTCAAAGATAATATATATGCATATATATATATATATATATATATATATATATATATATATATATATATATATATATATAATCTATATCTCTATAGCTATATATATATATATATATATATATATATATATATATATATATATATATATATATATCATCATCATCATCATCATCATCTTTCAGCTGCTCCCGTTAGGGGTCAGCACAGTGTCACCACAATGGATCATCTGTTTCCATTTCTTCCTGTCCTCTGCATCTTGCTCTGTCACACCAACCACCTGCATGTCCTCTCTCACCACATCCATAAACCTTATCTTAGGCATTCCTCTTTTCTAGTTACCCGGTAGCTTCATCCTTAGCATCCTTTTCCCAATATACTCAGCATCCCTCCTCAGCACATGTCCAAACCAACGTAATCTTGCTTTTCTGGCTTTGTCTCCAAACCTTCCAACCTGGGCTGACCCTCTAATATACTTATTCCTAATCCTGTCCACCCTCATCTCACTCAGTGCAAATCTTAACATCTTTAACTCTGCCACATCCAGCTCTGACTCCTGCCCTTTTGTCAATGCCACTGTCTCCAACCCATATAACATAGCTGGTCTCTTGTAGACCTTCCCTTTCACTCTTACTGGTACTCGTCTGTCACAAATCACTCCTGACACTCTTCTCCACCCACACCATCCTGCCTGTACTCTCGTCTTCACCGCTCTTCCACACTCACAGTTACTCTGAACTATTGACCCCAAGTATTTAAACTCATCCACCTTCCCCACCTCTACTCCTTGCATTCTCACCATTCCTCTATCCTCCTCCTCATTCACACACATCTATTCTGTCTTAGTCCTGTTGACCTTCATTCATCTTCTCTCTAGAGCATATCTCCATCTCTCCAGGGTCTCCTCATCCTGGTCCCTACTCTCACTACAGATCACAATGTCATCTGCAAACATCATAGTCCACGGGGACTCCTGTCTGATCTCATCTGTTAACCTGTTAATCACCATTGCAAATAAGAAAGGGCTCAGAGCTGATCCTTGATGTAATCCCACCACCACCTTAAACGCATCTGTCATTCCCACCGCAGACCTCACCGCTGTCACACTACCCTCATACATATCCTGTACCACTCTTACATACTTTTCTGACAATCCCGATTTCCTCATACAATACCACAACTCCTCTCTAGGCACCCTGTCATATGCTTTCTCTAAGTCTACAAAAACACAGTGCAACTCCTTCTGACCTTCTCTGTACTTCTCCATCAACACTCTCAGAGCAAACATCGCATCTGTAGTGCTCTTTCCCAGCATGAAATCATACTGCTGATCACTAATCATCATGTCCCTTCTTAACCTAGCTTCCACTACTCTTTCCCATAACTTCATGCTGTGACTGATCAATTTAATCCCTCTGTAGTTACTACAGCTCTGCACATCACCCTTATTCTTAAAAATCGGTAACAAAACACTTTTTCTCCATTCCTCAGGCATCCTCTCACTTTCCAAAATTTCATTAAACAATCTGATTAAAAACTCCACTGCCATTTCACCTAAACACCCCCATGTTTCCACAGGTATGTCATCTGGACCAACAGCCTTTCCATTCTTCATCCTCTTCATAGCTATCCTTACTTCCTCCTTGCTAATCCATTGGACTTCGTGATTCACTATCCCCACATCATCCAACTTTCTCTCCCTCTCATTCTCTTCATTCATCAACCCCTCAAAGTACTCTTTCCATCTGCTCAACACACTCTCCTCGCTTGTAAGTATGTTTCCCTCATTATCCTTTATCACCTTCACCTGCTGCACATCTTTCTTAACTTGGTCCCTCTGTCTAGCCAATCGGTACAGGTCCTTTTCTCTCTCCTTAGTGTCCACCTTTTCATACAACTCTTCATATACCTTATCCTTAGCCTTCGCCACCTCTCTGTTTGCCATGCACCTCATCTCTTATACCTCTGTCTACTTTCTTTATCTCTCTGACAATCCCACTTCTTTGCCAACCTCTTTCTCCGTACTTCCTCATTCCACCACCATGTCTCCTTGTCATCCTTCTTCTGTCCAGATGTCATACCAAGCACCTTTCTAGCTGTCTCCCTTACTAGCTCTGCTGTAGTTACCCAGCTATTTGGTAACTCTTCACTGCCACCCAGTGCCTGTCTTAACTTTTCCCTGAACTCAACCTCACAATTACCCTTTTTCAATTTCCACCATTTGATCCTTGGTGCTGCCCTCACACTCCTCCTCCTCTTCTTGATCTCCAACATCATCTTACAAATCACCATCCTATGCTGTCTAACTACACTTTCCCCGGTCACCACTTTACAGTCTCCAGTCTCCTTCAAACTGACCCTCCTACATAAGATATAATCCACCTGTGTGCATCTTCCTCCACTCTTGTATGTCACCCTATGTTTCTCCCTCTTTGTAAAATATGTATTCACCACAGCCATGTCCATCCTTTTCACAAAACCCACTACCATTTGACCTTCTGCATTCCTTTGTTTAACACCATACCTACCCATCACTTCCTCATCCCCTCTGTTCCCTTTACCAACATGGCCATTGAAATCTGTTCCAATCACCACTCTCTCACACTTGGGTACAGTCATAATGACTTCATCCAACTCATTCCAAAATTTTTCTTTTTCGTCCATCACACACCCAACTTGTGGAGCATATGCACTAACAATATTCATCATTACACCATCAATTTCCAGCTTCATAAACATCACTCTATCTGACACTCTTTTCACCTCCAAAACATTCTTAGCATACTGTTCCTTCAGGATAACTCCTATGCCATTTCTCCTCCCATCCACACCATGATAAAACAGTTTGAACCCACCTCCGATATACCTAGCCTTACTCCCCTTCCATTTGGCTCTTGCACACACAATATACCAACCTTCCTTCTGTCCATCATATTGGCTAGCTCTCTCCCTATACCAGTCATACTGCCAACCATCAAAGTTCTGACCCTCACTACCACAGTCCTAGCCTTTCTCTTCTCTTCCTGCCTTCACCCATGCCTTCCACCTCCTCTCCTCCTCCGACCAACAGTAGCCCAATTTCCGCCAGCACCCTGTTGGCTAACAGTACTGGTGACAGTCGTTGTTAACCCGGGCCTCGACCGATCCGGTATGTAAATCTTTTCTCGTGTCCACATGAATAATTTGGCAAATATGTATATATATATATATATATATATATATATATATATCTGTAGACATTAAATATGTATATTATTTATTCCTCTTTCTCCAGGGATTATGCAATTCCAGATATAATATAATAATATAATATAATATAATATAATATATATTTAAACTCTCCAAATATGGGATGGGGTAGTAACTAGGTAGCAGGTCTTTGGGTGTTGGAACTGAGTCATTTTGCGGACTACCTCTCTTCATAAGAGACATAGGCAGTACTGGAGGAGTGAATTTATGGTTCTCCATCCATTTATCCAAATTCCTTTTGAAGACAGTGAGGGATGGGCTTTGTTTTACAAAGATGGGAAGTTTATTCCGTAGATGAGGTAGCCTTTGGGATGTGAATCTGTCCTTCTAGCAAGTTCTGCTAGAGTCAAAACTAAGGTTCAGATCCATGAAAAGCTTAAACCTCGTATAATTTTTCTTGCAAATACATAACATTTTCATCAGGGCTGGATCAGAGAATGCCTTGTAGATAAGGCGTAAGTCACCTCTAAATAAACAATATGAGATGGAGTAAAGGGATAGAGCCTTTAGCTGGTCTGCATAAGACGTGTCTTACGCTTTCCATTTTTTTAGTGAGAAATCTCTGGGGCTGCTCCAATTAGCTTAAGTGCCTGGTTATATATGTACAGAAGGGAGCATTTTAATCAATTATGGGTCTGATGAGGGCTGAGTACAATGACACTATGACTTCCTTTGACCTTGATGCCTTTATTTATAAGTTGAGCCACACAGAAGGATTTCCTCGCTACCATAGCTACCTGGTGGTCAAAGTTTAGATTGCTGTCTATCTGTGTTCCTAAGTCCCTCACCACTGGGTCTTCATTTAGGGGTGTGCAATTAATGCTATAATTTGCAGGGATATCTAATTTAATAAAGGGTATGATTACACATTTTTTAGCACTTAGTCTCGGACCATGGTTTTCAAATCAGCTGTGTGCCTTTTTTAAGCCTGTTTGTAGCATATCAACATCATTTGGGGCTTTGATGATTGCTCCTAGCTTACAGTCATCAGTGAACTTGGTGAGCCAGAAGCCTCCAATATTGACCTTCACTTCCGAGAAAGATAATTGAAACAGGATGAGTTCCAAAACTTAGCCATGTGAGACACTGCTAGTTAACAGGTTTCTTATCGAAGTGAATTTGCCTATCTGGACAACATGTTTTCTGCTGGTGAGCCAGTTTGCTATCCACCCAATGATGTAGGGGTTTATGTCTAATTCATTAAGTTTATCTATGATCCCAGAGAGGGGGATTGTGTCAAAAGCATTGGCCAGGTCTATATAAACAGTGTATACCATGGCCCTGGTTACTTTCTCAAAGAAGTCCACCAGATTGAGCAGGCAAGATCTCATTTTGACAAAGCCAAACTGGGTCTGGTCTAGTGTTTGAAGATTTCCTTTTATGTTATAGATCAGATCCATGCTAACTATCTCCATGGCCCTGTAGATAAGACAGGTCAAGCATTTGGGTCAGTTGCTCCTTGGGTCAGTTGATGGTCCCCACCTTGTGTAGAGGGGTGACTTCTGCAGTCCTCCACTCCTCTGTGACAAAGTCCATCTGGAGGCTGTGATTAAAGATGTTTTGTAGTGGCTTTGATAGAGTCTGTTTTAAGCTATTTAGGAAGCATCCTGGAATGCTGTTGAAGCCCATGAAGGCTGTATTTTTCACTCTGGTGAGCGCAGTAAGAACCTGTTGCCTCATAATGACTGGTAGGGGGATGGTTGTGGGTATTTCTTTGGGTGTGGTATGAGGTGATGGGAGGAAAAGTTTGAACTGAACTTGTCAGCCTGTGTACAGTATAAGGCAGGCCTGTTGTGTAGATATGTGGAGGTTGCTAGAATGTTAAAAAGGAGGAGTCCAAGGAGAGACCCTTATGGTACACCAATGGCGATTGGGAGGCATGGAGAGTGGGTGGACTGCCACTTTACTGACTGATACCTATCGGATAGATAGGGTTGAACCATAGAAGTGTGGGCTGATATACACTAAGTGAGGCATAGCTTTCAACCTTTCAGAGCTAGAAATCTATACAAAGTATAAATAATTGTGTGTGTGTGTGGGGGGGTCAAAGGCCATAATATAGGGACAGTTTTAAATATTGCTCTTGCAAACCAAGAAAATTAATAGAATAACAGATTTTGCATAAACATGAATTTTCTGAAGGGTATGAAGTCTGAATCTCAAATGTCTGTCATTGTTTTCTGAATTCAGTCCTCAAAGATTTGGCTATGATTTCACAAAAAATCACAATTGTTTTTAGTAACAGGCCAAAAATATCAGACAAAAATCTGGACACTCTGTGAAAATCTATACAGATAAGAGGTGTGTAGTGAGGACATTTAACGTAGAAGTTTGATGTGACAAACTGTGTTGAAGGCTTTAGACAAGTGTAGAAATAAGGAGGAGACTAGTTTGCCATTATATCTAGCTTTATTGACAGTGGTTAGAAGTTCAGTATTAGTAATATGGGAAGGATGGAAGCCACATTGTGTGGGAGATAGGCTTTATTCCTGAAGAAGATATTTTCTGAATACATTTTTCAACTATTTTGGAGTGAGGGGATACGATTGTTATAGGTCTAAAGTTGGTAATGTCTGTTGAATTTCCTCCTTTGTGCAGTGGGATGTGTGACTTTTTTCAAAGAGATTGAATGTCGTATTCTGGACTGACCTATTTATAAGGGTTGAGACAGGGTCCACAATGCTACCAGCTGTTATTTTAAGGTACTCACTTGGAAGGTCATCAGCTGAAGGCAAGCATCACTTGATTTTCTTTAAGAGTAGTTTTATATAGGATGTGGACACAGGTTTGAAGGTGAAAGTGAATTTGGTCATATGTGGCAGCTGGACAGGGATAGGATTGGCTGCAGGGGAGTCCTTGGTTCGAGATATTATACCATCTATGAAATCAGAGTTGAACTGCATAGCAGTTTCAAGTAGTGAGTTATTGATAGAGGGGAGGGTTGAATTTGTAGCTGGGATGCAGGATTTTTTTAACCTCCTGTATTTTTTAGGGTTGTGTCTACTATTATCCTGGAAGTATGTTTAGTATAATTTTTTGACTTCATTAATTTGTTTTCAGTATAGTTTTGAATCATTCTTAAGCTTTCATGAAAGTGCGGTGCTTTATATTTTTGTCCTTTCCATGCTTTTTCTCTATCCTGCATTAGCATTCTACTCTTTTTGAGAGCCAGATTGCATTGTTTGTTATTAGCTCGTCCTTTTAGGAGTTACAAGGCTTTTCAGGATATACAGGAACGTTGTATTGAATTAATTTACAGAATCATTTAAGGGGAGGATTTTTATGAAATTTCAATTAATGGATGACAGGGTTGCAATGAACATTTCTGGGTTAACTTGGAAAGGCTGTGTGTTGTTTTATAAAGATGGTATTTAAGTGGATGCATGAGCTGTCTGTATAGATTAGTAGATGATCACTGAGGCAATCAGACACTGTGCATGAGGTGGTATATTTGTTGGGGTCTGATACTAGGATCCAGTCTAATAGGGAATTTGATGCCTTGCTATAATGTGCCTGGCTGTTAATTAGTTGTGAGAAACCAAATATGTTCACACTAGATATAAGAGAGTTAGAGTTTATCTCCAACCAACTGACATTTACATCATCTAGTGGTATTTTTTCTTGTGATATTATTATGGACATCTGAAGCAGGATATCATTCATTATAGCTATATTGTCACCAGGAGGAATGTAAAAAACAGTAATGCATACTTTCTTTATAATTGTTTAATTTCAGTAAAATAATAAGAAGCTCTGCTGAAATGAATTTTGACATTGGTTCATTGTAGTGGAAATGTGGTAGTTGGGAAATATTAAATTCAATACTATTACGTTTCTGTATATATAGTGTGTGTGTGTGTGTGTGTGTGTGTGTGTGTGTGTGTGTGTGTGTGTGTGTGTGTGTGTGTGTGTGTGTGTGTGTGTGTGTGAAAATGAAAAAAAAGTGCAAGATTCATTTGAAATTCCTGGAAATACTGTCAAAGATGAAGGGGAATTGAAGGATTTAAATAGTACTAAGATATTACAACTGTGATTCAGTTAAAAACCAGTGAAGACCACTGTCACTGAGACAAAATTAAAAGGGGCTTGGAATAGACTGGGACTGGAGACTTAGCTGAATGCTTGATGTTTACAAATAATGGCAGTCAGGTGACATATGCTGCCAGCACTGTTAAACCACCTAGTAATAGTACTGTGGCCTTTAGGTGTAGCATTTTTAATGGGTTTAACTACCTGAGGGTGTCTACTTTAAAACATTGAAATTTCATAACACTGAAATTCAAAACATTGCGACCATAGCATCAAAGATGCAAAACACTAAAACCCCAAAACAGTGTCACCTCAGAACACTGAAACTTTGCTTCATAATATTGAAAAGTACAATGCACATGTAAATAACATCCCCTCCAGCTATAAGAACACCAAACTAACAAACACACTCTGTACTACATTTCTGCAGGGGGACAAGCCCACCTTCACCCCCCCCATGGGGGGCTCCACACCCCACACCTCCTGTAAATTAAATATACCAACTCCAAGATCACACTAAAGTGGAAAAATGTTAATTTCCTAACCCCACTGTAACATGATCACCATACAAAATGTAAACATATGGATGTGTTGCTTTTATGGAAGTTAAGTTAGTGTTCTGAGAAGTGCTGGGATAAGTGAGTAGGGGAAAAAGTGTTTATTTTACCAATCTGTACATGTTTTTTCGGTCATACAGGTAAGTGATTTACACATTATTTTTACATTCTGTATGGTGATTGCAACACAGTGAGGTTAGGAAATGAACTGCAGACATGTTTTGAATTTTCAGTGTTTTGAGATTTCAATGTTATGGTCTCAATGTTTTGAATTACGATGTTATGAAATTTCAGTGTTTTAAAGTAGACCCATCTAAGGAGATACGACTTTTCAAGTAAATTAAAGAGGGTGATAATATGCCTATAGGACAGTAGATCAGAGGATAGCTGAATTTTGGTGTTTTAGATGCAGGAGTGATGTCTAAGGATGTCCAAAGGTCAGAAAATAAGCATAAGATCTTAGAAATGATCTGCCAATCAATATCATGCATGCATGCATTAATGTTAAAAAAGTAGAACACAGCCTTTCTGAGTCTGAGTGTCTGTGCAATTTTGAGGTATTTTAGTCATCTGCTTATTATCGTCATGGGGTAGCAACAAACGGGGATGCTAGTGTTGTATGTGTTTTTTTTTTTAAAGAATGGGGAATTATATGATGGAGATGAAATGCTTCTATTTTGTTTTTGATATTAGTGTGTACATGACTAACCCAAATTCTGTCTTCCCTGGCTGAGATGTGTTGATATTGTTGAAAGTAATTTGCTTGGGCTTGAGTTATATTCAAGATATTTAAATACATTCCATATTAGTTTAGGATTTCTAAAGGAATACATCATGAATATGGTGTTTGCAGGTTTCTATGCAATTTTTACACTTGTGTCCGATGAACATCAAGTATCACCAAGATTATGGAATGCACAGTCATTCCTATATGCTGAAGATGCCATTTGTAACTGAGGGAAGAACTGTTCAGGGAGCATGCTGCTCATTCACTGTGAAGACTAAAGGCCACCAATGGAATAGTGAACCTAATACTCCCCCAGCCTGCTACCTTTCTGCATCACTACTTCTCCTTCAAGGAATAGGTGCATAGCTTGCTCTGCCGCTCCTTGGCCATCAAGATGGGTCACCTTGCTAGAGCTGTCAGTTGTTCAAAACTGCTAGGTGAGTGAGCTGTCAGTTGTTCAAAACTGCTAGGTGAGTGAGCTGTCAGTTGTTCAAAACTGCTAAGTGAACTTGGATTGCCTGGCCTGTACTCTGGGCTTTATCCCCTTTACATCACCCATGCTGACGTAGTGCTTTCCCTTTTGTATCTTGTTTATAATTTTTGTAAGACCTTCTAAGGAATAATTACCATTCACATAATTGTGGGGAATTGCTTATTTGCTATGGTAACTCATATTGTAATACACATATCAATAAAGGGTTACAGGTAGTTTTGGTTCATTTCTTCTTTACAGAGAGATTCATATCTGGATAGGTAATACAATGTTTACCAAATAACTGAAGGCAGTGTTACAGTCTGTGCAATCACTGCTAATTATTCAGTTTTAGCTAACCGATGCAGAAATGGGTATTTTGTTTCCTGCATAAAATGTAATAATATTCATGCTGTGCTTAGGTATGAAAGGTAAGACAATCTGGATGAGAAATTTGCTAGTAAGAAGACTATTACAGAAGCGTTACCAATTAGATAAATTAAGCATAGAGGAATTAGTGTGTGTGTGTGTGTGTGTGTGCGTGTGTGTGTGTGTGTGTGTGTGTGTGTGTGTATATATATATATATATATATATATATATATATATATATATATATATATATGTATATATATATATATATATATATATATATATATATATATATATATATGGGTCTACCTGACATGGTCGACAGTTCATATGGTCGACAGTTTATTTGGTCGACAGTTCATTTGATCGACAAGCATTTTAGGTGGGGCTTCGCCCCACACTAATGTGGGGCTGTGCCACACCCCCCTAACTATATATATCAACTCCAGGGTTGCACAACATTGGGGAAGGGGGCAAATCTGCTTGTCGACCAAATGAACTGTCAACCAAATGAGTGTCGATTATATGAACTGTCGACCATGTCAGGTAGACCCATATATATATATATATATATATATATATATATATATATATATATATATATATAAATAAATATATATGGATCTACTGTGATCCATCGAACTTAAATGTAAATTCGCAAATGCACTTCTGGGAAAGTGCATTTTGCCGAAAATGCACTTTCACAGTAAAAAAAGACATAAAAGTAAAAAAAATTAGATAATACATGGAAACATGCAGTTTCCATGTAACCTTAGTTGTACATCAACGTTAACTGTTGATGTACAACTAGTGAAACTATTGCTGACATCGTAGTATAGTGGGGATAAGGGAATATTCCCTTTTCCCCACTGTAGTGCGATCTCAGAGTGAGAATATTAAAGTATGGGGTGTGGGGGCACAGCCCCCCACATGGCGGCCCCCTGCATAATACTGTTTAATGTGATTTTTTTGTGTACTTTTTTTTCTGAAAGTGCATTTTCGAACAAATGCACTTTCATGAAACTGCAGTAGGGAATTTACATTTCAGTGAAATGTAAATTTGATGGATTACACTAGATCCATAGATATATATATATATATATATATATATATATATATATATATATATATATATACATACATATACACACACACACACACACACACACACACACACACACACACACACACACACACACACACATACACACACACACAAACCTTGGCTGACACTGCAATTACGGATTGAAAGAAAACTGACTTGCAGATTAGTTACATCTTTCTGCAGGTTAAAGGCCCTTAAGATGAGGTAGGAGTCCTTGTGTACAAAACAATGGCCACCTAGTTGAGAATATATTTTGCTACAGGTAAAAGAATAATGGTATTGTATTTTGTCACAAGTTTCACACAATTATTTATATTTTGCAGGAAGGGTATCCAAAGATACATGATGCATGTTGTGACGCCCGTGCACTGGCCCAGCAATCAAGGAGCCTCAATCCTCACAATTAACACCAGTGAGGAGTGTCCATATACAGAAAGGATAATAAATATATACACAGTAGAGTACACTTTCCCTTAAGAGCACACAGAGATCACAAATAGATGAACACAAAAAAGTATACTATAATAACTTTCAGAATAATAGCAAACACAGTCCTAGAAAAAATTCCAGAAAGCCATTAAAGCAATCTTGCATCTCAGCCAAAATTCCAACCCTAACCCCTCTCCAGTTATCTCATCACTTGAAATTACAATGCAGTTTAACTTTTATTTCATAGCTAGTATAATATCTCTAACCAAGGATTCCCCAGGATCTAATCCTAACCCTATCCAACAGCCACATATCGCCACATCTAGTTTCACTTTCAAATTTGCGCCAACATCCTATATAAAACTATTCTTAAACAAACTCATAGCATGCTCTGTTTCAGCTGATGATTTTCCAAGTGAGTAACTTAAAATACCATTTCCTATCCTGACTCAATCCTTATAAATAGGTCATTCCAGATATCTCACACTCCCTGTCTCTGGAAAATAGTCACACATTAACTCCCTGCAGAAAATTGAAACTTCAGACATTATTAACTTTAGACCTATAGCAATTGTATCCCCCTATCCAAAATACTTGAAGAATGTATTCAGTAACAATTGCTAAACTATCTCCTACAGGATAAACTCCTATTCCCCACAAAACATGGCTTCCATCCTTCCCATAGTACTAACACTGCAGTTATAACCTATATAGATACTGTCTATAAAGCTAGAGATAATGGTAAACTAGTCTCCTTCTTACTTCTAGACTTGTCTATAGCGTTTGTCACAGTTTGTCACAGAAGACTTCTGCTTCAAATGTCCCTCTCAGTCTATCCTTCTATGGTTCAAAAGCTACCTGTCCAATAGGTGTGTCAGTAAAAGGACACTCCACCCTCACTCCATATGTCCAAGTCACCACTGATGTACCACAAGGCTTTATCCTTGGTCCCCTCCTCTGTAACATTCTCATCAACACTTTCCACACATCCACACAAGAGGCTTCCTAAATTCAGTATGTAGGTGACTCCAAACTCATTTGCCTATCTGATGATATCACATACCTCCAAAAAATTACTCAGGAAGCTTTAACAGCCATAGAACCATGGCTTTATATCTCACAACTCATGCTCAATGCTAACAAAAAAAAAAAAACTACTTTTTCCCCCAAATCCTCTGTCATGAAAAAAAAATGTAATGTTCTGCCTTTTGATAATACAACCGTTGTTATCACTTTGCAAGCCAAATTAATAGGGATGACAGTGGACAATAATCTTACATTCAGCCTGCATATACAAAATTGCATAAGAAAAAGTCAGCAAAAACTAGGGATGCTTTATAGAGCCAAACACTTTTTCAGTGACACAACTAAAACTAGACCTGCCACTAATCTCATCCCTACTTCTTTCTGGTGTTTCCATCCTTATTAATGTTCTGGCTTCCTAAAAATTAAAACTTGAACAATGCTATAACAAATTTGCTAAATTTGCAGCAAATACTCTTTCAGTTATAGCACTAAATAACCTAAATTGGTTAGAACTACCTCATCAACTAACAAATACACAGCTTCCTACCATGTATGTACACAACTGTATTCCCAGTCTGTCATTATGATCTACTAACCAAAATCTCTTTTCTGTCTACAAACCTATCAAATCCACTGGCCATTGTCTGTACTTGTACCATGTTGCTAAGGTCTGTAACTTCTTATTTGTATCCATCAGGACAATACCCTCCCCCTTCCATCCTTCAAAACCATTCTGAAAGACTTTCTAGCCAAACGCTGTCTCTGTTCTTGCTCAACACCAGGATAAGTTATATCCCTAAATGTGAACAAATATAAGTTCATACCTTACACCTCTCAATTTCTATCCCTTGGCTTTCTCAAGAAATAAATCATAAACCTGCCTTTCTCTCACTTCATATTGCAGTTACTGTTTGTATTATACTAACTTACCTTAAATTTATCTGTAAACTGGCTAAATTTTCTCTAAATGTTAAATCATTGTCATATAACTTGTATCTATTCATAGCAAATGCTGTCATATTATTTTTCATTTGGTATCATTTTTTAAACTGTAGTTGTTTTTGTATTATTTTTAAAGATTATAATATTATTATTTATAAAATATTTTGTTTTACTTTGGAGTTTTTCTCCATGGGCCTCTGTTGAAAATTGGCTCCTACCCATATGGATTTCCCTGGTAACCAAATGTCAATAAAAAAATAAATTAATTAATTAACAAGAGAGCGACCACTAGTGAAACAGCATGAGTTTAAGATTAGAACATCAACAGGATTGGTGGGTGGAGAAAATTTTAGGGACTTAAGAGGCAAAGCTTTGGTTTATTTCTTAGTTTAAATATGCAATGAAAAATAGGGTGTGATTAATACATATTGCAAAGAAAATACAGCACAGCATTCAAAATACAAGAAAGCAATACAAAATATAAGAAAGCAATACAAAAAAAAAAATCTTTCCCTTCCAGTAGTGTTTGGTAGAGTCTGAGTTAACTTTTCCATGTTAATATTTTTTAATATACTATATATTTTTTTTACTTGTTTATCCTGATTGTATGTATATGTGATATAGTGTTGTTAAATACTTCCAAACAGCATCAGTGTTTTTCCATGAATGGCCACTAAATAGAATTGTGAGCTTTAAGTAAGATGGATCCTGTTGTTTATCACTAAAAAGTTAATGATTTTAAAATGTAGCAATATTAAAATGGTTTTCTGACTGTACAATTAGTGGTATTCTAATATGTAATACTTTGACATTTATAGCAAGGTGGTCAAGGCATAAATCCTCCCACACTTTTCCTGCTTTGAAAAAATATTTCAGTTTGCTTTTCCTGCTTCTAAGAATGTAAAGAAAGTATAAAATATTGGAATGAACATTTTTGTGAAGGAAGGCTGAAACATATGAACTTGCTGAAATATTTTTGCTAATATAGAAATATAAAAGTGCCACTGCCCAGTTAAGGTCGACAAAATACACAAGAAACTACTAAATAAAAATAAAAATATAAAGCAGAACAATGCAGCTGTAAAATAAAGGATTTAATGTATAAAGTTAGCGCTTTCACAGCAAAACTGCTGCTTCATCAGACTTACAATAAAAGCGATCAGGACAACCATTTATATATAAAAATATATTACAACAACAACTGCTGGTATCACAGTTTCAAATGTTATACTCCATTCTTTATAAACCTTTATCATGTCCAGCTCTCTCTTCCCTTTTCTCTATCTAATCTCCACCTCAGACCCTCCATACCTCTAATCAGCAATTACTCGACACCTACCAACCCAAGAAAACAGTAGGCAAACTTTTATATAAATACTCTATTGCCCATGATTGGAACAAACTTCCCCTAGACATACATTCCACCACCCACCCATCACACTTTAAAAATGAATTGGAACTTCTACTTAATTCCAAAACTTGCTGTTGTCAAGACCGAACCTAAGCTCCCCATATCCCTTATATACGTCCAAATGATCCCTCCCCTTTCTTCTAGTACCATACTATGCAGATACTTTCTAAACTCAATCAATTATGCTGTTGGATAAAATTCTTATGTATCTATGTAAATATATTGTTTTTCTCTGCAAAACATTATATTTATTTCCTTGTGCATGCATTTTATTTTGTGTCTTGAAGTTCCTGTTTAACAATATTTTTTGTAATTCTTCTGACTTAAATAGTTTTAACTACTGTAAATTTCTGTAAACTGTCTTTGAATGGAGCTTTTCTCCTCGGGTCTCCACTAAAAATGGGCCACAAGCCCAGTTGGACTGATCTGGTTAACAAATGTCAATAAATAAATAAAAATCACATGACATATCTAATCGAAAAATTCTATGAAGTAATTTTCTCCCTTTTAAAACAGATTTAATGGAAACATGCCCATTCAAGCCTGGGTGTTTGTTATTTTTATATTTTTTCCAATGTCAAGAAAAGACATTTTTTTTCCAGATGATGGTTAAATAGTTTTTGAAAAAAATCAATGAATAGAACTTAATTGTATAGTTTAGCTCTACAGAGACAGCAGGCAATATTAAGGGTTATTTTTCAAAATGGTGTCATGACCTGTGTAATCCTTACTGACAATAAGCAGCTGGTAAGGGTTAAAGGGTTTTAGGAAACCACCCTACTTTTTTATATAAAACAGCATATTTAGTTATGTGGAAAAGAAAAGGAAAAATAAAAAACACCCGGATAACATGAGCACTAAAACCTGTGGGCCACCTCACTGCACTTTCTGTGAGTACTTGATGGGATGAGACTCATATGAGTTCCCCTATCTTAAAAAGATGGGGAAAATGTCATCAGTGGTGACTGTAATACTAAATAGTTGTATATAGGGCCATGTATAATGGCTTCCCTGCATTTTATGTGGGTAATACTGTGAATAAACTGAAAAGGAGGCTCTGAGGTCATCTTTCTGACATCAGACTTAAATGCCAGAAGGATGTCTTATTCAAACACTTATTAGAACACCCCAGGCATTCTGGTTTTAAATTTATCACTGGTAATTGAAATTAAATGCATTCATAAAACAAGGACTTAACTACTATTACTGTATTAAGAGTGTGTTGAATTTATGTAAGCTGCCACACAATCTGTAAAGCTTTTTTTTAGGGAATTTTTGAGGACATATTTTTATGCACTAAAGGTACTAAAACATACTGAAAAATAAAACATGATGCATAGTATATGTGTAAATGTATATATGTTTAGTTACTGTAATCTCAATTCTGCTTTGATTAGATTTAGTACACTTTTGCATCATACCAGAGATTTAAACAGTAAACTCAAAACTCAGTTTTTCATGCCACAAGTACCATGAAGTATTACCATGAAGTATTGGTGTAATTCCCCCATTTAACATACTGGTCCATGCTCATGCACACACCTGCACACTTTTATACATTGCTAGTTTACTTTATCCACTGTTTCCTATATTTTTGTTTTTCTATTGGTTTACATTGAATAAACAAGTTTTTGGGGGTATAAACATGAAAACTGTCATGACAGTTTTTTTTTTATTTTACTGCAAAGCTGCAAATAAACTTTTTTTCCAGAAATATTTTTTTTCGTAATATATAACTTTGTTTTTATGCAGAGTAATATATATTACATATTATTAGACAGATATATATTTATAGTGATTTAGTTAGATAATGTTTATGGTTAGACAGCAATGTGTTTTTTTTTCTTGTATCAATCTAGTTAACTCTTTTTACTTATTTACCTGTTTTTGATTTTATTTCTTGTTACAGAGTTGAGGAAGGCTTTATTGCACTTGGCTGAAACTGATTTTAGTTAAAAGTCAGTCTTTTAGGTTCATAGGTTCATAGGTTGATACTAGGCTATCCGCCCTGGGGCATTTATAAGCCTAGCCAGTGTGTTTGGCTTTCGCCACCCTTTTAGATTGGTTGACTGTGCCTCTGTAGAGTAGGTCACAGAAGATAGCCCTTTTGAGGTTAGTTTATTGTGCCCCTGTCTAGCAGGGACACAGAAGAGATCCCAGGGGTGAACTTACGATCTCCCATCCACTCGTCAAGATTTCTCTTGAAGAGGGTCAGTGAAGGGCTCTGCCTAACATGGATTGGGATTCTGTTCCAGAGTGAGGGGAGCCTCTGGGATATGAATCTGTCCCTCCAGCATGTCCTATTTATTTCTGTGCTGAGGTTTAAGTCCCTGGAGCATGTAGCTCTAAGGGATTTGGATTTCCTGAGGTGGAGCATGTCCATTAATTCTGGGTTGGACATGGCTTTATACGTCAGGCATAGATCACCTCTGAGTAGGCGGTAAGCAACTGAGTAGAGCTGGAGTTTCTTTAGCCGAACTGCATAGGGCATCTGTTTGAGTCCCTTGATCCTCTTGGTGAGGTACTTTTGGGGCCTCTCCAGTTGCTGCAGGTGTCGGGTAAGGTACATCCCAAATGGGGCATTGTATTCAATTATGGGCCTGATGAGTGATGAGTAGAGGGGCACAATGACCTCTCTTGTTCTAGATGTGAACCCTTTCATGATAATGTGGGCTATATAGAAGGTCTTTCTAACCACTCTGGCAACATGATTGTCAAAAGAGAGGTTTCTATCTACATAGGTCCCCAAATCCCTAATTACTTCTTCTGTACTTAATAGATTACCACCTATGTGGTAATTTGTGGGCACTTTGTTTTTCCCAAAGGGGATGACTATGCACTTTTTGGCATTTAGCTTAAGGCCATGGCTCTGGCACCAGTTATCCATCTCTGTGAGACCCTTTTGGAGGATCCTTGTGTCAGCCGGAGAGTTGATTATGGTGCCCAGCTTGCAGTCATCTGCAAACTTGATCAGCCATAGTCCTCCCATATTAGCCTGTACCTCAGAGAAGTATATACCGAACAAGAGAGGTCCCAGGACTGAGCCTTGTGGGACGCCACTTGTAACTGGTTTGGAGTCTGACGTGGCACCTCCAATTCTGACCATGTGGGTTCTATCCCTGCACCAGTTTGCAACCCATCTTGTGACATAGGGGTTGATATTTAAGCTGGTGAGCTTATTTATGATGCCAGAGTGGGGTATTGTGTCAAAGGCTTTTGTGAGGTCCAGGTAGGCTGTGTGGACTACCTTCCCTTCATCTATGGCCTTGGTAACTGTTTCAAAGAAGTCGACCAGGTTCAGGAGGCAAGATCTGCCCTTAACAAAGCCGAATTGGGCAGGATACAGTGTCTGGAGGTTACCAATGTCCTTGTTTATGAGTTCCATGATGATACGCTCCATAGCTTTGCAGACCAGACTAGTCAGGCTTATAGGGTGATAGTTTCCTGGGTCCGTTGTGGCACCACCTTTGTGGAGCGGGACCACTGCTGCTGTTCGCCATTCCTTGGGTACATATCCTGTAGTAAGGCTGAGACTGAACAGTGACTTTATATGAGTGTTTAGTTCTTCTTGGAGCTCGTGTAAGACACAGCCCGGGACACTGTCTGGTCCCATTGATGCTGTGTTTTTTGCTTTGGAGAGGGCAGCTCTCACCTGTGCATTTGTGATGTCAGGGAGGCTACATTCTGTTGGGATAAACATTTGGTCTTTTGGAGTGGAAGGAGGGAAAAGTTTGCACTGAACCTGTCTGCCAGGATGTTGGCAATGTCTGTGGGATTAGTGTATTTTTTGTCATTTTGTACTAACTCAGAGCATATCTGGGAGTTGCCCCCCAGATTCATGACATAACTAAAGAAGGCCTTGTGATTATCTTTAGTGTCTTGTGCAATTTTTCATTCGAAGCTGGCCTTAGATAATTTTATGAGGGATCGTAGTTTCTTGCTAGTACTGATCAGAGATGCCTTCCCTTTTTGGGATTTTGCTCTATCATGTAGTAGCTTCCTCCTTCTGTTGTATAGCTTATTTATGGCTGGGGTCCACCAGACTGGAATCCTGCCTTTGGAGGAGTGAGTCTTGGTTTTATTTGGGATAGCACAATCCATGCATTCCTGTAGGTGTCCATAGAATGCATTTGTAAAGGATTCTGCTGTTTGGGCAGTATTTTCCACTGGCCCGGTGGCTTTGAAGGATTCCACCTCGGTTTTGAGATGCGTGAAATTTGCTTTTGAGAAATTTTTCACCGTGATATCCTTGGCTGGGGGTGGGGATGGGATATGGATGTCCAGTGAGATTAATTTATGGTCTGATCTTACCAATGAGGGACATACCCCTGGTGTGGAACATAGAGTCCCCATGTTGGTGATGACCAGGTCCAATATGTTATCCCCTCTAGTGGGAGTGGTGACCAGTTGTTCCATAGCATTTGAGTTTATAAATTCTAGGAACCATTGGTCAAGGGTGTTGGGGCTTGAGTAGTTTTCCCAGTAGTTGAAGTCACCCAATATTATTGTGTTTGGAGAGACCTTCATATTCTCCAGTGTTCTCAGGAAGGCCAAGTGGGGTTCCTGAGTTTGGGAGGGTGGTCTGTAGCAGGCTACAAACTGAAAGGCAGTTTTGCCCACTGTTAATTGTACATGGATGGTCTCCGATGCTTTGTGCAGTGCCACTAACCTGGAGGTATGGGTATCTTTGATGAATATAGATACTCCCCCTCCTTTTGTGGTTCGGTCCGTGTTTTGGTGCCGAAAAGCATGGTATGAGGTATAACCTGGTAGTGCTGGGGTGCTCTCTGGAGCCTTGAACCAGGTCTCTGTCACTGCACAGATATCGATATTCTCCATACTGAGGAGAGCCTAGAGTGTGTGCATCTTGAGGTTTAGACTTCTGGCGTTGAGCAGCATTACCCTAGTTTTTTTTTCCTGTGTTGTCTATGGAGGTGGGTTTGTCTTTTGAGCCTTGCCTAAAAAAGGCACTATGGGGGTGGCAAGAGCCTTGGCCAGTATTCAAAAGACCAGGGGTGACAGGTGCAAGCCGTCCCTAGTGAAGCAACGTGGCTTGTCGAGCATGTCATCCCAGGCTGACAGACACTGAATCCCCTTAGAATGACACCAATACTTTAGCCAATTATTAAAATTGATCATTTTGTCTTTATACTGTGGCATCATTCTTGGTGAGGGCAAGATGCTACTCAAGATCAGGGTCATACCGGTCTGGGCTACATGATCAGAGAGCTCCTCTATGTCTCTTTTCATGTAGTCCAGGGAGGTATGTCTCAGGTCATTCACGCCAGCATGGACGATAACAGAATAATATTTGTACTTGCTTTGGAGTGACCTGAGTGCTTGTGTTATGTGGCAGATCCTTGCACCTGACAGGCAGCTTACAGTGACCTTCTCCTTGTTCAGTCTGGTGAGTGGGATGTCAGTGTGTCTGACAATAGAGTCCCCTATTACAAGTGCATTAGGTGTGTTGTTTAGCCTTGAGGGCTGTAGCTGTGTGGCACACTGACTTTGTGAAATATGTGATACCTGGGTATTGTTGTGGGGTAGCTGTTGCTTGGATGTCTGCTTTGGAGGTCTCTGCTGCTTTGGCAGATTTTTATTTAGAGCCTCCGAGTACGTTTTTGTGTATTTATGTGTTTGGTTTGCTGATGTGATAGGTCTATGTCAGACTGGAATAGTGGTGTGTGTGGTTACCTTCTCCTCCTGACTGACTGTGCCAGTGCTGGGTTGGGAGAGCTCAGCCTCCAGTCTGGCTATGTAGTTGCATCTCTCACATATATTTGAGTTTGATGGGAGGAGGAGAGGGTGGTCTGTGTACATAAGGCAGTTGTATATGTATGTTATGTTTTTCTTAACACCTGATTTGGGAATGTAGGTTGCAAGTAGATAGGTAGTGTTTTCCTTGACTAGGATTTAGTTTGACATAATCAGTAACAGTGCCAGGATTCATGAAGCTTGCACCAGTTGCAGGCGTAGTGTTGGCATTCTAACGCCAAATATGGCTGCCGAGTGATTCAGGTATGAGCCAATTCCATGTGCACTACCAGCATACACCAGAGCTGCACAGCTCCCGGTGCATGTATGCCAATCACCCCATGTGCAGTAGTGCAGCATGCAAATGAAGATACATAGTGATTCATGAAGTGGTGCAGGCATAGTGTAAGCATACAGAAATGTAAACCAAAAAAAAAACGGTTTACATTTTCCCAAACATAAAATCAGAGCCATGAAAGCAGACCAAACGTACGTATGATAATGTTAATATATGCCAATGGCTAGATATATTGCCAATAGTCTAAAGATACATGCACAACACATAAAAAATAACATTTACCGCCATGGCCACACTAACGCAAAGTAAACCCGCAGTGCTGCGGTGCTCAAATGGGATCATAATGAAAATATATTTAGATGTCATAAACCTGCAATGTAACACAAGTCATGAATTTCCCATAATAGTCAATGGCAGGCATGCTACACCACAACCATGGCGCAAGGGTTGCTAAGGGTCTGTGACAGTGTTCTGCACGGTAACTAGGAATTAGTAGTCAATGCCATACAAATGAGACCAGTAATACTGAATCGCAAACTCCCCTCTGGTGTAAGGATGTACCTCACAGCAAGCAGTACAACACCGAGGTATGGCCTGGAGATAAAGATGACATCAAGAGAGGCATGCGCCACCCCAGCTTTAAGCACATTGGAGCATCACTAATCCAGTTTGCCTGTTGCTAAGCAAAGCCGCAGGATAGGATGTGTTGAAGTAGCCATAGCTTTGCTTAGCTGAGAGCACACAGGGTAACCGAATGTGAATGTGAAATTGGATGACAACATGCTCGAAACCTGGTAAATGGCTGTGAGCGGCGCGCACCAGAGCTGAAACAGGAAGGATACGGGAAGATAATAAGGAAATGCTGTAGCAAGATAATTGGAGTACAAATGAGTAATTAACACCTAGGAACCCACAGTGGTCCATTGACAACAACTAACAAGGCTGCTAGCAGCTACCTGCAGAACAGGAAAGAGGAGGTGCCGTACTGCAAAGAAAAGAGAACTGTCACAGCAGAACAAAGCAAACTTGCACATTCCGCTACACAATCCTGGGTTGGGAAAGTACAAAACAAGAAAGCCAGCAGCTGGATGCATGGCTGACAATGGGAGGGGAATTTGGTTGGAATGTGAAGTAAAGGCCAGTAGATGAATCACGGCATCCAAGTCTAATTCAACACCAAAAGCCCCACAATAGCAGTACCCACTGTAAAACCCGCAATTAAGATACCCTGCAGCTGGAAATGCACATACACACCCAAGTACACCAGCAGCATCCATAGCAGAATAGTATAAAGTGTGTAAGCACCTCACGCACACTTGTATATTCCCATATACTCTGCACCATTGGTGTATACAGACAGGGAAGTTTTAATATCTACATGTTAGGGGCTGCTGTAGCTTTGATTCACCAGCATGTGTTGGAGACAGAAGGAGGTGTGGACAATGATGCTGACAACCATCTCAGACACCGGAGGAGGAGAAGAGTGGTCATACCCAGGGTAAGCTGCCAGAACCTACATGATCTGGAGATAGTAGAGCATTACAGGGTGGGCAGGGACACCATACAGCAACTTGTTGAGCTGTGCCAGCCATGCCTTAGAGCCAGATATAACAGAGGGGAACCCATCCCAGTAGACAGGAAGGTATGTGTAAGGTTGGGAATACCAGCCACAGGTACCTTTCAAAGGCCAACTGGGGATATCATGGGGATCTCACAGGCATCAGCATCCAGGGTACTCCACCGGTTCCTTGATGCCATGTTACCACATGCCAATGAGCACATATACATCCCCCGAATGCAGGATGAGTTGGCCAGCATTATACATCTCTTCCACCGTGTGGCAGACTACCGGAGGTACTGGGTGCAATAGACTGCACGCACATATACATCACATCACCACCCAGTGAGCAGGGTAGGCGCTACATAAACCGCAAGGGATACCCTTCCATCAACTGCCAGGTTGTGTGCAATGCCCAGGGCATTATCATGGATGTGTGTGCTGGCAGCCCTGGAAGCAATTATGACTCCCACACTTGGCATGCCTCACAGCTGTATCAGGTATTTGCCAGGGGGGACATCCCATATGGCCACCTGGTGGGGGATGCTGGCTATGCACTGGAACCGTGGATGATGACACCTATCAGAAATGCACACACACCCATGCAAGAACGACATAATGAGGCACACGCACAAACCAGAAGCATCATATTGTGTGTGTGGGATGCTGAAATCATGGTTCCATTGCTTGGACATATCTGGTGGAGTCCTGCAGTACTCTCCAGGTATGTGTGCGCACATCTTCATAGTATGTGCCATGCTACACAATATGATCCTGCAGAAACACCTGCAGCAGGGACAGAATGGTGAAGGCCCTCACAGCCTGCCACCATTGCCAAGGGCCCCACAGGTGCAGAGGGACTCAGACCACCAACACCCTGTGCCAGCCTCAGTAGGCAGATGGGGCATGCCCAGTATGTCCATGCCTTGGCAAAGAGAGAATGTATAGCACACACACTGACAGTGCAGGCACCTACGGACTGACACCCATCACCACCTTCACACACAGTAAACATGGATGGCACACACACATGGCCACTTGTAATTTGTCATGTATAGATGGTCTACTGTGTGCATCCTACATAGGCAGACCCAACTATTGTACACACAATACCTGAACAGTAACTTAAGCTATCAGCATGTGTCGATACTGTATGTATAGGTTCACAGGTACATAGCTAGGTACATGCCTAACTGCCCAAGTGTAGTCATAAGCCTAGCCAAAATATGTCTGTTATTGCCACCCCATTGATTAACTAACTGTCCCTCTGTTGAGCGGAGCCAATTGTGGGATCCTTGGGGTGTATCCACTGTTCCCCACCCACATCGCAAGGATTCCCTGGAGTGTTAGAGGGGGCTCTGTATAATGTAATCAGGGATGTAGTTCCAAAGCATGGGGAGTAGCCGTGACAGGAATCTGTTACTCCAGCATCTTCCAGTTATGGTTGTGGCAAGGTGTAGCTCATTACAGAGTGTGGCTCACTGTGACATGGATTCCCATAGGTGGAGCATATCCATAAAGCCTAACTTGGACACAGCTTTGCTGGCCAGCAAATATCATCACTGAGTAAACGAGATGCCACTGAGTAATGCAAGTGTGTATGCAGTCTGGCAGCATAGGGCACATGTCTGAGGGCATTATCCCTCATAGCGAGGTACGTTCATGGCTCCTCTGGCTGTTGGAAGTGTCTTCTGATGTAAATCCAAAATGGGTTACCATACTTGATGATGGGATTGAAGAGTGATGAGTAAAGGGGCACAATTCCCTCAGTGTGTGTAGATGTGAACCCTTAAGTAATCAGATGGCCTACATAGACAGATATCCTAACTACGTCGCAGACATGATTGTCAAAAGAGAGATCACTATCTAATGTAGTCCACACATACCTAATGTCTAGTCTGTATTAAAGCGGCTGCCACTCATGTGGTAGTATGTGGGTGTTTAGTTTTCCCAACATGGAATGACCATGCTCTTCATGGCCTTTAGCTGGAGGCCATGACTGTGACATCCTGTGTAGGTGTATGTGAGGCCCCTTGAAGGAGCTGGACTGTCATCTATGGCCCACAGTTTGCAGTAATTGCCAAACATGCCCTGCTGTAGCCCACCTGTGTTTGCCTGTACCTCTGAGAAGTATATGGCAAACAGTAGGGGTCCCAGGACTGAGTCCTGTGGGACACCAGTTGTGACAGGTTAAGTGTTGGACCTGGAGGCTGCTAGGCTTACTATGTGTGTTCTGTGTGTAAGCCTGTTGGCAACCCAACCTGTGATGTATGGGTGTATGTACTAGATGGTGAGTTTATAAACAATACCTGAGTGGGGAATGGTGT
Source organism: Protopterus annectens (assembly GCF_019279795.1). Taxonomy (NCBI): domain Eukaryota; kingdom Metazoa; phylum Chordata; order Ceratodontiformes; family Protopteridae; genus Protopterus; species Protopterus annectens. The sequence goes on along the minus strand of NC_056726.1, from coordinate 1,696,867,773 downwards.
CATAATCCTTAGTGAGGTCCAGGTAGTATGTGTAAACTACCACACCCCACACCTAAAGTCTAGGTGACTGTAGGATGTCAAACAGGTTCAGTAGGCATGAGTTGCACTCATCAAGCAGACCTGGGTTGGGTCGAATGTCTGGAGGTTCCCAATGTCTCTGTTAATGTGTTCCATGACGATGCGCTCCATAGCCTTGCAGACCAGGTTAGTCAGGATTATGGGACATTAGTTCCTGGGGTCTGTTGTGGAGCCACCATGGTGGAGTGTGATCACTGAGGCTGTGCATCACTCTATGGGTATGTAGCCTATAGAGAGTCTGTGTTTGAACAGTCTGTTTCAATGAAGGGTTAGTTCATTTGGAGCTCATATAAGACACAGCCTGGGACACTGTCCGATCCCATTGAGGCTGTATTTATGGCCTTGGATAGGGTTGTCTTATCCTGTGTGTCGGTGATTGCCAGGGCTGTACAATCTTCTGGTATGGTTAATGACCACTTAAGGGTTGAGAGGGGTGTGAAGTTTACACTGAACATGTCTGCCAAACTGCTGGCAATATCAGTCGGTGCAGTGTAGTTTTGTGCCAGTCTGCACCAACTCTGAGCAGATCTGAGAGTTCCCACTTAGGTTCTTGACATAGCTAAAGATTGCTTTGTGGTTGTCTGTAGTGTCCTTGGGAAATTGTCTTTTGAAGCTAGCCTTGCATGATATCATGAGGGATTGTAGTTTCTTGCTGATACTGATCAGGGATGTCCATCCTACTAGGTATTATGCCCATATCTGTACTTAGTATCTCCTACTATTGTAGAGCCTGTGTATGGCAGAGATCCCCCAGACTGGTTTCCTGTTATTATAAGTTCATAGGTTCATAGGTTGGTACTAGGTTATCGGCCCTAAGGCCTATGTAAGCCTAGCCATAACAATTCCCTGGAAATTTCTTCACACAGTATTTACTTCTCTGGGCCCTGGTCTAGCAGGGTGACTGACAAGATCCCCGGGGTGAATTTCTTATCTCCCATCCAATCATCAAGGTTCCTTTTGCAGAGGTCCAATGAGGTGCTCTGCTTGACATGTATGGACAGTCTGTTCCAGAGTATGGGGAGTCTCTGGGTCAGGAACCAATCCCTCCAGCATGTTTTGTTCATTGTGATGATAAGGTTTAGATCCCTGGAGCGTGTGGCTCTGAGGGATTGGGATTTCTTTAAGTGGAGCATGTCCAACAGCTCAGGGTTTGACATGGCCTTGTATGTTAAGCAGGGATCGCCTCTGAGTAGACGATATGCCACAAAGTATAGCCGGAGTTTTTTTAGATGGTCAGCATATGGCATCTGCTTTAGGCCTGTGATTCTTTTAGTGAGGTATTTCTGTGGCCTTTCCAGCTGTTGCAGATGTCTTTTGAGGCACATACAAAATGGGGCATTATAATGGGTCTAATGAGGGATGAGTACAGTGGGACAATGACCTCTTTTTTTCTGAATGAAAAGCCCTTAGTGATGAGGTGTGCCACATAGAAGTATTTTATGACTGTTGTGGCGATGTGGTTATCGAAAGTGAGACCACTGTCCACTTGTGTCCCTAAGTCTCTCATCACACTTTTGATGTTTAGTGTCCTGCCACCTATGTGGTAGTTCATGGGTACATGTTTTTTTCCAAAGGGGATAACTATACATTTCTTGGCATTAAGCTTGAGCCCATGGCTCTGGTACCAGGCATCTGTTTCTGTAAGGACCTTTTGTAGAATATCCACATCATTTGGGGATTCAGTAATGGCTCCCAGTTTGCAGTCATCTGCAAACTTTGTTAGCCAGAGTCCCTTAGTGTTGGCCTGTACTTCAGAGAAGTAGATGCCAAACAAGAGTGATCCCAGGACTGCACCCTGAGGTACTCCACTTGTCAATTGTCTGGAGCTGGATTTGGAGTCAGCTACTTTTACAGTCTGGGTTTTGTCAGTAAGCCAGTTGGCAACCCATCAAGTGAAGTAGGGATTTATGCCCAGCTTAGTAAGTTTATCTATGATTCCAGAGTGGGGGATGGTGTCAAAGGCCTTGGAAAGGTCCAGATAGGCTGTGTGGACCGCCTTACCCTCATCCACAGCTCTGGAGACCGATTCGAAGAAGTCAATCAGATTCAGGAGACAAGATCGGCCCTTCACAAACCCAAACTGGGTGGGGTCCAGTGTTTGAAGGTTGCCAATGTCTTTGTTTATAAGTTCCATGATAATGCGTTCCATGCCCTTGCAGATCAGGCTTGTCAGACTGATGGGACGGTAGTTCCCGGGATCCAAGGTGGATTCTCCCTTGTGGAGTGGGATAACTGTAGCTGTGCGCCACTCAGTGGGCATGAAGCCTGAGGTGAGGCTATGATTAACATGACACTTAGGTGGGGTGTCAGTTCATTTTGTAATTCATGTAGTACACAGCCTGGGATGTCATCTGGTCCCATGGATGCTGTATTCTTAGCTTTGGAGAGTGCTGTTTCTACTTGTGTGGCTGTGATTATCGGAATTTGGCAATCTTTTGGTATTGAGATGGGCCCTTTAGGAGGTGAGAGGGGGTGAAGTTGGCACTAAATCGATCTGCCAGGATATTGGCAATATCCTTGGGATCAGTATATTTAATGCCAGTCTGTTGTAGCTCAGAGCAGATCTGAGCATTGCCATTTAGATTCTTGACATAACTATAGAATGCCTTGTGGTTGTTTTTGGAATATTTGGCAATTTTATTTTTGTAACTAGCTTTTGAGGATTTTATGAGGGATCTCAGCTACTTACTGAGGCTGGTGAGGGAGTTTTTTGCATCCTGGGATTTTCCTCTTTTCTGCAACAGTTTCTTCCTTCTGTTGTATAGTTTGTTTATAGCAGGGGACCACTAGATTGGCTTCCTTTTTTGGAGAAGAGCATCTTGGTTCTATTTGGGATGGCACGATTCATGCACGAGTGGATGTGCTCGTACAGTGCCTTAGTGTAGGATTCTGCAGTCGAACTTCCAGATCCCGTCTGCATGGGTGTTGTGAAGTTTGTCACTTCTGACTTCAGTAGCATGAAGTTGGCTTTGGAGAAGTTTTTTAAGGAGGTTTCCTTACTGGGGGTGGGGGTGGGATGTGGATGTCAAGGGTGATTTGCTTATGGTCAGACCTGACCAATGAGGGGGTGACCACTGGTGTGGAGCATCTATCTCCCATGTTGGTAATGACCAGGTCTAGGATATTGGAGCCCATGGTGGGACAATGGATTAGTTGATCCAGGGCGTTGGAATTTATGAATTCCAAGAACTGTTGGGAAAAGGAGTTGGTACCTGAGTAGTTTTCCCAATTAATGGCAGGGTAGTTGAAATCAGCCAGTATTAGGGTGTTTGGTTGTATCTTAATATTTGCCAGTATGTTTAGGAAGGTTTAGTGAGAATCTTGGGGTATGGTGGGGGATCTGTAGCAAGCTACAATTTGGATTGCAGTCTTACCTAGTGTTAGTTGCAACTGGAGAATTTCAGATGCATTGTGTTGGGCAACTAGCCTGGAGGTGTGAATATCCTTGGTGAATATGGACACTCCTCCACCCTTAGTGTTTCGGTCTTGGTTTTGTGGCCGAAAAGTGTGGTAAGAATTGTAGCCTGGTATTGCAGGGGTGCTCTCTGGAGCCTTGAACCAGGTCTCAGTCACTGCACAGATATCGATGTTCTCCATTTTTAGGAGTGCCTCGAGAGAGTGCATTTTGAGGTTTAGACTTCTAGTATTGAGTAGCATTACCTTCAGATTTTGCATGCTTGTATCTGTTACGGTGGTGGTTTTATCCTTTGAACCTTACCTAAAAAAGGCACTATAGGGGTGGCAAGAGCTTTAGCCAGGAGGAGTGAGTAAGGTTAGACATGGGATAGCATGATCCATACATTCCTGAAGATGTTCATAGAGTGGCTTTGTGTAGGTTTCAGCATCCTGAACAGCATTGTCCATTGGCGTGGGGGCTGTGAACCATTCCACCTTGGGCATAAGCAATGTGAAGTCTGCTTTGGAAAAGATTTCCACGGTGGTTCCCTTGTTTGGGGTTGGGGATGGAATGTGAATATCCAGAGAGATTAGTATATGGTCTGATCTAACCAGCGAGGGGTGACATCGGGTGTGGAACACCGGTCGCCCATGTTGGCAATGACTGGGTCCAGTATGTTGTTCCCTGTGGTGGGGGTGTAGACCAGTTGTTCCAGGTCATTACAGTCGGGAAATTCTAGGAAGCTCTGGGCAAGGGAGTTAGTACTTGAGTAGTTCTCCCAGTTAATGTGTGGGTAGTTGACTTCACCCAGTAATGGGGTGTTTGGTAGGACCCACGTATTTCGCAGTGTCCCCGGAAATCCGGAATGTTGTTCCTGGGACATGGTGGGTGATTGGTAGCAAGCTACAATATGGATTGCAGTGTTGCCCATTGTCACATGCACTTGGATGATCTCTGATGCATCGTGCTACACCACTAACCTGGAGGTCTGAGTATCCTTGATGAATATGGATACAGCCCCGCCTTTTGTGTTCCGGTCCAGGTTCTGTGGCTGAAAGGTGTGGTATGTGTTATAGCCTGGTGGTGCAGGGGTGCTCTCTGGAGCCTTAAACCGGGTGTCTGTTACAGCACAGATATCGATGTTCTCCATACTGAGGAGTGCCTTAAGTGTGTGCAATGTGAGGTTTAGACTTCTGGCATTGGGTTTCAATACCATCAGTATCTGGTTACATGTGCTATGTACGGTGGTGGGTTTGTCTTATGAGCCTTGCCTAAAAGTCCACCTTGCCTAATATCCACCTCTCCACTATTGTTTGCAGTAACTGACAGCTGTGCATGTGTACATGTTCTGCAAATGTGTACTGACCCTTGTTACAGGGCTGTGCCAAATGGCTATGTGCACACCTACATGACGTGGATATAGACAGTAGAGACACACTGGTAGCCTAACCACTCATTGCCAGACTTGCAGCTGCTTGGAAATATGTTGACAGTACTGGTAATGAAACAGGATGCATATCATCTTTAACTACAGTGTGACATCTGCAGTAGGCTACTAAGATATAGGAAACTGCTGCCCATGTGTAATAGCAGCTTCATACGTGATGGCGTACACTATCTGATTATATCCTGAGCATATAGATTCTGGCAGCAGAGTCTATTGATATCTGACTCTGTGTGGGGTGTGGGTGTCTGTGCCCAACAGAGCTCATGATTCTGCTCTGTATGTGAGATTATACCCAGACAAGGATACAGCCCTGTTCACACTTCCATCATCTGTAATCAACTATCAAGATCTGATGTGGCCGTCAGAGGGGGAATGCTACTAAAGATAGCTACCATGTTCCTGCAAGAGCTAGTGTTGCCACATCCATAACTCAAATATTTACATGTGAGCATCACTCTCTAAAACATCTTCATAAGCAGTAAGTATACTAAATACAGTACGTGGTACTTGTAGTACTGAATGCTCATACAGGCATGTACAGTACTCAGCTACTGGTGTTTACTAATGTTGGCTTTGTGTATGTGGCCATCCTGGGGGAATGCAATCTCTATGCTATCTCCACTGGCAAACTCACCTAACACCGCACCCCACACATTGTCTGGGATGCAGCTACAGGGGTGATCTTGGAGGCAGTCCATACTACACCCATGACTGGACTAGACAGTCAAGAGGAGTAGGTTAACACATGCATCTCATCACCACACCTAACACATACCCTTACTGAACACAGTAAGGACACACACATTCCACCAGATATCACACACATCCACAGAGGCCTCTAAGTATCTGGCCAAGCAAGAGGCCTCCCAAGTTGGAATAGACAGGCAACAGAATACAAAGATTGTATGACATAGTTCCCATAATTGTGTCACACCTCAGAACATGTGGCCAGAAACATGGCCAATAGTAATCATGTATGAACGCAAACCCTAGCACTGTTACACACCAAGCTATATGAGGGCAAACATTCTGTCAACTGTCTATCTGCTATGATTAGCCCCATAACCATACACTCTGACCACCTTTAGAACTATACACATGTCACTGGCATATGCTATGTTGCTGTGCAGGACCTGTGATTCAGTAGCCTGGACTGCATGGAAACACGTGTAGGAACTGTCAGGTCATGAAGCACATGCAGGTATGTCCCAAGGCCTGGGTAGCATTCTGCCAGTGGCCAGAATGATGCGGCAGTACAGGGACAAGGATTGTATTCCACAATCATGAGATTTACTGGTGTAATTCAATGAGTATCCGGCATCTCTCTGCCTGGGATAACATGGTTGATAGACCATGATGCTTTGCCAGAAAGGGTCTGCACATGTCACACCTGGGAATCTGGACACTGGCAATGGCCCATGCATCCCCATAGTGCCCTCAACAGGCCATGTTCAAGTGAAAGTCTACTGGTGCAACAGGGACAGCCAAGAAATAAACTGTGGGTTCTGCTATTCAATGATACAAATCAGGTACTCAATATGGACTCCCTTACCGCATCCTGACACATGGAGAACATATCTGTGCAGTGAATGAGATATGGTTCAATGCTTTGGAGAGCACCCCTGCATGACTATATTATAACACATACCTCACCTCTTGGTCAACATCCTTTATTGGAACACATGGCCCACAGGTGTGTCCAACTTCCTGAGGGAAATGTACACCACCATCGAAGTTGCACCTGTACAATGTAAGATGCATTATGCTGGCCAAATATTGTTGTGCTAAAGTGTAATCCATATTGCATCTTGTGACAGATCATCCACCATGCCTCAGACATCCCAACTGTCATTGTACCATAATGGGGAATACCAGTTGTGAGACAGGACACCATAATCATGGCCATCCAGCTATCCCATTATAAACTGGGAAGAATCATCATGTACCAACACATGTGCTCAATGCATGTTGGATGTCAGCAAGACCAATGACCTGGATCACCATAGTCACACCAACAGGGCTAACAGTATCCCACACATTGTCAGTCATCAAAGCCAATGTTATGCTCCCTAACAGCGAGGTGGTGACTGTCATGGCACCCATGCAGATGTACAATGCATGTGCAAATGCTGGGTCCTACACAAATGCACTTTAGGCACTCACATATGTGCAGTGATCATGCCATTGAAACAGAAACAAGATCCAAACATACAACCATGAAGGCAAACCAGTGGTACCCTGCCTTAAACTGTACCACAGAAGGTAGTAACTGTTGCAAGGGTTAACACACGTGTGGAAGTTGATCCATGGTCAGCCTCAGTAAGATGCCGATACACCATATAATGCCACGCAGCACTACTGTGAAACTACTCATCCACATATTATGAGGCCAAATGCAGAGGATGCCATAGCTGTGTCAAGAAACTTAATGGCAACAACAAGACCTGTTGTGCCTCATTGCACAATGGCATGAGAGGTACTGCACCTAGGGAAATAGCACCTGTTCAGCCTGATAGAGTCTTGGATAACATAAACACACTGCCCCCCCAACAGGTGCACATTCATATATATCCATGTACACTACAGAGCCCCTGTAATAGCAACTATGCAGGTACATGCTGCACTCTCCAATGCCAAACATACAGGCTGCGTGAGCCTTGTCCACATTCCAGGTTATATCCTACACAAATGTCAAAACAATCTGCTTCCATAGGCCTTGTACACACTATTTGCCAGGGGGACATCCCATATGGCCACCTGGTGGGGGATGCTGGCTATGCACTGGAACCATGGATGATGACTCCCATCAGAAATGCACACACACCCATGCAAGAACAACATAATGAGGCACACGCACAAACCAGAAGCATCATATTGTGTGTGTGTGGGATGCTGAAATCATGGTTCCGTTGCTTGGACATATCTGGTGGAGTCCTGCAGTACTCTCCAGGCATGTGTGCATACATCTTCATAGCATGTGCCATGCTACACAATATGATCTTGTGGAAACATCTGCAGCAGGACAGAATGGTAAAGGCCCTCACAGACTGCTGCCATTGCCAAGGGCCCCACAGGTGCAGAGGGACTCAGACCACCAACACCCTGTGCTAGCCCCAGTAGGCAGACGGGGCATTCCCAGTATGTCCATGCCTTGGCAAAGAGGGAACATATAGCGCACACACTGACAGTGCAGGCACCTATGGACTGACACCCATCACCACCTTTACACACAGTAAACATGGATGGCACACACACACGGCCACTTGTAAATTGTCATGTATAGGTGGTCTACTGTGTGCATCCTACATAGGCAGACCCAACTATTGTACACACAATACCTGAACAGTAACTTAAGCTATCAGCATGCGTCAATACTGTATGTATAGGTTCATAGGTACATAGCTAGGTACATGCCTAATTGCCCAAGGGTAGTCATAAACCTAGCCAAAATATGTCTGCTGTCACCAACCCATTGATTAACTAACTGTCCCTCTGTTGAGCAGATCTAATTGTGGGATCCTTGGGGTGTATCCACTGTTCCCCACCCACATCACAAGGATTCCCTGGAGTGTTAGAGGGGGCTCTGTATAATGTAATCAGGGATATAGTTCCAAAGCATGGGAGTACCCGTGACAGGAATCTGTCACTCCAGCATCTTCCAGTTATGGTTGTAGCAAGGTGTAGCTCATTACAGAGTGTGGCTCACTGTGACATGGATTCCCATAGGTGGAGCATATCCATGAAGCCTAACCTGGACACAGCTTTGCTGGCCAGCAAATATCATCACTGAGTAAACGAGATGCCACTGAGTAATGCAAGTGTGTATGCAGTCTGGCAGCATAGGGCACATGTCTGAGGGCATTATCCCTCTTGGTGAGGTACGTTCATGGCCCCTCTGGCTGTTGGAAGTGTCTTCTGATGTAAATCCAAAATGGGTTACCATACTTGATGATGGGATTGAAGAGTGATGAGTAAAGGGGAACAATACCCTCAGTTTGTGTAGATGTGAACCCTTAAGTAATCAGATGGCCTACATAGATGGATATCCTAACTATGTCACAGACATGATTGTCAAAAGAGAGATCACTATCTAATGTAGTCCACACATACCTAATGTCAAGTCTGTATTAAAGTGGCTGCCACTCATGTGGTAATATGTGGGTGTTTAGTTTTCCCAACATGGAATGACCATGCTCTTCATGGCCTTTAGCTGGAGACCATGACTGTGACATCCTGTGTAGGTGTATGTGAGGCCCCTTGAAGGATGTCTGTGACAGCTGGATGTCATCTATGGCCCACAGTTTGCAGTAATTGCCAAACATGGCCTTATCTAGCCCACCTGTATTTGCCTGTACCTCTGAGAAGTATATGGCAAACAGTAGGGGTCCCAGGACTGAGTCCTGTGGGACACCGGTTGTGACAGGTTAAGTGTTGGACCTGGAGGCTGCTAGGTTTACCATGTGTGTTCCGTGTGTAAGCCTGTTGGCAACCCAACCTGTGATATATGGGTGTATGTACTGGATGGTGAGTTTATAAACAATACCTGAGTGGGGAATGGTGTCATAATCCTTAGTGAGATCCAGGTAGTATGTGTGAACTACCACACCCCACACACAAAGTCTAGGTGACTGTAAGACATCAAAGAGGTTCAGTAGGCATGAGTTGCAGTCATCAAGCAGACCTGGGTTGGGTCAAATGTCTGGAGGTTCCCAATGTCTCTGTTAATGTGTTCCATGATGATGCGCTCCATAGCCTTGCAGACCAGGTTAGTCAGGATTATAGGACATTAGTTCCTGGGGTGTGTTGTGGCGTCACCATGGTGGAGTGTGATCACTGATGCTGTGTGTCACTCTGTGGGTATGTGGCCTATAGAGAGTCTGTGTTTGAACAGTCTGTTTCAATGAAGGGTTAGTTCATTTGGACCTCACATAAGACACAGCCTGGGATGCTGTCTGATCCCATTGAGGCTGTATTTATGGCCTTGGATAGGGTTGTCTTATCCTGTGTGTCGGTGATTGCCAGGGCTGTACAATCTTCTGGTATGGTTAATGACCACTTAGGGGTTGAGAGGGGTGTGAAGTTTACACTGAACATGTCTGCCAAACTGCTGGCAATATCAGTCAGTGCAGTGTAGTTTTGTGCCAGTCTGCACCAACTCTGAGCAGATCTGAGAGTTCCCACTTAGGTTCTTGACATAGCTAAAGAATGCTTTGTGGTTGTCTGTAGTGTCCTTGGGAAATTGTCTTTTGAAGCCAGCCTTGCATGATATCATGAGGGATTGTAGTTTCTTGTTGATACTGATCAGGGATGTCCATCCTACTAGGTATTATGCCCATATCTGTACTTAGTACCCCCTACTATTGTAGAGCCTGTGTATGGCAGAGGTCCCCCAGACCGGTTTCCTGTTCTTATAGGTTCATAGGTTCATAGGTTGGTACTAGGTTATAGGCCCTAAGGCTTATGTAAGCCTAGCCATAACAATTCCCTGGAAATTTCTTCCCACAATATTTACTTCTCTGGGCCCCGGTCTAGCAGGGTGACTGACATGATCCCCGGGGTGAATTTCCTATCTCCCATCCAATCATCAAGGTTCCTTTTGAAAAGGTCCAATGAGGCGCTCTGCTTGACATGTATGGGCAGTCTATTCCAGAGTATGGGGAGTCTCTGGGTCAGGAACCAATCCCTCCAGCATGTTTTGTTCATTATGATGATAAGGTATAGAACCCTGGAGCGTGTGGCTCTGAGGGATTGGGATTTCTTTAAGTGGACCATGTCCAACAGTTCAGGGTTTGACATGGCCTTGTATGTTAAGCAGAGATCGCCTCTGAGTAGACGATATGCCACAGAGTATAGCTGGAGTTTTTTTAGACGGTCAGCATATGGCATCTGCTTTAGGCTTGTGATTCTTTTAGTGAGGTATTTCTGTGGCCTTTCCAGCTGTTGCAGATATCTTGTGAGGTACATACAAAATGGGGCATTATAATGGGTCTAATGAGGGATGAGTACAGTGGGACAATGACCTCTTTTTTTCTGGATGAAAAGCCCTTAGTGATGAGGTGTGCCACATAGAAGGATTTCCTGACTGTTGTGGCGATGTGGTTATCGAAAGTGAGGCCACTGTCCACTTGTGTCCCTAAGTCTCTCATCACACTTTCGATGTTTAGTGTCCTGCCACCTATGTGGTAGTTCATGGGTACATGTTTTTTTCCAAAGGGGATACCTATACATTTCTTGGCATTAAGCTTGAGCCCATGGCTCTGGCACCAGGCATCTGTTTCTGTAAGGCCCATTTGTAGAATATCCACATCATTTGGGGATTCAATAATGGCTCCCAGTTTGCAGTCATCTGCAAACTTTGTTAGCCAGAGTCGGTTAGTGTTGGTCTGAACTTCAGAGAAGTAGATACCAAACAAGAGTGGTCCCAGGACTGCACCCTGAGGTACTCCACTTGTCACTTGTCTGGAGCTGGATTTGGAGTCAGCTACTTTTACAGTCTGGGTTCTGTCAGTAAGCCAGTTGGCAACCCATTGAGTGATGTAGGGATTTATGCCCAGCTTAGTAAGTTTATCTATGATTCCAGAGAGGGGGATGGTGTCAAAGGCCTTGGCGAGGTCCAGATAGGCTGTGTGGATCGCCTTACCCTCATCCACAGCTCTGGAGACCAATTCAAAGAAGTCAATCAGATTCAGGAGACAAGATCGGCCCTTCACAAACCCAAACTGGGTGGGGTCCAGTGTTTGAAGGTTGCCAATGTCTTTGTTTATAAGTTCCATGATAATGCGTTCCATGCCCTTGCAGATCAGGCTTGTCAGACTGATGGGATGGTAGTTCCCAGGATCCTAGGTGGATCCTCCCTTGTGGAGTGGGATAACTGTAGCTGTGCACCACTCAGTGGGCACGAAGCCTGAGGTGAGGCTATGATTAAACATGACACTTAGGTGGGGTGCCAGTTCATTTTCTAGTTCATGTAGTACACAGCCAGGGATGTCATCTGGTCCCATGGATGCTGTATTCTTAGCTTTGGAGAGTGCTGTTTCTACCTGCATGGCTGTGATTATCGGAATTTGGCAATCTTTTGGTATTGAGATGGGCCCTTTAGGGGGTGAGAGAGGGTGAAGTTGGCACTAAATCGATCTGTCAGGATATTGGCAATATCCTTGGGATCAGTATATTTAATGCCATTCTGTTGTAGCTCAGAGCATTCTGAGCATTGCCATTTAGATTCATGACATAACTATAGAATGCCTTGTGGTTGTCTTTGGAATCTTTGGCAATTTTATTTTTGTAACTAGCTTTTGAGGATTTTTATGAGGGATCTCAGCTACTTACTGAAGCTGGCGTGGGAGTTATTTGCATCCTGGGATTTTCCTCTTTTCTGCAACAGTTTCGTCCTTCTGTTGTATAGTTTGTTTATAGCAGGGGACCACCAGATTGGCTTCCTTTTTTTGGAGAAGAGCATCTTGGTTCTATTTGGGATGGCATGATTCATGCATGAGTGGATGTGCTCGTACAGTGCCTTAGTGTAGGATTCTGTAGTTGAACTTCCAGATCCTGTCTGCATGGGTGTTGTGAAGTTTGTCACTTCTGACTTCAGTAGCATGAAGTCGGCTTTGGATAAGTTTTTTAAGAAGGTTTCCTTACTGGGGGTAAGGGTGGGATGTGGATGTCAAGGGTGATTTGCTTATGGTCAGACCTGACCAATGAGGGAGGTGACCACTAGTGTGGAGCATCTATCTCCCATGTTGGTAATGACCAGGTCTAGGATATTGGAGCCCCTGGTGGGACAATGGATTAGTTGATCCAGGGCGTTGGAATTTATGAATTCCAAGAACTGTTGGGAAAAGGAGTTGGTACCCAAGTAGTTTTCCCAATTAATGGCAGGGTAGTTGAAATCACCCAGTATTAGGGTATTTGGTTGTTTCTTAATATTTGCCAGTATGTTTAGGAAGGTGTAGTGAGAATCTTGGGGTATGGTGGGGGATCTGTAGCAAGCTACAATTTGGATTGCAGTCTTACCTAGTGTTAGTTGCACCTGGAGAATTTCAGATGCATTGTGTTGGGCAACTAGCCTGGAGGTGTAAATATCCTTGGTAAATATGGACACTCCTCCACCCTTAGTGTTTCGGTCTTGTTTTTTTGGCCAAAAAGTGTGGTAAGAATTGTAGCCTGGTATTGCAGGGGTGCTCTCTGGAGCCTTGAACCAGGTCTCAGTCACTGCACAGATATCGATGTTCTCCATTTTTAGGAGTGCCTCGAGAGAGTGCATTTTGAGGTTTAGACTTCTAGCATTGAGTAGCATTACCTTCAGATTTTGAATGCTTGTATCTGTTACGGTGGTGGTTTTATCCTTTGAACCTTGCCTAAAAAAGGCACTATAGGGGTGGCAAGAGCTTTAGCCAGGAGGAGTGAGTAAGGTTAGACATGGGATAGCATGAGCCATACATTCCTGCAGATGTTCATAGAGTGACTTTGTGTAGGTTTCAGCATCCTGGACAGCATTGTCCATTGGCGTGGGGGCTGTAAACCACTCCACCTTGGGCATAAGCAATGTGAAGTCTGCTTTGGAAAAGATTTCTATGGTGGTTCCCTTGTTTGGGGTTGTGGATGGAATGTGAATATCCAGAGTGATTAGTATATGGTCTGATCTAACCAGTGAGGGGTGACATCGGGTGTGGAACACCGGTTGCCCATGTTGGCGATGACTGGGTCCAATATGTTGTTCCCTGTGGTGGGGGTGTAGACCAGTTGTTCCAGGTCATTACAGTCGGGAAATTCTAGGAAGCGCTGGGCAAGGGAGTTAGTACTTGAGTAGTTCTCCCAGTTAATGCGTGGGTAGTTGACATCACCCAGTAATGGGGTGTTTGGTAGGACCCACATATTTCGCAGTGTCCCCGGAAATCCGGAATGTGGTTCCTGGGACATGGTGGGTGATTGGTAGCAAGCTACAATATGGATTGCAGTGTTGCCCATTGTCATATGCACTTGGATGATCTCTGATGCATCGTGCTGCACCACTAACCTGGTGGTGTGAGTATCCTTGATGAATATGGATACAACCCCACCTTTTGTGTTCCGGTCCAGGTTCTGTGGCTGAAAGGTGTGGTATGTGATATAGCCTGGTGGTGCAGGGGTGCTCTCTGGAGCCTTAAACCGGGTGTCTGTTATAGCACAGATATCGATGTTCTCCATACTGAGGAGTGCCTTGAGTGTGTGCAATGTGAGGTTTAGACTTCTGGCATTGAGTATCAATACCCTCAGTATCTGGTTACATGTGCTATGTACGGCGGTGGGTTTGTCTTATGAGCCTTGCCTAAAAGTCCACCTTGCCTAATATCCACCTCTCCACTATTGTTTGCAGTCAATGACAGCTATGCATGTGTACATGTTCTGCAAATGTGTACTGACCCTTGTTACAGGGCTGTGCCAAATGGCTATGTGCACACCTACATGAAGTGGATATAAACAATAGAGACACACTGGTTGAATGTGTAGATTTGTGTAGCCTAACCACTCATTGCCAGACTTACAGCTGCTTCGAAATATGTTGACAGTACTGGTAATGAAACAGGGTGCATATCATCTTTAACTACAGTTTGACATCTGCAGTAGGCTTGTAAGATATAGGAAACAGCTGCCCATGTGTAATAGCAGCTTCATAGGTGATGGCATACACTATCTGATTATATCCTGAGCATATCCATTCCGGCCGCAGAGTCTATTGATATCTGACTCCATGTGGGGAGTGGGTGTCTGTGCCCAACAGAGCTCATGATTCTGCTGTGTATGTGAGATTATACCCAGACAAGGATACAGCCCTGTTCACACTTGCATCATCTGTAATCAACTATCAGAATCTGATGTGGCCCTCAGAGGGGGAATGCTACTAAAGATAGCTACCATGTTCCTGCAAGAGCTAGTGTTGCCACATCCATAACTCAAATATTTACATGTGAGCATCACTCTCTAAAACATCTTCATAAGCAGTAAGTATACTAAATACAGTACGTGGTACTTGTAGTATTGAATGCTCATACAGACATGTACACTACTCAGCTACTGGTGTTTACTAATGTCAGCTTTGTGTATGCGGCCATCCTGGGAGAATGCAATCTCTATGCCATGTCCACTGGCAAACCCACCTAACACCGCACCCCACACATTGTCTGGGATGCAGCTACAGGGGTGATCTTGAAGCAGTCCATACTACACCCATGACTGGACTAGACAGTCAAGAGGTGTAGGTTAACACATGCATCTCATCACCACACCCAACACACACCCTTATTGAACACAGTAAGGACACACACACATTCCACCAGATATCACACACATCCACAGAGGCCACTAAGTATCTGACCAAGCAAGAGGCCTCCCAAGTTGGAATAGACAGGCAACAGAATACAAAGATTGTACGACATAGCTCCCATAATTGTGTCACACCTCAGAACATGTGGCCAGAAACATGGCCAACATTAATCATGTGTGAACGCAAACCCTAGCACTATGTTACACACCAAACTATATGAGGGCAAACATACTGCCAACTGCCTATCTGCTATGATTAGCCCCATAACCATACACTCTGACCACCTTTAGAACTATACACATGTCACTGGCATATACTATGTTGCTGTGCAGGACCTGTGATTCAGTAGCCTGGACTGCATGGAAACAGGTGTAGGAACTGTCAAGTCATGAAGCCCATGCAGGTATGTCCCAAGGCCTGGGTGGCATTCTGCCAGTGGCCAGAATGATGCAACAGTACAGGGACAAGGATTGTATTCCACAATCATGAGATTTACTGGTGTAATTCAATGAGTATCCGGCATCTCTTTGCCTGGGATAACATGGTTGATAGACCATGATGCTTTGCCAGACAGGATCTGCACATGTTATCCCTGCGAATCTGGGCACTGGCAATGGCCCATGCATCCCCTATAGTGCCCTCAACAGGCCATGTTCAAGTGAAAGTCCACTGGTGCAACAGGGATACCCAAGAAATAAACTGTGGGTCCTACTACTCAATGATACAAATCAGGTACTCAATATGGACTCCCTTACGGCATCCTGACACATGGAGAACATATCTGTGCAGTGAATGAGATATGGTTAAATGCTTTGGAGAGCACCCCTGCATGACTATGTTATAACACATACCTCACCTCTTGGCCAACATCCTTTATTGGAACACGTGGCCTACAGGTGTGTCTAACTTCTTGAGGGAAATGTACACCCTCACGCAAGTTGCACCTGCACAACGTAAGATGCATTATGCTGGCCAAATACCATTGTGCCAAAGTGTAATCCATATTGCACCTTGTGACAGATCATCCACCATGCCTCAGACATCCTAACTGTCATTGTGCCATAATGGGGAATACCAGGTGTGAGACAGAACACCATAATCATGGCCATCTAGCTATCCCATTATGAACTGGGAAGACTCATCATGTACCAACACATGTGCTCAATGCATGTTGATGTCACCAAGACCAATGACCTGGATCACCATAGTCACACCAACAGGGCTAACAGTATGCCACACATGGTCAGTCATCAAAACCAGTGTTATGCTCCATAACAGCGAGGTGGTGACTGTCATGGCACCCATGCAGATGTACAATGCATGTGCAAATGCTGGGTCTTAGGCACTCACATATGTGCAGTGATCATGCCATTGAAACAGAAACAAGATCCAAACACACAACCATGAAGGCAAACTGGTGGTACCCTACCTTAAACTGTACCACAGAAGGTAGTAACTGTTGCAAGGGTTAACACACATGTGTGGAAGTTGATCCATGGTCAGCCTCAGTAAGATGCAGATACACCATATAATGCTACACAACACTACTGTGAAACTACTCATCCATATATTATGAGCCCAAATACAGAGGATGCCATAGCTGTGTCAAGAAACATAATGGCAACAACAAGACCTGCTGTGCCTCACAGCACAATGGCATGAGAGGTACTGCACCTATGGAAATAGCACCTGTTCAGCCAGATAGAGTCTTGGATAACATAAACACACTGCCCCCCCCCCAACAGGTACACGTTCATATATATCCATGTACACTACGAAGCCCTAGTAATAGCAACTATGCAGGTACATGCTGCACTCTCCAATGCCAAACATACAGGCTGCATGGGCCCTGTCCACATTCCGGGTTATATCCTACACAAATGTCAAAACAATCTGCTCCCCACATATACATCTCACACAATCATAGCATCATGTCAGGCTGTTTACATACACAATGGTGCACAGCAATGGTCATTTGTTAATGCTGTCAATATCCGAGGGACCCTGGTATGTGTATAGCTGACCTGGTTACAAACAGTGGTATCATTGCATTGCATAGGACATAATGTAACTGTGGCAGTACATGGGTACTCTGCACAGTTGTTGTAGGGCTAAGTAGAGCCCACCAGTCAAAGGTTACTTGGTGTGGTTCCATTACATGTCATACCACATGTATGGATGTGTGTTGGTGTTCTGAGGACATGGTGGTGTCTGAGGATTACATCTTATAATGCAGCTTTTGACACTGTGACCTGCACCTGGCACATACCAGTGTTATGGTCCACATGTCTGGTTCCGTGTTATATGGTGGTAGTGTTATTATGCACAACAGAGCCATCAGCCAGGTGTTCCTCACTGCACAGATGTCAGTATTCCCTATTGTAGATTCAACAGTGAGCAGCTGTGATTACAACAGCAATACATCTAGCACAGGTTAGCATAAGCATACAATGCAATTGTCCTCTAGTTGTCAGTGTGTTATCCTGTGTTTAGGTCATTTGCCTTTGAATGGCACTATATGGGCAAATGTGAACGAGGTATTCTCAACACTCCCTTGAATCATGGATGCATGTGATCTGTGACAAAATCCTGCCTTCTTACAGCCATGTCATCCCAGATTGAAAGACTCTGGACAACCCCATAATTAAAGCAGGACATCAGTAAATTGTGTTGGTCAACCAGTTGCCATTCCTAGCATGAAACTACTGTGAGTGGTAATATTGTGCATGTTATAGACTGATACATCTAAGGTGTCGGACAGCAGCGTTCCTGCTAACAATGACAACTATTAACACCGGAGACCATTACAACATGTTCTGTACGTCTAACTGTATGAGCATGGCCACTGTGGCCTTCCATGTTGAGAATCAGAGTGCATCCTACACAGCCCTGTGCTGCTAAGTGTATGACCATGTCCAGTATAATCCTGTATATTTGGACTATAGTGCATTTCACATAGCCCTGTGCTACTAAGTGTGTGAGCATGCCCTCTGACACCTTGTGCATGTTATGTGCTACTATGTGTACGAGCATGATGATTGTAACCCTGTATAGGGAAATAGTCGTCCATTCCACGGAAGGGACTACACCTGTTCGGGATGGACTCCTATGTTAAACACACAGGTTCACAGCTATGTACTTCATAACTGTCAGCATCCCTGTTGATGTCCTCAATCCTAGAAGGCCATGATGACAGCCTTGGAATGTGTAATCCCTGTGGTGCAACTCGCAACTGCATAGTACTGTCATCGTGATCTGTAGATAAGCTGATGTTCTGATCCCATCACTGATGTGTGTGTATGTCAGTCTGTCGGTGGACTGAACAATGCCTTTTAGAGTACTCACACTCCATATGATTCCTATACTCAACTTTGGCAAGACTGATGATGTCACGCACCTAGGAATACACCTCTGGGAGTGATGTGACCCAGTAATCTTGATAGCACATTCTGTAACTGGTAATGCTGTAGTGTGATAAAGCAGTTAGGTCAGTGTTCTAATCCCAGACATGTTGGGTGTGTGTGTGTGTGTGTGTGTGTGTGTGTGTGTGTGTGTGTGTGTGTGTGTGTGTGTGTGTGTGTGTGTGTGTGTGTGTCCATCTGCTGGTGGACAGAACAATGCTATTTAGAGTACTCACACTCTGTACGATTCCTATACTCAACTTTGGCAAGGCTGAAGATGTCACCCACCTAGGAATACACCTCTGGGAGTGATGTGACCTGGTAATCTTGATAGCACATCCTGTAATTGTGTAATGCTGTAGTGTGATAAAGTAGTTAGGTCGGTGTTCTAATACCGAACATGCCGGGTGTGAGTGTGTGTGTCCGTCTGCCGGTGGACAGAACAATGCCTTTTAGAGTACTCACACTCCATACGATTCCGATACTCAACTTTGGCAAGGCTGATGATGTCACCCACCTAGGAATACACCTCTGGGAGTGATGTGACCCAGTAATCTTGATAGCGCGTTCTGTAACTGCATAATGCTGTAGTGTGATAAAGTAGTTAGGTCAATGTTCTAATCTCAGACATGCCGGGTGTGTGTGTGTGTGTGTGTGTGTGTGTGTGTGTGTGTGTGTGTGTGTGTGTGTGTGTGTGTGTGTGTGTGTGTGTCCTCTGCCAGTGGACAGAACAATGCCATTTAGAGTACTCACACTCTGTACAATTCCTATACTCGACTTTGGCAAGGCTGATGATGTCACCCACCTAGGAATACACCTCTGGGAGTGATGTGACCCAGTAATCTTGATAGTGTGTTCTGTAACTGCGTAATGCCGTAGTGTTATAATGTAGTAGGTTGGTGTTCTAATCCCAGACATGCCGGGTGTGTGTGTGTGTGTGTGTGTGTGTGTGTGTGTGTGTGTGTGTGTGTGTGTGTGTGTGTGTGTGTGTCTGCCGTTGGACAGAACAATGCCTTTTAGAGTACTCACACTCCATACGATTCCGATACTCAACTTTGGCAAGGCTGGTGATGTCACCCACCTAGGAATACACCTCTGGGAGTGATGTGACCCAGTAATCTTGAGAGCGCGTTCTGTAACTGCGTAATGCTGTAGTGTGGTAAAGTAGTTAGGTCGGTGTTCTAATCCCACACATGCCGGGTGTGAGTGTGTGTGTGTGTGTGTGTGTCCATCTGCCAGTGGACAGAACAATGCCTTTTAGAGTACTCAGTACGATTTCTATACTCAACTTTGGCAAGGCTGATGATGTCACCCACCTAGGAATACACCTCTGGGACTGATATACCAGGTCACCTTGATAGCGCGTTCTGTAACTGCATAATGCTGTAGTGTGATAACGTAATTAGGTTGGTGTTCTAATCCCACACATGCCGGGTGTGAGTGTGTGTGTGTGTGTGTGTGTGTGTGTGTGTGTGTGTGTGTCCATCTGCCGGTGGACAGAACAATGCTTTTTAGAGTACTCACACTCCGTATGATTCCTATACTCAACTTTGGCAAGGCTAATGATGTCACTCACCTAGGAATACACCTCTGGGAATGATGTGCCCGGTAATCTTGATAGCGTGTTCTGTAACCGCATACTGCTGTAGTGTGATAACGTAGTTAGGCCGGTGTTCTAATCCCACACATGCCGGGTGTGAGTGCATGTGTGTGTGTGTGTTCATCTGCCAGTGGACAAAACAATGCCTTTTAGAGTGCTCACACTCCATACGATTCCGATACTCAACTATGGCAAGGCTGATGATGTTACCCACCTAGGAATAATCCTCTGGGAGTGACGTGACCCAGTAATCTTGATAGCGCATTCTGTAACTGCGTAATGCTGTAGTGTGATAAAGTAGTTAGGTCGGTGTTCTAATCATACACATACCAAGTGTGTGTGTGTGTGTCTCTCTCTCTGCCGGTGGACAGAACAATGCCTTTTAGAGTACTTACACTCTGTACGATTTCTATACTCAACTTTGGCAAGGCTGATGATGTCACCTACCTAGGAATACACCTCTGGAAGAGATGTGCTCGGTCACCTTGATAGCACATTCTGTAACTGCATAATGGGGGAGTATCAATATTCGTCAAAGATATCCACACCTCCAGGTTGGTGGCACAGCACGAAGCATCAGAGACTATCCATGTGCAACTAACAGAGGGTAAAACTGCCTTCCAGTTTATAGCCTGCTACAGACCACCCTCCCAAACCCAGGAACCCCACTCGGCCTTCCTGAGAACACTGGAAAATATGAAGGTCTCTCCAAACACCATTATATTGGGTGACTACAACTACCCAAACATAGACTGGGAGGATTAGTCTAGCTCCAACACCCTAGCCCAAAGGTTCCTAGAATTTATAAACTCAAATGCTATGGAACAACTTGTTACCACTCCCAAAAGAGGGGAAAACATACTGGACCTGATCATCACCAACATGGGGACTCTATGCTTCAGACCAGAAGTGTATCCCTCATTGGTAAGATCAGACCATAAACTAATCTCACTGGATATTCACATCCCGACCCCACCCCCTGCCCAGAAAACCACAGTGAAAAACTTCTCTAAAGCAAATTTCATACTCCTCAAAACCGAGGTGGAATCCTTCAAAGCCCCCGAGCCTGTAGAAAATACAGCCCAGACCGCAGAATCCTTTATTAACGCATTCTATGAACACCTTCAGGAATGCATGTGTCATGCAATCCCAAATAAAACCAAGACCCAATCCTCCAAAGGCAGACGTCCTGTCTGATGGACCCCAGCCATAAACAAACTATACAATAGAAGGAGGAAGCTACTACATCATAGAGCAAAATCCCAAAAAGGGAAGGCATCTCTGATCAGTATTAGCAAAAAACTACGGGCACTCATAAAATCGTCTAAGGCCAGCTTTGAGAAAGAAATTGCACAGGACACTAAGGATAATCACAAGGCTTTATTTAGTTATGTTAGGAACCTGGGTGGGAATTCCTAGATATGCTCAGAATTAGTCCAAAATGACAAAAAATACATCGAACCCACAGACATTGCCAACATCCTAGCTGACAGGTTCAGCGCAAACACCCCCCCTCCCCACCAAAAGGGCAAATATCTATCCCAGCAGAGTGCTGCCCCCCTGACATCTCAGATGCTCAGGTAAGAGCCGCCATCTCCAAAGCAAAAAACACAGCATCAATGGGACCAGATGGTGTCCCGAGCTGCGTCCTACATGAACACCAAGAAGAGCTAAACCTAAACATAAAACTACTGTTCAATCTCAGCCTTACTACAGGATATGTACCCAAAGAGTGGCGTACAGCAACAGTGGTCCCTCTCCACAAAGGTGGTGCCTCAACGGATCCTGGAAACTATCGCCCCATAAGCCTGACTAGCTTAGTCTGCAAAGCTATGGAAAGAATCATCATGAACCTCATAAATAAAGATATTGGGGACCTACAGACACTGGATCCTACCCAGTTTGGCTTTGTTAAGGGCAGATCCTGCCTCTTAAACCTGGTCGATTTCTTTGAAACAGTCACCAAGGCCATTGACGAGGGGAAGGTGGTCCACACAGCCTACCTGGACCTCGCAAAAGCCTTTGATACAATACCCCACTCAGGCATTATAGATAAGCTCACCAGCTTAAATATAAACCCCTATGTCACTAGATCAGTTGCAAACTGGCTCAAGGACAGAACCTACATGGTTAGAATTGCTGGAGCCATGTCAGACTCCAAACCAGTTACAAGTGGCATCCCACAAGGCTCAGTCCTGGGACCTCTCTTGTTCGGTATATATTTCTCGGAGGTACAGGCCAACACGGAAGACTGTGGCTGACCAAGTTCGCAGATGACTGCAAACTGGGCGCCATAATCGACTCTCCAGCCGACACAAGCATCCTCCAAAAGGGCCTCATAGAAACAGACAACTGGTGCCAGAGCCATGGCCTCAAGCTAAACGCCAAAAAGTGTATAGTCATCCCCTTTGGCAAAAACAAAGTGCCCACAAATTACCACATAGGTGGTAATCCATTAAATACAGAAGAAGTAATTAGGGACCGGGGGACCCAAGTTGATAGCAATCTCTCATTTGACAATCACGTGGCCAAAGTGGTTAGAAAAACATTTTATATAGCCCACCTAATCATGAAGGGATTCACATCTAGATCAGGGGAGGTCATCGTGCCTCTTTACTCATCCCTCATCAGGCCCATAATTGAGTACAATGCCCCTTTTGGGATGTACCTTACCAGATACCTTCAGCAACTGGAAAGACCCCAAAAGTACCTCACCAAGAGGATCAAAGCGCTCAAACAGATGCCATATGCTGCCTGGTTAAAGAAACTCCAGCTCTACTCAGTGGCATACCGCCTTCTCAGAGGCGATTTGTGCCTGACGTATAAAGCCATGTCCAACCCGGAATTAATGGACATGCTGCACCTCAGAAAATCCAAATCCCATCGAGCTACACGCTTGAGAGACTTGAACTTCAGCACTGAAATAAATAGGACATGCTGGAGGGACAGATTCATAACCCAGAGGCTCCCTTCTCTCTGGAATAAAATCCCAGTCCAGGTTAGGCAGAGTCCCTCATTGACTCTCATCAAGAGGAATCTTGATGAGTGGATGGGAGATCATAGGTTTACCCTGGGTATCACTTCTGTGTCACTGTTAGACAGAGGCAGAGTATACTAACCTTGAAAAAGGGCATAGCAAAATTAATTTAAAATGGGTGGCGAAAGCCAAACACACTCTGGCTAGGCTTATAAATGCCCTAGGGCAGATAGCCTAGTATGAACCTATGAACCTATGAACCTAATGCTGTAGTGTGATAATGCAGTTAGGTCGGTGTTCTAATCCCACACATGCCGGGTGTGCATGTGTCCGTCTCCCATTGGACAGATCAATGCTTTGTAGAGTACTCACACTCCATATGATTCCTATACTCAACTTTAGCAAGGCTGATGATGTCACCCATTAAGGAATACACCTCTGGGATTGATGTGCCCAGTAATCTTGATAGCGCGTTCTGTAACTGTGTAATGCTGTAGTGTGATAAAGTAGTCAGGTAGGTGTTCTATTCCAAGGCATAGCAGGTGTGTGTGTGTGATATTCATATCCTATGTGTTGGTGGCTGTGAGTGGCTAGCCACTGGATGCGTTGTGGAGCTTGTTTTGTTGTTTCCCTATATAGTGACCATAAACATCACAATCAGCCAAGAGACAGGGTTGGCAAGACATACACATACATCTGGCAATAGGCCTGGTGAGTAATGTCAGCAACCTTAATATTACCCTGAATACAGTGTGAACCCGTGTGTTGCACATAAACACACTTGCCTTGGCATGAACACCAGTACATAATACAGGTATCACTGGTGGTTTCCTTTACAATCATGTGTAATGCTTTGGTGTTACGAGGTATGCTCTTGTGATATACATTCTATATTTCTATATCTATGTATGTGTGTTTTTATATATATATATATATATATATATATATATATATATATATATATATGTATATAGACATTAACACACATACATCTACGTGATGGATTACATGTCCTATATTGTTGGATGCCTGTGCTGGATGATATGTACGTGATAACATCCGATGTATGTATATCTGCCATTGCTTAGTGGTAAGGCACATCGTGTGTGGTGTGCAGGGTCATGGTTCCGAGCCTTGCAGAGGCCTGGTGTTTTGTTGCTGGCCAGAACAAGGGATGTTGAATAGGGTGTGGTAAGATGCTCTCAAGCAGTTGTGTGCCGGTTTGCATGACGGTAGGCAGAGGTTAGTTTTGGGGAGGCTCAGTATGGGTCATGTACCTATGCAATAGCAGGCAATCCTATGCAAATGAGGTAAAGGATAGTGAATCCCACTTATCCCCAGTGTGTGAGGCAGGTCCCAATAGTGTATGTGTATAGATAGCCAAGTGCAGGAAACAGATATAGATGACATCATGGAGGGGTGTCATGCATACTGTACGTGGATTGGAGCACTGTGGCTCAGGATAGCACGGCTAAGCTAGGTGTGTGTCTGTACCTGCCTACTGCAATTGGAAGGGACAACAGCAGTAGGAGTGTAATCAAGGTGAACTAGCTGAGTTGACAGGTGATATGTATCAGAATCAGCCGTTTACAGGGCCAGGAGACAAGCCCAGCCGAGAACACTACTATATACTAAGCAAACACCTTCCCCTCTGGTTTTTCCACACTCTACACCACCAGTGTATACATGTGGGGAAATTTTAATAAACAAACCTACAAAATGAGATGGGCTGCAGCAGACAACATAGACCAACAGGTGCAAGAGGCTGAGGGCGGTGAAGATGAGAATGCTGCCAAACAACCCTCAGTGAGGAGACAGAGAAGAGTGTACAAACCCAGGGTATCCTACCAGGGGCTACATGAGCTGGAGTTAGTGGAGCACTATAGGGTGGACAGAGACCTCCTACAGCAGATTGTTGAGCTGTGTCGGCCACACCTGACACATCAAACAGCCCGAGGGGAACCAATCCCAGTGGATACCAAGGTATGTGTAGGCCTAGGTATACTAGCCACAGGTACCTCCCAAATCAAAATTGGGGATATCCTGGGGATCTCACAGGCATCAGCATCCAGAGTATTCCACCAGTTCCTTGATGCCATGTCAGCACATGCCAGTGAGCATGTATATTTCCTCAACACACATGAGGTGTTGACCGGCAATATGCGACTTTTCCACCAAATAGCTGACTACCCTGGGGTAGTGGGTGCTATAGCCTGCACGCACTTAAGCATCAAAGCACCACCCATTGAGCAGGGTAGGGCCTACATCAACCACAGGGGCATCCCCTCCATCAACTCTCAGGTCGTATGTGATGCCCAGGGCATTATAATGAATGTGTGTGTTGGCTGTCCTGGTAGCTATGACGATTCAGGAATATGGCATCTGACGCAGCTGTACCACAGCTTTGCCAATATGGACATCCCCTATGGTCACCTAGTGGGGGATGCTGGGCACCCACTGGAGCCATGGCTGATGACACCCTTCAGAAATGCACACACACCTGAACAGCAATGCCATAATGAGGCACACTCACAGGCCAGATATATAATAGAGCATGTGTTTGGGATGCTCAGGTCATGGTTCTGGTGTCTGGAGACATCCAGTGGAGCCTTGCAGTATTCACCAGCTGCATGCACCCAAATTTTATGGTATGTGCTATGTTACACAATATGATCCTGTGGAAACAGCTGCAGCAGGAACAGCATGGTCCAGGGACACACAGCCCCCCAGCAATACCAAGGCCTGTACAGGCAGTGAGTGACTCAGAGGAGGAACAACCTGAGCCTGACCCAGAAGGCAGAAGGAGGCATGCCCAGTATGACCTGGCTTTAGCAAAGAGGCAATGCATAGCATATGCGCTGACACAGTAGGGACCCAGGGAATGTCACCCTCTCTGAATCGCATGGAAAGTATAAGGGATGCCAAACATGACACTACCTGTGCTCTGCCATGTATAGGGAGTTTACTATGTGCATCCGACATAGGCAGCCCTCCAGCACCATCCTCAACTCTGGCACACCCTCAAGGTAAGTCACTCACCCTACCAATTGCCAAATGTAGTAGAATGTGTTGGTACCTGTAGCTATGGTATGGATGTGAGCATACAAGGGAATTGTGTGGCCGAGTGTCAAGGCAGCAGACAGTAGACACCCATAGTGGCACCATGTTGTCTGTAACACATACTGGAGTCACCATAGTAGCCAGTACTACACAGGGTGATGAAACTCACTGCAGGTAATGGGCTGAGCATCATGTGTATCCATAAGAATCACACAAGTCCCAATCAGCTGGACAGGTGTAGACCATCTCAAACAAATGCTGTACTATGGCCTCTGAATGTGCCTTATGGGTTACCCCTCCCACAGCCCCACACAGACAGACTACAGCAGGCCAGCCAGTTGGATGTAGGTTGTGAAGGCTAAGATCAGTAGTACAGTGGTATGTCTCTAGCCAGCACAATGGGTAAGACTACACACTGACATGGAGTGGCTGACCTACCAGTACAGTACTAGCAAATGTGTACAAGTGTCAGGTGTGCCCCACATCTAAAGTACACTTATAGCAACAGTCAGGTGTGCCCCCCACACCTGTGTAGGAATGTAGATACAGTCAGGTGTCTCCACCCCGCTATGCAGACATGTAGCAAAAGCTAATGCCACATGAATGATGGATACCCTGCAGACACAGCATGCTATCTGTTGGTGCAAATCACAAGGGTCAGCACCACAGTACATGCGATACAGATGGGCATACTGGACATGCTCACACACTTTGAGGTATGAAGGCAATGTCAGTGGACAACATACTTAATGGTCATACCGGGCATGCTCACACACTTTAACACATGAAGGACATGTCTGCAAACACCAGTGGCCCAGACATATGTGACTGTCGTAGTCTGTAGTGTAGACACATGTCAGTATGCACCATGCCTGCCTTGTACACACAGTGGATAGGAATGCAGGCATATATGTAAGGACAATACACTATAATGCATCAAAGGTAGACGGACATAGATGTGTGGATGAGGGTGACCGCAACATGTAGCCATCCATGCCTGTCCCATCCAGCACACAGACAAAGAGCCCCAGACACATAAGGTGCAGATGGCATTCACTGCAGATACTATCCACCTGTACCTGTCAGCATGTCAGACTATGTGGTGCATGTGCCAGCTGTGCAACATGACTTTACAGGGAAGTAGTCATCTAGCAGCTATATACACATACCTGTGACATATAGCCCCGTGTGCGCCTGCATGTGGCATGTCAACCCCTACATGACTTGGTTATGGCCCATGCACACACAGCCCTCCCCATAGCAGTAGTATGACAAGGCTGCTGAGTTCATCCATTGTGAAATACACCTTTGGGAGAGCTGTTGCTCAGTAATCCCCATGGCACGTCCCATAACTGCATACTTCTGTAGTGTTATACATGTTAGGTAGTAGTTCTAGCCCCAGACCTGCCAGTTATGTGTGTGAATTTGTACACATCTGTTCATCTCAGACTGTGTAGAGAGAAATGGCTTATAGGCTACCCACAGTCCATACAAATCATATACTCACCTTTGGCAATGCCACTGATGTCACTCACCTAGAAATACACCACTAGGACTGCTGTAACCTGGTATTCTTTATAGTACATGCCATACATGGGCATTGCTGCACCGTGATGCACTATGTAGGTAAGGGTTTGTATCCAGGACATGGCAGGTGTGTGTGTTTGACTGTCAGGACCTGTGTGTGGGTGGCTGTGAGTGCCTAACCACTGGACATGTTGGGGAGCAGATCATGTAGTTGCCATATATGGTGTCCAACGTATGACACAATGACCACCTCATGAGGCGTATGGATGTCAGTCAGCCACGGGACTGTGTTGGCAATCCATATCCCTACATCTAGCAAAAGGCCTGGTGAACAACGTATGCATCCCGACTAGTACCTGATATATGTCCTGAACCCATGTGTCATACACAAACACACTTGGCTAGGATATCCTGCTATGTTGCTAGTACCATGCACATTGATGACAGTAGGCATGATGTGATTGCAGTAGGCTGCAGAGGGCATGGTACCCTGTACAGCAGTACAATAGGCACATCATTGTGGACAATGTGCCTTCACTATGTACCCCACTGGATGCCTGCAACATATGTAGTGCCATCGAATGTGATCCACAGAGGATATACAATGCTGTACACATGTGCTCTGTATGGACCAATAACACTGGCACCAGGGAATACCTATATCATGCAATCAATGCAGGTGCAGGGTCGACCTGCTGACTATAAGCAGATTTTGCCACACCAGGCCAGTATTGGCATATCAGAGAATAACAGTCTGTGTACACAATATGTGCCTGCCATACCATGTACATATGGACATGTCACTGTATAGTATTGGGGTACATGCACATCCCAGGCAATGTCCATGTCAAGGACTATCAAACACAGAGAAGGCATGCATTGCAAAGCTATGGCCATACACAATGGTAACCAGGATATCACGGCAGTTCATGCAGTACCCATCTGTGTTGGATATTGCAGACATTACACCCCTGTACCACACTGCACACCATTGTTGTGTGGTGCAATGCCAAGGATTACACCTCACTCAGCCCTGTACAGTCTTCTTGCACAGCCAACCACTACACACCCATGAAACAATGCATACATGCATGTGAGTACAGACACCTTGTGTCTGCATGTGGATCATGCTCCCAACCATGGTCACTCCCAGTATGACCCCCATTGCCATACAAACAGATTTCACATACATTCATATGCCCTAGCCCATAGAACCCCCAGATATCCCCTGTGGTACATGTAGTACTTCTGCATTACTGCAGTGTGGCGAACTAAGTAGTTAGGGAGTGTATTTATGGCTGTGGCAAAGAGTGTCAATGCGAGTCCATTACAGAGTGTGGTTGTGGTGACAATGGCATCCGTTCATGTCGACAGCCATGTGTGCTGCACCTAATGTATGTCCAATATATCTACATTGCAAATGTCTCTCACCAACACACATATATGTTCTTACAGCACAGCAACATGTCAGCTTTGTGGCACATGTAGTAACGGCATGCACTTGTAATAGTAATGAATAGTCATGCAGGGGATTGAACCCTGTACTGGTAGGTGTGTGACAGATGATGCATAAGATTTAGTCTCCATGCCCTTCTCTGATGTACATTGTCTGTCCCTCACACACACTCTCTCGTGGATGTGGAGGTGTACACCTGCTCAGCAGCAGCATGTGTATTGTACATGATGGACATGATCAGGTGATGGCCTTTGCACCTATTGCAGTCCTCCACTAACTGATTGCATGTGGAACAGCTGTGATGATATTGCCATAGCCATTCGCATGAGAAACACAGTGCAATATCTAGGAACATCATGTAGGTGTTTGGCCATGATAGTCGCTGTGAGTGGTACCTGGATGTGGTGTTCAGGAATGCCATCACAGATGATATCTGAATGTACCTCAAACAGCATACACAGTGGGAAGTAGCCTAAAGACAGGAGGGTGATGTGCCAGACATGACTACAGCATGTATGTGTAGTTATGCCTCATTGCAACTACCACCTGTTTAACATGTGTGTGGTAATGGCTAATCTGCATGTTCTATAACAGACATGACAGTGCTCTGTTCATGAGGGATACCCTTCTGTAGGGCCATCTGTGGACAGGTCAGTGTGTGGAACCATTTCTTTCCTGTGTTACGCACTGAACACACATCTGTGCACAGCAGGAGCATAGTGTGAGGATTGCTGCCAGTACATGGTGATAGGGATGTGTTACTGCCATTGCATCCCTGACTGGACATATGTCACATGAAACACTGGCTTGACAGACACTGTCAATGGTTCTCAGTGGCAAGCCAATAATGGGCCACTGTTCGTTCATAGCTTCAGTCACATGTCGTCTACACTTTGTACAGATGTCATGCAGTATATATGCATGTGTTGTGCCCCCTGTGCAATTGTATACCATCTGTTGTGTTGGGTTGATGGTGATATCTATGCATACTGGTGTAGGTAATCCTGTATGCTCTTGTGTTGGGTTGATGGTGATATCTATGTATACTGTTGTAGGTAATCCTGCATGCTATTGTCTATCACTAAGCCATATATGGGTTTAAATTCCAACACCATAGGTTTAATGGATTTGGAGGTCCCAGCGGAACCTCCTGTCTCACTTCAGCTGACCATGGTACTGGGCACTAACACATCTGGGACCCAGCCTTGGACATCAACCTCTGTTGGGTCTGCACCACCTTCTGGTGGTAACACCACTGAGGATTGAGCATGTCCCCCCTGGGAGCAAGACCAGACAGGTACATGTCTGCTGTCGTGTGTTCCCGGATGTGCTGCATTGAGGGCTCACTAAGGGTTTCTGAAACCAGATATGCAAGCTCAAGGGTGGAGTGCCACATTTACAGGGTAATGCTGCCCCTCCTGGACAGCCCCCAGCACTGCCTCCTTTGCAGCTGTTTAGGTGCAGTGGCAGTTGCCCATGGCTGGGGATCTCCATCCCACTGTTCCCATGGGCTTGTGAATGCCAAACACCCATCCATGTCCGGGGTGTATCCCCCCACATGTGTCATATACCAACCCTGTATGCTGTCTTTCCTGTGAACCTACCCTACCTATCCTCCACGGCCATACCTACACTCCTTCCCCTACATCCGACCCTCACCTACGGCAACATAAGGCCAATCGGCACCTAGGACATCTGCCCTCTACATAGCTGTCCATTTCACACAGGTACTCACTGGACACATGTAACCTTTGTAATATGCATCACAACATACCCCTGTTATCTTCACCCTTGTCCCTCAGGTGCACAATCCTGGTATGCACATCACTCCTAACTGGTCCAGGTACACATGATGAGGATGACCCTATTGTACACACAACACTACCGGTCTCTCTATGGTTACCCCATTTACCTTTATCATGATGATGATGTTGCACACAGAACCTTGCAGGGGTACTGTTCACATGTAATGATAGGACAGGTACCATTGTGTTAATGTACATTACATGCACAGACTGATGTATATGGCCAATGTCAACTATCTGCATGTATGACTGACACATGTCTGTTTGAGGGACTCTTGGGATCACATAGAACAACACCAATACATTACACAGGTGTCGCTGGTGTTTCCCATTTCATTCGTTAGTAATGCTTTGTTGCCACATGGTATGTTCCTGATATATCCCTATATATGTATGTACCTATATGCTGGACATAAACACCCACTTATACAACTACATGATGGGATACATACTTATACAGTGAAATGACTGTGCTGTATGATATGTTTGTGGTACTGTCTGTTGTCTGTATATCTGCCATGGTGTATTGGTAATCCACATTAGCTGTGTGTGCAGGGTCCTGGTTCCGACCCTTGCAGAGGACGTTTATTTGGTTACAGGGCGGAACAAGGCCATTGTATACGGAGGGGGTAAGGCATATTAAAGCTGTTGGGGGTGGGTGTGCATGTGTTTGCACGGTGTTAAGCACTGCTGACCTCTGGCTACAGCCTTTTACACTTGGTTAGCCTCTACATTGCTTTACCAATGCAATATTCGCATACTGGTATCCAAACACGCTTACACCCGCTCGCTCCCGCACTGGCACATGCACCGACATTGGTGCTTGCATCTGTCACTCACACCCCTGGGTGGGAGGGGGACCACAATATTCCCCTGAGATGGCCATTACATTGGACTACATGACTACAGTATTGGGATTGGCTGCCCAATAGGCGACGGCATTGCATTCGACTGTACAGAATCAGCGGCCCATCAAGTGAATCAATCATATATGTGTGTTCCTCATACAATCGGCTCCTACCTTGTCATCCTATTACATCGGCCTACATGACTACAGTATTGGGAATGACTGCCCATTAGGCGATGGCATGGCATTCGACTGTACAGAATCAGTGGCCTGTACAGTGGAATAAACATACCTGTGTGTTCCTCATACTATCTGCTCCCCATCTGGCTGATACATGGGAACCGAGACACTTCAATACAGACAAGAAGTTGGGTTATCGGAGTCACAGCCATCATCCGAGTCATGCTACCGCATACCTATTATAGGTTTGCAACCTTTTCAATTGGCCAGGGTGGGACTTTAGGGTTACCACCTGTCCCCCTTTGCGAGGGACAGTCCCTCTTTAGGCAGTTGTGTCCTGCGAAAATAATCGAGACATAGAAAATGTCCTGATTACAGGACAATATCATATTGTACGTTGCATTAATAGTTGCATAATACAGGTATTTTATAGATGACACTGCTATATGTTATGTGAAGTAGCATAAACAATTCAAATGTTACTTGATTAAGCATTTATTTGAAAAAATAAGTATAATTCTACAGTAAGCACGGCTGTAGGTATGGTGTGTCCTGGTAAGTCTGACATGTCTACAGAACATGTCCCACTGTGGCCATTTGGCAAGGTGGCAAACCTATAGGACCTGTATGTAGAGCCGTCACACTTTCCAGGGCAACACATACCCACAGCCAGTAGGTAGGTGAGTACTTCACAGTGTCACCTAAATAAAAGGTTATTCTTGTAGCATTATAGTTGCTTATGCTGTTTCTTAGTACATTTAGATGTCTCAGGTACAAATTAATTGTTTTATGCAACTACTACAGACAATATAGGACATCTTTACCCTATATCACAGGACATTTGCCATAATTACATTTATTTTGCAGGACACAACTGGCCAAAGGGGAGTGTCCCTCACAAGGACAGGTGTTAACCCCAACCCTATTCTATCATCTTTCTAAGGTAGTCGGTGGAACATGCGCTTCCTCTCACTAGCAAACCTCTCATACGAATGGGGTAGAATGTACACTGAATCAGGGACACTGCATAACAACCTCAGGGACACATTTAGAAGGTTGTTGCTATTAACCTGACACACTGACGGACCCCGAGCACATATGTATTCATACACATTGTCCGAGATACATGCTGTGTAGGACTCTTACATGTTGTCATTATTCAGTATGTATATTCCACAACCTTTCCTCCAAATATCACTAGTTCTAGGAGGGTTTAGTTTGGACTGTATTAGATTCTGATTCGTAATCACAGTCGACCCTGGTAATTGGGGACAGTTCAATGATATGGTCCCTATGTGTTCCCTGAATGGTTTACGGACTGTCCAGTAGATGTGCTCTTAAAATTGGGCGGTATGGCTATCTGCTATACCCACATCGGAATATTACTTACATCCACAGGGCGGTCCTAACATGTCTCTGCCAGCTAACTCCTGCACGCCTAGGCCCATAATCGCATACCCATAGTTCCCCTACCTGCCACTACTCTACAGCACCCATCCTTACTGTGGGTGCAGGTGGGATATGACCACACCCCTACACACTGCCCACTCTCCCCGTGTCAGGACACATGTCGTACGTTGTGTCAACCCATGTGTTATCAGGCTTGCACAACCTACTATTCCATGTACAGATACATCCTGGTTGCAGACGTCATTACTGGCATCGCCTGGTAGTACTACATTTTTGTGTCCCACAAGGGAAGTCGCTGTCCATGTTTAAAGTCTAGACCTTGTAGATCTCTCCCACTGGTAGTGTCCTGCTAGTGTTCTGGGAAGCAGTGTTGTATTTACCTTAACTGCATGTCTGTACGTCTCACCGGCCTAGCTGGGGGGTGGGAGGTAGACGTTTGGTGATTGGACCTCCCACCAACATATGCCCAGTCTGTACCTATGTTATGCATAATTGCTGTAACATAACCTAGGTATATACATGTGTATATTTACTGTAACATATATATATATATATATATATATATATATATATATATATATATATATATATATATATATATATATATATATATATATATATATATATATATATATATATATATATTTACCTTATTATATAGAGATATATCTGCATATATATTCATAGATATATCCATATCCTGCTGTCTATATATATATATATATATATATATATATATATATATATATATATATATATATATAATATACATCTATTTGTGTGTGTATGTATGTATGTATGTATTATATATATTGACAGTCCCAGAGCATATGTATTCATACATATTGTCTGAGCTACATGCTGTTTATGACTCCTACATGTTGTCATAAGTCAATACGTGTATTACACTGCCTTCCCTCCCAATATCACTAGTTCTAGGATGGTTTAGGTGGGACACAGCTAGAATCTGTGTCGTAATCACAGGCGTCTCTGGTAATTGGGGACAGTTCAATGGTATGGTCCCTATGTGTTCCCCCAATGGTGTACGGACTATCCAGTGGATGTGCTCATAGAGTTCAGGAGTTATGGGTGTCTGCTATAGGCACACCTGAATATTAATTACGTCCATGGGGTGGTCCTAATACAGATCTGCCAGCCAACACCTGCGCGCCTAGGCCCATAATCACATAGACATAGTTCACCTACCTGCCACTCCTCCACAGCAATCAGCCTTACTGTGGCACAGGTGGGATGTAAAGACGCCCCTACACACTGCCCACTGTCCCCGTGTCAGGACACATGTCATACGTTGTGTCAACCCATGTGTTATCAGACTTGCAAAACTTGCTGTTCCGTGTAATTCTACAGCCTGTTTGCATCAATTATTATCGGGTTCACCTGTAAGAGGATAATTTTTGGTGTCCCACAAGGGACATCAATGTCCATGTTTAAAGTGTAGACCTCGCAGATCCCTCCCACTGGTAGATACCTGTCAGTGGTCTGGGAATCAGTGGTGTAATTACCTTTATTGCATGTCTGTATGTCACACCGGCCTAGATGGGGGGGGTACACATTTGGGTATTGGACCTCCCACCAACATATGGCCGGGCTGTGAACATATGTTACCCGTAACTGCTGCATCATATCCTAGGTGTATACATGTGTATATGTACTGTAACATGTATATATTTACATTCATATATACAGATATATCTGCACATGTATGCATACATGTATATTCATATCTTCACATAGGTGGTAATCCATTAAGTACAGAAGAAGTAATTAGGGACCTGGGGACCCAAGTTGATAGCAATCTCTCATTTGACAACCACGTGGCCAAAGTAGTTAGAAAAACATTTTATATAGCCCACCTAATCATGAAGGTATTCACATCTAGATCAGGGGAGATCATCGCGCCTCTTTACTCATCCCTCATCAGGCCCATAATTGAGTACAATGCCCCTTTTGGGATGTACCTTACCAGACACCTGCAGCAACTGGAAAGACCCCAAAAGTACCTCACCAAGAGGATCAAAGGGCTCAAACAGATGTCATATGCTGCCTGGTTAAAGAAACTCCAGCTCTACTCAGTGGCATACCACCTGTTCAGAGGCGATCTGTGCTTGATGTATAAAGCCATGTCCAACCCGGAATTAATGGACATGCTGCACCTCAGAAAATCCAAATCCCATCGAGCTACATGCTCGAGAGACTTGAACCTCTGCACTGAAATAAATAGGACATGCTGGAGGGACAGATTCATAACCCAGAGGCTCCCTTCACTCTGGAATAAAATCCCAGTCCAGGTTAGGCAGAGTCCCTCATTGACTCTCTTCAAGAGGAATCTTGATGAGTGGATTGGAGATAGTACGTTTACCCCGGGTATCACTTCTGTGTCACTGTTAGGCAGAGGCACAGTATACTAACCTCGAAAAAGGGCATAGCAAAATAAATTTAAAATGGGTGGCGAAAGCCAAACACATTCTGGCTAGGCTTATAAATGCCCTAGGGCAGATAGCCTAGTATGAACCTATGAACCTATGTATATGTATATATATATATATATATATATATATATATATATATATATATATATATATATATATATATATATATATATATATATATATATATATATATATATTTTTTTTTTAATGGAAAATACTTATCTATATATATATATATATATATATATATATATATATATATATATATAGCTATACATATATCCAAGTTTATGTATGTCTGCAACCATATATATTTATATATATATATATATATATATATATATATATATAGAGAGAGAGAGAGAAAGAACATCTGTTAATACACATCTACATTTCCTATCTATGCTGGACACTGATTACACCCGTGCAAGCACACTCGCATATGCTTACTGTTTGTTATATATGTTTACTGACACTTATTTGGGCTTACTTGTGCCTTATTCATTACGACAGTACCACTTTCATTGAAAGGATCTGGGCAAACCTCCCATGCAACACTCAAGTTCACTTTTACATGTTATGTCAGTTTTACAGCAGAACGGCATTCATTTCACATGGAAAATGGTATGTGCTATAGTTGAACTTGAACCGTGAATGCTTGTTCATTAGGTGGATGCTCTACCCACTACACTATTGGTATGCTGCTTCATTTATATGTATACCCATGGTTCATAGTTATCCGAACACACGCCTCGACACTTCACTAACACAACAGGCATCCATTCTCCAGTTAGGGAAACCGCTTCACTACACATGCGCCATTCCTGACTGCTCTGGACCCATCACACATGTTGACTCACTCCAAGTATATACAGACTTCCCAAGCCTATAGTCCTGGCACAAACAGTCATATAATGGTCAGGGTGTTCCTATGGTCATCTGGTGTTAGGCTTGTCCGACTGGGGACTGGGGACTGCTCTGTACCCGTTTGAAAGTCAGAGTTAGCATATAGACAATGTTAGCTCCACTGTTAGCATCCTACCTGTGGTTATTGACGCAGGGGGCATGATCACCTCTGGCCAGCTTGGTATGTCCAGCACTAGATAATACGGGTGTTCCTTTGCTGTTTCCCTTTGTATTCATTATGAATGCTTTCATGTGCCCATGTTCCATCTGTAGATAAAAAATATATATATATATATATATATATATATATATATATATATATATGTGTGTGTGTGTGTGTGTGTGTGTGTATGTACGCATGCATATACATCTACATGAGTAATTACTTTGATTATACTGTTGAATGACTGTGCTGTCTGCTATGTTTGTGATAACGTCTGAGTTAGGTATAACTGCCGTGGTAATGGTAAATCACATTGATTGTGATGTGTAGGGTCCTGGCCTCGAGCCTGACTGAGGCGACTTATTTTCATGCTTGGCAGAACAAGGGGCATTGGACAAAGGGTGAGTACAACATTTTACAGCAGCGGTTTCCCGTTTAGCTGCCGTTTCCGGAACGCACACGCCTTCTGCATTCATACTGCTATACGTCACCCCAGTACACATTTCATTGGTATTATATCATTATGCAGTATAAAATTAGCTGGATATGCTTGTATACAGCTTACATGTCATAAATGGTGTGCACTGAAGTTGAACCGGCAATGTCTACTCAATTGGCGGATGCTCTAACCACTACACTATTGCTGTGCTGCTTCATTTGCATGTATACCCATGGTTCATAGATACCAGACCAACCACAGCAAAACATCACTAACACAGCAGTCATCCATTTTCTGGTCTGAAAGATACCACACTACAACACATGCGCCACTCCCTACTGCTCTAGACACGTCCCATATGTTGGCTCACTCCAAGTATATTCAGACGTGTCAGGCTTATTGTCCTGGGACATACGTTGATATAATGGTTGGGGTGTTCAGTTAGTCTTCCGGTTTTCAGCTTGTCCAACTGGTGACTGGGACTGCCCTGTATCTGTTTGAAAGGCAGACTTAGCACGTGCAATGTTAGTTCCACTTTTAGCATCCTACCTGTGTTTGGGGATGCAGGAGGTTTGCTCACTGCTGGCCAGCTTTATATGACTGCACTAAATATGGTGGGTGCCTGCTGCTGTTTCCCTTCACATTCATTATACCTGCTTTATTGTGATCATGTTCATTCTACATGGAGATATATATATATATATATATATATATATATATATATATATATATATATATATATATATATATATATATATATATATATATATATATATATATCTGTCTGTACAAACACACACACACACACACATAAATATATATATATATATATATATATATATATATATATATATATATATATATATATATATATATATATATATATATATATATATATATCTGTCTGTACAAACACATGCATATACACCTACATGCGTACATACATTTCCCATACTGTTGGATGACCGTAAATTACCATCGTGCATACCTACATCTGACTGCCATTAATCTGACCATAATATAATTGTAGCGGCCCTTGCATGGCTTGGGCCCGGGGACATAAACACCGTAGTCACTGGTTTTACCGCTGAGACATCCGTGATACATTCTGTATAGGTGTTAAGTGGGATATATGACTTTACTACAGCCATTCCACAGTACTAGCAACAAATGTGACAGTCAGGTGGTGTACATATGTATAGTACATGTTAATATACATATGTTTCTGAGATGCATATGTATACGTTTGCAAGCATACATATTTATGAAGTAGACACATACTTGTCAACTATATATATGCATGTATGTGTGATGTGTAGCTATGCGAATATACGTATGTACCTTTATAGCTATATGAGTACATCTGGAGTTATACATGGCCATGTATATGAATGACCGCATACAGGAGGTACCTGTACCCTTTGTATACAGGGGTTGTGTGCATCATTACGACGAGGAACCTGGACGGGGAATACATTTTGTGGATATGTACTATTTGGAAGATGGCTATAGGGTAGCTTCATTTGTAAAGTATATATTCCCGATTATACATGTGGGGTGACGTGCATCGCAGTCAAGTGTTTAATCCTGGGTCATAGGTTATGCAAGTCCGGTTGGAGGTTGAGTAGGGTTGTGGACAACTACTGCAGATATAACTTGTGTCCAGATGTCTATGGGACTGGACATCATGTCATGCCACCAAGTCTAACCTTTAGAACAGATACCTATCCCATGAGGGGTAGCCAAAAATTTGGGGACCAATAACCTCCAGCGCGCCTTTATTAATATGCATATGGTGCTGCTGTGCCATCTCTATGCCGCACGGTCGGCGCAAGGCTAACGCCATCCTTGTGTCGGGCTTCATGAATCCCGAGGAGTGTATTTGGGTGGGTACTTGCTGTTCTGCAATGCACTTTTTATGACCCTCTTTATATTGTTTGCTTGAAAAGGCTGGTTTAAAATGAAAGAATACAACATTTTCCACATCTACTTCTAAGTGTATAAAAGCTGATATGTTTAACATTGTAAAATTTTTTCTACCACCCCATTTCAGGAAGGGTAAATTGTATAACTGCTGCTCAATGTGTTTTAAACCCGAATGTAATGTTATGTATATATAACTTTGAAAATAATGTTTTGTAAAGTGCTTTATAATACGTTCGTACTATATGTGCTAAATGCTGGTATTACTTATGATTGTAATCTGCTTGAAACTAGCATTTACTAAATGTTCAATGTGTATTATTATCTTGGAGCTTTTCTCCCCGGGCCTCCACTGAAAATGGGCATATATCCAGTAGGACTGTCCCGCTCAGCAAATGTAAAATAAAATAAATAAATAAAATACTTCTAATATTTGTTACTGAGGATTGCTTGTCTGTGATGAATAAATACTTGTTGCTTTGGAACACTACCTTGGTTTCATGATTTTTGAAAATGACTTTGACTGAGCACATCAATAAAGTTTTAAGATCATTAATCTGTCTGTTATTTTACAACTTATGGATAGGAGACAGTTATGGACTAGAGCATGAGAGGTGCAGGTATCTTTGTAGATTGTTAATGGGTCTGTGATGAATTTTATCAAGTGGCATTATAATAAATTGGAGGCGTGCATGGTACTAAAGATGCATGCACAACAATACAACTTAAATGTTGGAAATGACCTGCTTTTGCACTCAATTTTAAACTGCAAAACTGCCGTGAGAGAGAGACAAGTGGGCCACTCAGATTGTGAGTGAGATGAGAGGTGTGTGTGTCTGTTCAATGGTTGAGTAGGATGACAGCGGTGTGTGTCCATTCAGTAGGTGAGTGAGATGAGAGGTGTGTGTGTGTGTGTGTGTGTGTGTGTGTGTGTGTGTGTGTGTGTGTGTGTGTGTGTGTGTGTGTGAGAGTGTGTGTGTGGTATGAGGAATTGATACTTTTTATGGGCAAATAGTTTTTGTTACACCTAATCACAACAAGAACAGAGGGTAATGCTTCTAAGTTAGTTATTGGGAGTTTAACAGAATGAAATTCAGAGTAGTATATTCTAAGGAAGTATTTTCAAGTGAATTTTTAATTGAATGTTAAGCAGAATAAGAGGCTGTTTTTTGGCAATACCCAGGTAGTAGATGTAGCCCAAAGCAACTTGTTACTTCATAAGTTCATAGGATACTAGGCTATTGGCCTGGAGGTCCTTGTAAGCCTAGCCAAAATTTCACCCATGCTCCCATAAAGTCAGCACCCGTTTCTCTTTTCCAGCAGGGACAGAGGTGGAATCCCAGGGGTGTATTTTCTGTTTCCCATCCAGTCATCCAGGTTCCTCTTAAAGAGGGCTAGAGAGGTACTCTACATGACATGGAGAGGGAGTCTGTTCTACAGATGGGAGAGTCTTTAGGACACAAATCTATCCCACCAGCAAGTTCTATTAATGTCACAGACCAAGTTGAGGCATTGCATGTGGGTTGTGTGTGTGGGGTTTGATTTACAGATCTGCAACAACTCCATCAAGCCTGGGTCTGAGATGGCCTTGTATGCCAGACACAGGTCAGCTCTGAGCAGTCTATATGAGACTGAGTAGAGGGCAGGGCTTTTAGCCTGTCTGTATAGGATAGGTGTTTGAGACCCTGAATTGTCCTGGTCAGGAACCTCTGTGGTCTCTCCAGCTGCTGCAGGTGCTTGGCAAGGTACATGCTGAAGGAGCATTGTACTTGATAATGGGTCTGATAAGGGAGGAGAACAGGGATATGTTGACCTCCTTGTTCCTGGATGAAATACCCTTACTTGTGAGGTGGGCCATGTAGAAAGCCTTCTGTACAATGGAGCAATGTGGTGGTCAAAAGTCAGGTTGCTGTCAACTTGAGTGCCCAAGTCCCTCATGACTGATTCCATGCTTAGTACATTGTTATTTATGTGATATTTAGTGGAGATGCCATTTTCCCCAAAGGGGATAATGAAGCCTTTCTTGGCATTCATTTTAAAGCCATGCTTCTGGCACCAGTCATTAGTTTGGGTAAGGCCTTCTTGGAGGATGTTCACATCATTAGGGGAATTTAAGACAGTGCCCAGCTTGCAGTCAGCTGCAAACTTGGTCAGCCACAGACCACTGGTTTTGGATGTACCTCAGAAAA
The DNA here is from genome assembly GCF_019279795.1 of Protopterus annectens. Taxonomy (NCBI): domain Eukaryota; kingdom Metazoa; phylum Chordata; order Ceratodontiformes; family Protopteridae; genus Protopterus; species Protopterus annectens. The sequence continues at coordinate 1,696,826,212 of NC_056726.1, read as the reverse complement.
GTATATCCCAACAGTAGAGGTACCAAGACCAATCCATTGTGGTACACCACTCATTATGGGTCTAATACTAGAGGTGACTTTTCTATTTTGATTGAGTGGGTTCTATCAGTGAGCCAGTTTGTTACCCATCTGGTAACATATGGGTTGATGCCTAGCTGGGAGAGTTTATCTATGATGCCCGAGTGAAGAATAGTGTTGAAGGCTTTGGCTAGGTCAAGGTAGGAGGTGGGCACCATCCTCCCCTTGTCCATGGCTTTGGTGACTGTTTCAAAGAAGTCAAGCAAGTTTAATAGGCATGATCTCCCTTTGACAAAACCAAACTGTGTGGGGTCAAGCATTTGGAAGTTGCCAATGTCCTTATTTATAAGGTTGATAATAATGCATTCCATGGCCTTGCAGATCAGGCTAGTTAGGCTGATGGGCCTATAACTGCCTTGGTCAGTGGACGCACCACCTTTCTGCAGAGGAATGACAATGGCTGCCCTCCATTTGGCTGGGATGAAGCAAACTAAATTTAAAAAGATGTGTGCAGTATGTCAGTGTTTGGATGACAAGTAGTGTTAAGTGATTTGGCAGAGTGATATGAAGTTACTAAAGGTTTGCTTACCAGAAGAAGTGCACAGTAATTTACTGGAAGTTTACTTATGAATATGCACACAGTGAATACACTACACTGGTGGGGAAAATTTGTAGAAAAAATGATGTCCTTGCATTCACTGCTGGAGTTTTTGTAACATATGGGTTTCCCTGACATAAAAGCCTGACATCCTACCAGTCTACCAAGGACTCCTGTTGCTTTAAAGGTATGCTGAATGTCACCTAAACACTCCTTGTGTAGCATAGGGCATAAAGGTGATGTTCAGTTCCTACCATAGTCAAAACTTCTTTGGTGCCAGTCTGACGTATCTTTTCACCATTGGTCTGTTTACTTATGTCCATTTTCTGTCAGTTGAATGCATTTTCATCTCCACTGACTACCTACGCCTGTTTGTTGTCTTCTTTGCAGTTGCAGATAAGTGACAATTTTTTTTTTTGGTTTGTTTTTGTTTTTTCTAGACTTGTTTTACTGTCCTTGGGGTTAATGTAATCCAGGAAGGGTAAATGCCACAATAAGTGTCTTTTTTGTTTAGGAGCTTCTTGTGACCATGCATCTTGTTCATTTTGTCAGGCATTCATCCCAAAAACCCTTCACAGTAGACTTTCTTCCCTTTCCTTGTATCTTGAGAACCAGCTTCTTAAGCTTCTTACTGAAGATGCAAAGAAAAAAATCTCCCACCTGAGGGTCAGCCATTAGGGAAGAAGAAGAAGGTGAAAAAGGTATGAACAGAATCCTCCACTGTCCAGCCTCTGCCAGGTATTTCTCCTGAGTTCATTACAAACCACGAGGCTCACCCAACTTTGTTGTCTGATTTATCTGCCGTAATTGTGTTGGAGGCCATTGAGGATCTGGCTGGCAGGACGTCTGAAGTGGCTTTGCAGGCATTTGTCTCAGACATTCAGGGGGAACCATGGTTGATTTTTTCTGAGGGGCCTAAGGGAGTTCCTCCATTTTTAGTTGGGGAAGAAGTTCCTACTATGGTTCTCGGCTATCATCCTAGGTCTAAGCCTTCTCAGTTTTTGGAGGGGATGTTTCCTTAAAAAAGAAACAAAAACTTAAAACATGTTTCTTGTGCTTCTAGGGATCCACATAGTGATTGGCAGGCCTTTGCTCATTGTCTGTTTACTGTTTCAATGTCCTTAAAGCCTCAGGATTTATTTGGATAAGACTAAGGCTTTTAGAAAATCTGATCAGTTATTTGTTTCTTTTCATCCTAGATCTTTGTGACTTGCTGTATCCCAGAAAACTCTTTCTTCTTGGATTTCTAAGGCTATTTCCTTTTTCTACACTTTTCATGGCAAGTGCCTTCCATCTTCAGTTGAGACTCATTCTATTAGAGCTGTGGCTTCTTCTGGTGCTTTTTTCAAGGGTTTAGATACCAGTTCTATTCTTGAAGCAGCTAGCTGGACTTCTGTGCATATCTTTGTCAAGCATTACAAGTTGGACGTTATCTCTAGACCTAGGGCTGGTTTTGCTAGTGCCATTCTTTATGGCTTTTTAAGGGGCTCTTCTGCTCATTTCCCCTCCCTAATTTCCTTTTGAGCTTTGGCACTCTGCCATATGTTAAGAATACTGCATTAGTGAATGCAAGGACATAGTACAGTTGTGTAAAATCTTACCATAACAGGAGATTTCCTTGCCTTCATTGCTGCAGTATTTACTCCCTCCCTCCTCCCCCAAGTTCTTTGCCTTCCTGGATATGCAGATTAATTTTTGTTCCTACTGGGGCAATCAATTCTGACTACAGTAGGCCTGAAAGTCACCTTTATGCCCTATGCTACACAAGGAACATTTAGGTGTTGTTTGTCATACCTTAAAAGCAACAGGAGTCTTTGGTTGACTGGTTGGACATTGGGCTTCCATGGCAGGGAATCCTATATGTTAAGAATACTGCAGTAGTGAAGACAAGGACATCTACCATTATGGTATGATTTTACACAACTGTACTTTCTTACGGCAGGAAGAATGTACTCAGGGAAGCAATCGCTGATGCATATATCAAACATGGCAAAATAATAATGAATTTATAGATCACAAAATGTATCTCACTACATTAAATTTACAACTGAAGTAAAAAAATGTAAGATGCTGTTGTATCAAATTACATTGAGGAAAAGTGGTGGAAATTGCCCTAGTAAATGCAATGTGAACTTAATAAGTGAAGCAGTAATGAGTGTTGGGAAAACGTTGTGGTTTGTGGTAGAAGCAAGTCTATGTTCAGTGATGTGATATACTGAGAAAAAAAATATTTTCTGACTTTTTCACAGAAAATGTCAGACATTTGTAAAGTGGGCATATTGCGGATTACTGCAGAAAAGTGTTGCACTTTTGTTTTTTCTTTTGAGAATGAGGTTTGCAAGCCAGGCAGTTCTGACATCTGTACTGGAATATAGTGACTAACCTGCATATGTTTAACAGCAATCAAAGCAATATGTAATATAGTATGTTATCCTGAAATAGTTCAGAGTCACTGCTGCAAAGAATTAAATGTACTTCTGTATTATGTTGATTGTTCTGTGATTTGGCATTAAGTTTTGCTAGGGACATTTTTAGCCTGAAAATGAAAAGTGTTTTTAAAAAAGGAGCCCAAGTAAGTGAGGGCTTCTTGTAATGAAAAAAAAAAGTTGGTTGTTTGGCAGAAGAAGTTCAAAGAAGGAGAGACCATTGCAGTGAAAAAGTGGAGTTTACATTATTGGTTGTTGATTACAAAGCTGATAATTCTATAATGTTCAGAGTGAAACTTTAGGCTGCTGATACAAATTCAGAATGTAGTGTCTTGCAACACTGAAAAATATACTGCTTACATCTATTAGACTTTTCTTGCATTGGTGTTTTCCTGCCATAAAATTAAGTGAAAATCACTATCTGCTACTGTTTTCTGAAGCAAGCTATATATTTTAGTAGAAACTGCTGAAAGTGCTGTGTGTTACCCCGACCTGAAAAAAAGCTGTGCAGTATGTGGAAAGCACTGACAAATGATGGAACATTATACATCATATGATGCTGCCTGTGGGAAAGTGTATAATTTCATAAAGTACTGAACCTTGACAGGTGTTGATAGGGGTAAAGTGTGTAATTCTATAAAGCTCTGAATGGTATCTCTTAGTTTAATTTCTACAAGTCTTTTGGGTTTCTAATACCACAACATCAACAGCAACCCTTAAGCACACAACCTGTGGTGAGAGACCTGGGTTCACACGTTGACAACAAACTCACATTCGGCCATCATGTAACAGCAGTGGTCAGAAAAGTCTTTTACTTGGTTCATTTCATAAGTAAAGGAATTGCATCAAGAAAAATGGAGATTATTACCTCTCTGTACTCCTCCCTCATTAGGCCAATAATTGAGTACCATGCCCCATTTGGTATGTACCCCTTCAAACACCTGCACCAACTGGAAATGCCACAGAAATACCTCACAAAGAGAATCAATGGTCTCCAACAACTGTCCTATGTGGACAGGCTCAAATCACTATCACCTCCTACACAGCAGCTGTTGCATGTGTGTCCATGACCTGTTACTGAGCAACAAATGGATGGGATAAGGCAGTAACATGGTTTAGAACTTCTGTTCATGTACAACCCAGTGACAAGCTATTTGTCACAGGAAGCTGATAGCACATGAAGATGAAGGCAAAAAAGAGTAATGTCTAAACAAAAGCTCTCATGTTTTCATTCTTTCAGAATATAAATGAAAGTTAAATGCACGTCTTCCATTTCCTCAACAATATCTTGACAGGAAGTTTGAAACTCATGCATGTCTGGTGGACCATTTCCCTGAACAGTCATCAAACAGCTAGAAATATGGCACATCCTACATTGCTCATTATTTCAATCTGTAAGTATTTTATATTTTTTAATTATTATGAGTAAGAAAAAAATGCTGAAATAAATATCTAAATTAATAAAAAATGTAAATATAGATTATCTTTGACATATCAAAGAAGAATATTTTTCCAAGTCTAAAACAATGTGGAATTTGATGTAACAGTTAACACTGTAGAGGGCTTTAGTTGACTACATATTTAAAGTACTTTTTTAACTTTATATTCTACACGTGTAAATCCTTTTTCAAAACTTTGAAAAATGCAGATTAGAATATGCATTGTTTTAAGGTGTGTATGTGTGTGTGTGTGTGGGGGGGGGGGTATGTATATTTTTGTCTGGGTGTTTGTGTTTATATTTGAGTGTGTGTGCGAAACACCTTAATCTCTTTTTAACTTTTTTATGTTTTTTTGTATGTGTATATACGTGTGTGTGTGTGTGTGTGTGTGTGTGTGTGTGTGTGTGTGTATGAGAGAGAGAGAAATAATTGCTAACCTCTCATATTCTCAGATTAATGTACAGTTGGAATTATTATTTTTATAACTGAAATAAATGTCAAGAAGCATGTTTTAATCGTGCATAGATAGATTGATAGATAGCTATGTCTCAAGTGTTTGTATGCATCTGTGACAAAAAGAAAAGAAAAAATGTCTTAAACAGTTTTTTTCAAATATTTTTTCTTTTTCTCTTGTTATATTTGCATATTTCAATTCCAGTCATTTTACAAACCACAAGTCAGTTACATGGTAGAAGAAATACAGTCATATTTAAGTAAATGTTGTTGTTGCAGGAGAATATTCGGTGCTACAACAAAATACACACTATAGATAACACTCTATGCACAATATATACAAGTGCTACAGAAAATCAACTTCTGACATCTGATTAAGATTTGTGTCACAGTTTACATACTATTCATAAGTACTACAAATGAGGTTTAGATTAGACACAAACTCATGAAAGGATATGTTTTATGCCCTTTATAGTCTATCTATTCTTGTAAAATGTGATCCATTAGAAGACTCCTGTATTTTAGAAAATATTTTAGAAAATAGGAATGCTTATTTTGGTTATTCATTATCAATTTATGTGCTGGTATATACTTTATTGCCATACTTCTGAAGCCCTTCAGTGACAATTTGGTTTGATTTAGCCAGATCTGATTAATGTACAAGTTTACTAGAGAGAAGAGGGTAATTAGAATATGCAGATTAAATTTGTGTAACGTTTCAGAGGTGATTCGCAAAATTGCTAGTTCCCATGATAATGTAGACTTTTGATAGCTCATCATCTCTAGTCTAACTCTCAGTGAGCACCATACTTTTTATACATATATTTTTATACTTTTTTATAAGTACCTTTATAGCTCCAGAATATGTGAAATAGATCAACAATTTGTGACTAACAGCCTAGACAGTTTATTGTATCTTCCGAGTTGTAATTGTTGAGTATTTCTGGGGTAAAGTAATCATTGTTGGTTATCATTAATAGAGTATACATGAGTTTCTTAAAAGGAATTAATGTTAATGTTTCTTTGATAGATTTAGATTTTTGCTCTTCATTAATGTCTTTGAGTTTTCAACCCGGTATTTTGAATACAAAATCGATGGTTAATATGTAAGGGGTACTATAAGTCTATATGTATTAGACAGCATTTTTTTCTTTAAGGTTAGTAAGTTCCAAATGTATTGAATGCATTTATATCTTTATCATTTACTTCAAAATCTCCTATTATTGAAGTGCATAGGTTGGTCCTAGGCTAACTGCTTTTGCAGGCCATTTATAAGCCTAGCTACTTACCCCATGTGAGAATCAAACGCTGCACTTTCTGTTTGTAAGGCAAACACCTTAACCATCATGCCATCCTCCCACCCACAGCTCACTGATTTGCCTTAGCATTATGATATATCCTTTTGCAAGATTAAGGATATTCCTTGTGTCCTCTAAAGACTTGTTCCTATGTCTGTAAATATCCCAGACTTTGCATTTCTTAATGAGCTGCTATTTGTCCAAGTTTATCATCTCATTATTTAATCTGAGGTTTGGATTCAGATGTATTGGTTGTAGCAGGTTGTAAGCATTTACTTTTAGTGCTTCCATCATTTTTTTAAATCTAATTATTCCATGTTTTAATGAGATATGAAATCTGCTAACCTTTAGTTTTTCCCAATTTATAAATGGAAGGGCTTTGGGATTGATTTTACTGTTTTTGACTTAGTCATACCATAACTTAAATCATAGTGGATACTGTTCTTTACCCTTGGGATTATAACCAACAACTTCAATGATCCAGTTTGAACATATTATATTGTAATATAAGTTAAAGTCAGATAGACCCAGTCCTGCCTTTTCCTTAGGAAACATTAACTGCTGATAGCTGATTCTGACAGACTTAGGGACCAGATAAACTCAGCTAAAGCTACATTTACTATTAAATTTGTTGAATTGAGTTAAAATAATAACCTTGGGAGAACGTTCATTTTTATAGTTATGCTTTCAAAAGAATGGATAGTTTAATTTTTCCCCATTTCTGGATATCCTGTTCGATGTCTGCCCATGTATTTAGTAAATTATTCTGCATGAATAGTTTTTGGTTATGTTCAAAGGATATCCCCAAGTATTTTAGGGAATATTTACATTTTATTTCAGAAACAGGAAAATATGAATTATTATGACCTAACTGATTGGGAAGGAAAATTAAGAGATTTTGTAGGATTAACTTCATAGTTTGAAACTTTTGAGAAGCTGTTAACTGAGTATAGAATTTTTCTCAAATCAGTGTTACAGAGTGCAAAATATGTGTTTAAATCATCAGCAAAGGCAGTTAGTGCAATTTTATTATTAAAAAAATTCTGGGATATGATGGTACTTTTTGGGTTATGAGTAAAAATAGATGTTCTATATATACATTAAAGAGGTACAGAGATACCGGACATCCTTGTTTGGTCCCATTTAAAAGTTTTACTGGATTTGAAATTATTTTACTAATATATAGAATTGTGCAAGTGCTCTCGTGTAATGTTTTTATTATACATGTACATTTTTGTGGTATATCAAAATAGGGCAGTATATAAAATAAAAAGTTTAGGGTTACTTTGTCAAACGCTTTACATGCATCTAAAGCAATGGCATAGATATGGCTATTATTTTGTTTAGATAGCAAAATCATTATATCTAAGGTTAATGTGTTATCACATGTCTGCCTACCTTCATGAATCCTGACTATCCAGGTAATATTATGTTTGGTAATACAGTTTCAGTGTATCTGCAAGCAATGCAGCTAGAATTTTGATGTCTAGATTTATAAGAGAAATTGGTCTGTAGTTACTAGTGTTTTTGTTATCAGATTTTCCATTAGGTATAAAGAATGGGCAGGATTCACAAAGGCTTGCACGGAGTGTAAGAGACGTGCAACACTCCATGCAAGCCTTGCAATCCAGGAACAGCCCTAAACTCCGTGTAAGAGACCAGCTAAAACGTCTCTTACACGGACTGGGCGTGGACATGCTAAATACCTCACTTGCAGCTGAAAGGTATGCAAATGAGGTATATTAGCGATCCACGAAGCAGAAACCAGTCCGTGTAAGAGACGTTTTAGCTGCAGAAATGTACTCAGTTGACAACTGAGTACGTTTCTGCAAATTCCACAACGGAGCCATGTCAGTTCCAAAAAAAGGGTGCATATGTCTCAGGCAGCATGCCAATGGCCAAATATGTGGCCATTGGCAAGGTAACCCGATGCAAAAATATTAAAAATATAATTTTTTTAAACCCAGCGCAGCCCCGCGCACACGGGCTGCGCTGTATAAAACCATAAAAAAGAAAATTATAAACCCACAAATGTGGGTTTCATGCAATACATGGAATGACAATGCAGGGACCAGCAGACCAAAAACAACATGTCCACCATGTAGTGGTTGCTAAGGGGGGAAGCTGAGTCTAAGACATGTAACTAAGCATTAGTAGGCAATCTCATGTAAATGAGGGTTAGGATACTGAATCTCACTGTGACATAGCAAATGAGCACAGTCTGAGTAGTGTAAGAGATACATAAGGGGGAGGAATAGAATAGGAGATAGGTGACATCACAGGGGGGAATGGTAGAAAGAAATGCAGTTCATTGGAGGTCAGTGTAACATGACAGATGACAGACACAGATCATGGAAAGAGGTGTGCCACTAGATAAGTCAGGGAAAGTCAAGAAATGGAAGGTGTACACTGTTACTTACACCAAAGTTTCTTGCTGGGCGTGCATGCGCATGTGTGCGTGCCATGAAGTGCGAGTAGGGCAGTGTGTGCACGTGTAAGGTAGACTGAGCATGTGGGAGCGTGTTGGGAGATGTTTAACACTGTTTGCGCTGGTGTGCGCATGTGTAGGGCAGGCTGAGTATGTTGGAGGCTGTTGGCAGACGTGTAACAGTGTTTGCACGGGTGTGCGCGCGTTTTAACCCGAATAAGTAGATTCTGAACCGTGTAAGCATGTGTGCACACGTGTAAGCCACTGTGAGCGTGTTTCTGCTGGTATGCACGTTGCTCCCCCCTGAGGAAACAGAAAGGAAAAAGGAAGCAACAGAATTAATAGGAAGCTAGCAGGGATAACTGCTGAAGCTAGCAGGTGAAAACAATTAGAAGCAGGCAATTACACAGGCAGAATAGTAGCCCAGCCCAGCACTTAAAACACTGCAAACAGTAGTGCAGGATGTTTCTCTTAAGAGACACTGCAAGACAGGAGTAAGCTAATAGAAGTGATAACTGAAAAAGCTTCACTCAGAGCAGAAATGTTAGGGGCTGCCATAGCTGTCATAATGAGACATAGGCGACTTGCTGAGGGTGGTGACAATGCAGATGGTGCCAGACAACCCACAGTGAGGAGACGGAGAAGAGTGTACAGGCCCAGGGTCACCTACCATGGGTTACATGAGCTGGAGATAGTAGAGCGCTATAGAGTGGACAGAGAGCTCCTGCAGCAAATTGTTGAGCTGTGCAGGCCACGCCTCACACACAGAACCAACAGAGGGGAACCCATCCCAGTGGAAACCAAGGTATGTGTTGGCCTAAGAATACTAGCAACAGGTACCTTCCAGAGACCAACTGGCGATATGATGGGGATATCACAGGCATCAGCCTCCAGGGTACTGCACCAGTTCCTGGATGCCATGTCAGCACATGTCGGTGATCATGTATATTTCCCCAATGCCCGTGAGGTATTGGCCAGCAATATGCGTCTCTTCCAGCAAATAGCGGAATACCCTGAGGTAGTGGGTGCAATAGACTGCACGCACATACACATCAAAGCACCAGCTGGTGAGCGGGGTAGGGCCTACATTAACCACAAGGGCTTCCCCTCCATCAACTGCCAGGTCGTGTGTGATGCCCAGGGCATAATAATGAATGTGTGTGCTGGCTGCCCTGGGAGTTACCACGATTCCCACATCTGGCATTTGACGCAGCTGTACCAGACATTTGCCAATGGGGACATCCCACACGGACAACTAGTGGGGGATGCAGGTTATGCACTGGAGCCGTGGCTGATGACACCCATCAGAAACGTACACATACCTGAACAGGAAAGCCATAATGAGGCACATGCACAAACACGTAATGTAATAGAGCGTGTGTTTGGGCTGCTCAAGTCACGGTTCTGGTGTCTGGACACATTTGGTGGAGCCTTGCAGTACACACCAACTACATGTACCCGAATTGTCATGGTATGTTCTATGCTACATTATATGATCTTGCAAAAACAGCTGCAGCAGGACCAGCATAGGGCTGGGCCAAACAGCCCCCCACCATTGCCAGGGCCATCACAGGCAGAGCGTGACTCGGAGGAGGAACAACCTGAGCCTGCCCCAGTAGGCAGAAGGAGGCGTGCCCAATATGCCCTGGCCTTGACAAAGAGGCAATGCATAGCACATACACTGGCTCAGTAGGAACCCTGGGAATGATACCCCCTCTGACTCACTCAAATAATAACATGGATGCCTAAAATGACATGACCTGCTCACAAACATGTACAGGGAAGTGTAATATGCATATCCGACAGAGGCAGCCCTGCAGCACCACCTGAGGCATGAATGCCATGTGTTAAATAATGTAACACCATGTACTATATGCACACCTGAGCACCCTGACTAACATCCACCCTCACCAAGCATGAAGCCACAAAATGATGATGGGATGATCAAGTGCAATAACTGGCTGAAGTAATGTAGTTAGTCAAAGGGGAGCCAATGTGTCTCAGGCTAAGAAGACATGCGGAGCATGACATGATGCACCACCTGCTAGGGGTGTTGTGTACCTATCATGCCACGCCCCATGGATACTGGCAAAGGCTGTCAGTACCCACAGCATGCCCTGAATAGGTAAGTCTCAAAACACAAACCCACCTTCATAGGTTTCACAAGGGATAAGAACCTAGATGTAATGCTACCCAATGCCAGAAGTCTAAACAGCAAGATGTGTGCAGTGTAAACGCACACAGTATGGAGAATGTAGATACCAGTCCTGTAATAGAGAACTGGGTCAAGGCTCACATCAGCACCCTAACACTACCAGGTCACACCTCATACTGTGCTGTACAGCCGCAAAACATGGAACAAGCTACAAAAGGAGGGTGACTAGCAATAAATGTCAAGGATAACCACACCCCCATGTTGGTACCACAACAAGAAGCAGCATGGATTAGCCATGGTCAAATACCAATGGCTAAAACCGCCTCCCAGTATATAGCCTGCTGCAGACTACTGTCCTAATACCAGGAACTGCACCTGGCCTATGTTGGAATACATGAATATATCAAGCCCCCCAAACCACATTATATTGCTTGACTGAAAATACCCAGACATACACCGGGAGCATTATACTAGCACCAACACAGTAGGAGAAATGTTCCCAGAATCCATAAACCATAATGCCCAGGAACAATGTACCACTCCCACAAGAGGGGTAAGCATACTGGATGTGATAATCAGCAACATGTGTACTGGATGGCAAGATGAGAAGTGTATCCCTCACTGGTAAGACCAGACCATAGAGTAATCACACTGGATATACACATCCCGACCCCAGTCCCTGGCCAGAATACCACAGTGAAAAACATGTGTAAAGCATAGGTTGCAGCCCTCCAAACTGATGTTGAATCCACGAAAGGCCCTGTGCAAGTGCAGAATATGGGACACACCACAGAACATGTTATACAGGCATCCATGAACACAGCCAGGAATGCTTGGAGTATGCAATCACAAATAACAACAACACACAATGCCATACATGCAGGCATCTGGCATGCTGGACTCCAGCCATTACCAAACCATGCAAGATAATGAGGAAGCTACCACATGATAGAGCAAACATAAAAAGGGAAGTAATCACTGACCAGTAGTATGGCAATAACATATGCCCACACATACAATCCACTAAGTCCAGCCACAACAAGTAGAATCTGTGAATCCAGAGGCAATGTGACACCAGTCCCAAGTACACAGACAACCACAACACCCCCCAATAAATACAAATATATGTGATAGATGCAACCATGTATCCAAACCAGAGGTTGAGCTCCACCAACTCAGTACTGTCAAAATTAGTCAGGAGGAGAAGGTAACCACATACACCACAAACCCAGTCCCACATAGACCTACCACAACTGTAAACCAAACACATAAACACAGACAAATATTCCCGGAGGCCTTAATTACAAACACACCACACCAACAGAAGCCTCCAAAGAAGATCACAAGCAACCACAACCTTCAAACATAGCACATGCAACGAATAGTGCATAAAGCTGGTGTGCCAAACAGTCACAGGCCAGAAGGAGAAACAACATGCCTGATACAGTTGTAATAGGTGTCTGTATAGGCAGACACACTGCTGTCCCACTCACCAGACTGAACAAGGGAAAGGGTAGAGTAAGCTGCCTGTAGGCTGCCACAAAATGCCACATAACACAAGTACGCAGGTCACCCCAAAGCAAGCAGAAATATGATGCACTCAATGTCCATGCTGGTGTGAATGACCTGAGATGTACCTCCCTGGTCAACATGAAAAGAGACATGGATGATCCCTCTGAGTATGTACCCCAGGCCAGTATGACACCGGCTGTGTGCAGCATCCAACCATCACCAAGAATGATGCCACAGTACAAACACAAAATGCTCATGTTTAACAGCTGGTACAGTTACAGCTGTCAGTCCAAGAGGGTCTAATGTCTGTCTGCTTGAGATGTCAAGCATGACAAGCCATGCTGCTGTTCCAGGGATGGCTTGCACCTGTTACACCTGTGCGTCTGGATACTGGATAAGGCCTTTGCCGCCTCCATAGAGCCGTATGTAGGCAAGGCCAAAAAGACTACCCACCACCCTAGAAAACATAAGTGGTAGGAAACATAAGGGTAATGCTGACCAATTCCAGATGTGTAAACTGCAATATGCATGCCCCTGAGGCACTTCCCATTATGGAGAACATCGATGTCTGTGCAGTGACAGAAGCCTGCTGCAAGCCCAGTGATAGCACACCAGCACTACTAGGTTATACCACATATCATGTGTTATGGCCCCAACACCTGCACCAAAACATCAAAGGAGGGGGAGTATCCATATGCAGCACAGACACCCATACGGCCAGGTAACTGATAATGCACAAAGCAGCAGAGACCACCCATGAGCACCTAAGTGTAGTCCAAACTGCTGTACAGTCTGTAGCATGCGACAGACCACACTCTCACACACAAGAACTCCACCCAGACATCCTGAAGACACTGGACAGTATGAATGTCCCACCAAATACCAGACAAGGTACACACAAATTACCACATAGGTGGCAAACCATTATGTATGCAAGGAGTAATCAGGGATCTAGGGACACAAGTCGACAGTAATCTGTCATGTGACACTCACAATGTCAATGTGGCTAGGAAGATTGTCGATATTGCACACCGTATCATGAAAGGATTCACATCTACATCAACAGAGGTCACTGTGCCACAGTACTGTTCCCTTATCAGACCCATAATCTAGTACAATGACTCATATGGGATGTACAGTACTTGACACCTGCAGCAGTTTGGAAGACCTCATAGTTACCCCACCAACAGGATAAAGGGTGTGAAATATATGTCATATGCTGCCTGGCTGTAGACACCCCAGCTGAATGCAGTCACAGACTGCCTACACAGAGGCATTGTATGTCTGTTGTACAAGGCCATGTCCAACACAGGAGTAATGGACATGCTCCACCACAGGAAATCAGAGCCATTGGAGCTGTGAGAGTGACAGATGTCAGCCTCAACACATAATGAAATAAGATGTGCTGGAGGGACAGATACATAACCCAGAGGCTCCCCACACCCAGAAACAGGATCCCAATCCATGTTAGGCAGAGACCCTCACTGACACCCCTCAACAGGAATATTGCCAAGTGGATGGATGATCGTACATGTATACTGGGGGTCCTCACTGTGTCACGACCAGACAGAGGCACAGTGAAGAAATTCATAAATGGCCATAATAGAACATAGCAAGGGGTGGCGAAAGACACACACACTCTGGCTAGGCTTACTAATGGCCTAGGGTGTATAGCCTAGTATGAACCCATGAACCTATGAAGATACAAAATGTACAGGACACTAAGGATAATCACAAGGCTTACCCAGCTGATGGTAGGAACCACGTTGGGCATCCACAGATATGCTCCAAATCACACAGATATTACAAACAACATACCAAACACACACACATATTGCTAACATACAACCTGTCAGGTGCAGTGCAAACACCCCCCCCCCACAGAGTGCAAAATACCTATCCCAGCAGACTGATTGTCCCCTGACATTGCAGATGCTGAGGTAACAGCCATCATCTGCAAAGCAGAACACACAGCAGCAAAGGTATGTGATGGTGTCCTGGGCTGAGGCCAACATGGACTCCAAGAATAATGGAATGCCAAATCACACTACTGCCCAATGTCAGCCTTACCACAGGATATGTACCCAAAGAGCAGTGTACAACAACAGTGGTCCATCACAACAAAGGTGTTGCCTGAATGGATACTGCAAACTACCACCCCAGGATCCTGACAAGCTTGTTCTGCACAGCTATGGAAAGGATCAGTATGTACCGCAGACAGAAGGCTATTGTGGACCTACTGATACTGGACCCTACACAGTGTGGCTGTCGTAACTGCAGATCCTGCCCCTAAACATGTTTGACCCATTTGAAGCAGTCATTAAGGTCATTGATGAGGGCAATGTGGTCCACACAGCGTAGCTGGACCGTGCACATGCTTCTAGACAATACCGTACGAGTTCAGTATGGATATGTTTACCAGCTTAAATATATTCCCCTATGTCAGTAGAGGGGTTGCAAACCAGACCACGGACAGAACTAACATGGTCAGACATGCCGCATCCATGCCAGACTACAAAGAAGATATGAGTGGCATCCCACAAGCCCTGGTCTTGCCCCCCCCATTCTGTATATATGTCCCATAGGTATAGGCCAACATGGAAGGACTGTGACTGAACATGTATGCAGAGGAGTACAAACAGCCCACCATATCTGACCCCCAGCTAACACAAGCAACCCACAAAAGGGCCACCTACAAACAGACAACTGGAGCCATAGCCATGTCAGCAAGCTAATTGCAGAACTGTGTATAGACAACCACCGTGGATATACAGTAAGTGCCCACAAATTACCACACAGGTGTTAACCCATGACGTACCTAACATGCAATGTGAGACCTTGGTACAAAAGGTGATATATATCCTGCACTGGACAAACATGTGGCTGTAGTGTTCTCAGAAACATATACTATATACCCACCCAAACATGAAGGTTGGCAGATGTAGATAAGGGGAACTCACTGTGGCTCTGCAGTCATCCTCCATCAGCGTCACAATTGACTACAATAGCCCCTGTGGGATATACCGCAGCAGACACCTCCATCAACTGTAAAGTCCACAACAGTACCCCACCAGGAGTAGCAAAGAGCATGAACAGATGCCATGTGTTGCCTGAGTAAACAAACTGCAGCCCCACACACCACCATACTGCCCAGCTACAGGCAAGCTGTGCCTGATGTATGAAGCCATGTCCAACCTGGAAGCAATGAACATGCTGCACCTTGTACAATCTGAATGGCAGTGAGCTATGCACATGAGAGACCTGAACCCCAGCACTGACATACATAGGACAAGCTGTACAGAATGATCCATAACACAGAAGGCACCCCCACTCTTCAGAGAACTCCTGGTACAGGTCAACCAGAGAGTCACATATCGACACCCCTCAAGAGGAATCCTGATGAGTGGATGGGAGATGGTAGGCTAACCCTGGGTATCACTGTTATGTCAGAGGTAGACGGAGGCACAGTATACTAACCATGACATATGTCATGGCAAACTCAAGTTACAATGTGTGTCGAAGGACAAACACACCCTGTGACTAGCATCAGAAATGGCCTAGGGAACATCGCTAGTGTTTGCCAATGTCCACCCATGTTGTGGAATACACTAGCAATGTTGGACGAGCCTGGTGTAGGTAGTCCATATCTGAACATAATGCAACATGGTCATATGTGCACAACTGGCCCCTACACAGTCTGTTGTGCTCACTATGAAGATGTCAAGCAGTCATAGGCCTAAAGCCCAGGATACTGTCCACCACAGTGAAAGTACTGATCCAGTACACTATACGGTACTACAGTGTTAGGTCATTATGAAAGTATGTTGAGAACTGTCTGCAAAGTATCCCATGCAATCCCTGCAGGCACAGTATAATCCCTGTTGTGGCAGACACGAAGCAGTTGGCCAGTTAGTACACAACATGACACCCAACACACAACCATAAATGTGAGATATTGTTGAAGTTCACACACACCCAAATATGTGGTGGACTTCAGAGTGCAACATATGGAAAGCTCACACTGGGCATGCTCGCACACTTTGCTAAATGAGGCATATGTCAGACAACATTCCATGGAAAGGCTGAACTGGGCATGCTCACACACTTAGGCCATATCTCCATTTAGCAGTTGGCCACACATATCTGGTATTTGTACGTGTCAGTCCAGGAACCAACCACAACACAGCAATCTGCCCAGTGCACACAGTAAATGACTACAGAGACATAGGTGATATAGTGGATCGCCATCATATGCAAACATCTTCCACAGATACACAAGTTGGTCATAGGAACAGGGAATGCTATGGCAATAAAGACCTGCAAACAGTAGAACAGCACAACAAATATTGTGCATCTGACAATTGAACATATGGGTGTAGAGGTCAATACTAGGCTTGTTGCCCTAGGGAATGACAGCTCAGCCAGAGTGAGCTTGGCATCTGCATTCCCAGGACAGTGGGCTACTGTGCCACTGTAAAGTAGGTCACAGAAGGCAACATGTGAGGCTAGTGAGCTGTGCCTCTGTCAAGCAGGGGCATCGTGGAGGTCCCAGGGATTGAATATGCTAAGCCACAGCCATGTTGTCGGTGTGTGCTGGGAGAGGGTTGCTGAGGATCTCTGACAGTAGGTGTCCGTCAATAACAGACTGAGGGGAGCCCTATCTGCATTCTCTGGACGATTCCACTGTCAACACTGTGTTGTAATGATTATGTGTGAATGAAGTGCCATGCCGGAACTGTTCACAGATGTCCTCCCTCTGTGGGCTACAGCTCTGCAATGTATTAGCTCACTCTGTCTGTTGTACGGCGCATATATGGCTGGTGTACAGCTGACAGGTGTCTTGTTGTGGAGCAGTCATGGGTATATGTGGGATAGCATGATCAATGCAAACCGTACACATGCTCATAGAATGCAATTGTCAAGGATTATGCTTAGTGGCCAGTATAGTCCCCCAGCATGGGTCCTGTGAAGTCGTCCACCCCAGTCTTCACAAGTGTAGAGTCTGCTTGTGCTAAATACAGTTTGTGTGCAGTGACAACCTTGCCTGAGGGTGGAGATGGGATATGGATGTCCAGGGAAAGGTGGGTATGGTCAGATATCAACAATGGTGGTATACCTCTGGTGTGGAACAGTGAGTACCCACGTTGCAGATGGACAGGTGCAATATGTATTCCCCCATGTGGCTGTGGTGTGTGGTTCTGCCATAGCACATGGACCCACAAATTGTAGTGGCTGTAGGGTAAAGTGGTAGAGGCCTGAGTAGTTCTCACACACAATATGCCTGTACCTGATGCTAACAACTGGAATGGTGTATGTGAACACCTGCATATCCCGGCACTGTTCCCAGGGAAGCTAAGTGTGTGTCCTGGATGTGGGTGTGGTGTTCTGGACTGGTTGTGTTGTGCATTACAGGTCCTGTGGTCACAAAGCATGGTATAGAACATAACCTGACAGTGCGATGTACATATCTGACCCTGACGTAGGTGGCTGCAAATGCATATATATGCTATCCCCCACCTGACAGGTAGTACTACATGTACATACCTCTGTAGAAATAAAGATGTCAGCACCCTATAAATACTGCAGGTGCAAAGCAGGTGCCCAGTAATTCGGATAGTGCGCTCTGCTAATGCGTCTCTTTCAAGTGTCATAATACAATTAGGTAGGGGTTTGAATCCTGCAAATGCTCAGTGTGGGTGGGTGAGTGAGTGGGGTTTGTGTGTGTGAAAGGCTGTGAGAGGGACATGTCCCTTTTGGCAACTGGGAAATCACACTACAGGATGCACATTCCCCTTTCTAAGCACAGATGATGTCAGCACCCTATAAGTACAGCAGGAGAAGGGAAATCTCCCAGTAATGTGAATCGCGCGCTCTGCTAATGCATCCGTCTCGAGTGTCATAACATAGGTAGGTAGGGGTTTGAATCCTGTACATGCTCAGTGAGTGTGGAGAGGGTTAGTGTGTGTTCAAGACTGTATGAAAGAGGTATCCCTTTTGCCAACTAGGAGAACACACTACAGGATGCACATTCCCCTTTCTAAACACTGATGATGTCAGCACCCTATAAGTACAGCAGGAGAAGGGAAGCCTCCCAGTAATGTGAATAGCGTGCTCTGCTAATGCGTCCGACTCAAGTGTCATAATATAGTTAGGTAGTGGTTTGAATCCTGCAAGTGTGTGTGTTTGGATGAGGGGGGTTAGTGAGTGTGCAATTTTGTGTGAGGGAAATGTCCCTTTTGGCAACTGGGAGAACACACTACAGGATGCACATTCCTCTTTCTAAACACAGATGATGTCAGCACCCTATAAGTACAGCAAGAGAAGGGAAGCCTACCAGTAATGCGAATAGCGCACTCTGCTAATGCGTCCGTCTCGAGTGTCATAACATAGTTAAGTAGGGGTTTGAATCCTGCAAATGCTCAGTGTGTGTGGAGGGAGCTAGTCTGTATGAAGGAAATATCCCTCTTTTGGCAACTAGGAGAACACACGACAGGATGCACTAAACACTGATGATGTCAGCACCCTATAAGTACAGCAGGAGAAAGGAAACCTCCCAGTAATTCGCATAGCGCACTCTGCTAATGGGCCTCTCCCGAGTGTTGTAACAGAGTTAGGTAGGAGTTTGAAACCTGTAAATGGCGTGTGTGTGTTTGGATGTGGGGACTCTGTGTGTGTGCAATTCAGTATGAAAAACGTGCTTTTTTGAAATCAGGAGATCACACTACATGATGCACATTACCCTTTCCAAACAGTGATGATGATGACAGCACCCTATACATACAGCTGGAGAAGAGACATCTGCCAGTACTCAGAATAGCGCAACCTGCTACAGCATCACTCTCAAGTGCCATAACATATTTAGGTAGGGGTTTGAAACCTGCAAGTGGATGTGGGGAGTTTGTGTGTGTGCATTTCCGTCTAAAAAACAGGTTAGTTTTGGCAATCAGGAGATCACACTACGTGATGCACATCACCCTTTCAAAATACTGATGATGTCAGCACCCTATAAGTACAGCCAGAGATGAGAAGCTATCTAGTAATCCAAATAGTGCGCTTTGCTAATGCGTCTCTCTCACGTGTTGTGACTTAGTTAGATAGGGGTATGAATCCTGCAAATGGCAAGTGTGTGTGTGGGGGTAGTAGGGTGTGTGTAAATGCAAGTGTGAGAGAACAGATCCTTTTGGCAAATACTACAATACCCCAGATGCTGCATATTCCCCCAGTAAACACAGGGGATGTCACCACAGCCAAACAGGGCTAGTTGGCCAGTAATGCCAATAGTGTGCTCTGCTACTGTGTCTATTACCATTGTCAGAGTACAGATAGGTACGTTTTGGTAACCCACAACTGCCACGTGTGGTTGTGCCACACATTATGACCTTGTGTGGGTCTTTGTACATAACAATGCATACCATTGCCTAAACCAGCAATGGCATTGCACACATGATGTATGTGTGTGACACATACACATAAATACCTGTGACCTGCAGTACTTACCATGTCTGACACATGCCTCGAGTGGATAAATGGTATTTGCAATGTATACCAATATGACTGTGTCTTACGGTGCTGGGGCCGCACGCGGTATGTGTCTATACAGTGTGGGTGTATATGGTAAAATACCTACAGCAGGGGATACACATCTGGTCTGGGCTATATAGTCTACATGTAGTCGATGTACAGGTGCTGCATGTTCCCACTTGTTGTGGGAGTGGTAACATGTCATTCCACTGCAATTCAGTGACCACATGCTGTGAACCCTTCAACTAGTGTGTTGTAGCTACAGTAATGCTCACGCACGTTTGGCTGGATGCAGTCCAGCCATATAAAGACAGATCTTGAGACTGTCATATTGCCAGTGTTGTTATGGAGGATAGGTGGTCTTCCTGTGTATGGGAGGGTTGTGTGTGCCAGGCTATGAACCAGATGGCAGTGCGACACACTGTTGGCACAGCACAAAGCATCAGGGCCTAATCATGTGCAGCTAACAACCTGGAGGTGTGTGTATCTGTGGTGCCTTGGGATGCCACCCCCCTGTCCATGTGTGGTACATGTGTAGGGGACGACAGGCATGGTATGGGGCATAACCTGTCAGTGATGGGTAACACCTGTGAGCCATGAATCAGGGCTCTGGTACTGCACAGACATTGCAGTTCACCGTGCTGAGGACAGTGTCCAGTGCATGCATCTTGCGGTGTACACTGCTGTTGTTGTGATAGCAGCACTGTTAGTGTCCTAACCTGTGTGATACCCGCGGAGGTGGCTATGTAAACCATGTCCTGCAGCATAAGGCAGTATGTGTGTATCAAGGAGCTTTGCTAATATACATCGGGCCATGGGTGTCACATGCAAGATGACCCTTGCACATCATTGTGGCTTCCCTAGCATGTAAGCACACATTGACAGCCAGTGGATACCCTATGAATGACATTGGAGACTGAGCAGAATGTAGACATACAACACCCTTCCTACATATAGTGGTAGCATACCTGGTGAGGGTATGTTGGCAACCAAGATCAGGCTCATACTGGCCTGTGCCACATGCTGAGAGATCCATTCTATGTTCCCTATCATGTAGTCCAGGGAGGTATGTCTCAGATCAGCCATAGTGGCATGGTCACTGAGTGAGTCATATGTGTCCATGCCTCTGACTGACCTGTATGCATGTGTTCTGTGGTGGACCATAGTGCCCCTGAGGCATATCACTGTGACCTTCACCAGATACAGCCTGTTGAGCGGGACCCCAGTGCAGCACCCAAGACAGGTACCTGACATGTCTGTAGCAGGTGTGTTGTGTAGCCCTACAGGCTGTGAGTGTGTGGCACACGGGATGTGTGTGCCATGTGTGGCATGTGCTCTGTTCTGACGGAACATATGCCTGTGTGCCAGCTGCAGAGGCGTGTGATGCTCAGGCAGGATGCTATTCTGAGTCCCCACGTATGCCCCAGTGTGTTCAGCATGCTGTCAGTGCGTGTCAATGTCTGACTTGTATTGTAGTCACTGTAATATTTTTATTTATTTATTTATTTATCTTACATTTGTTGACCGGGATAGTCCGACTGGATGCATGTCCATTTTCAGCGGAGGCCCGGGGAGAAAAGCTCCAAGGGTAAGCAGATACAGCATTACATAATACCAGCATTACATATTACAAACAGATTATCTACAGAGATTACATAAGTAAGCAAGTTAAACAAGTTCCACAGGTTAAAGTTAGTCCTGAGCACAAGTCAGGATTAAATTAAATTACACAGTAAACTGGTTAACAGATTTTTACACATTCGAGTTAGCCAGGCTTGATACATTGACATAGCCAGTTAAGTGACAAATGTTGTTTGAGTCTAGTTTTACATGACCTAAGGTGGAAAGTAAGGTAATATCAGTTGGAAGTGAGTTCCAGGATCTACTTACAGAGTTTGCAAAGAGAGAATCACCGGCTGTGTTATTAATTTTGCTAGTCTGAATTAGTAGTTTGTTAGAGGATCAAAGCGGTCTAGGATTGTTATAGGGGGTGATAATATTTTTAAGTGCAGGAGTATTGTCCGGATTATAGAGGATTTTATAGGCCATAATCAGTTGGTTATACTGGATTAGGCTAGGTAGTTCAAGCCAACCAAGCTGATTTAGATTGATACAATGATGTGTCCTAAAAGGCAGCCCAGTGGCAAACCTGGCAACGTAGTTGTAGCAAATTGAGAGTTTGTTAAGGACAGTCTTGTTCAAATTCGAGAGTAGAGGGGATGCATACAGAAGGGTTGAAAGAAGGTGTGAGCGAGCTATGGCAATTTTAGCTGGAGGGGTTAGGAAGGCTTTTATTCTGTAAAGTGACCCTAGTTTTTTATTGATGGTTTTGATAGTTTGGTTAACATGTAGGTCACATTTGAAATTATTGTCTATGATGACACCTAATAGTTTAGTAGATGGGTCAGGGGAGATTATTGTGCCATCATTTGATTTTATGGTAAAGGTGAAAGCGGTAGACCTACGTGTGGGTGGAAATAACAGCATTTTATTTCTTTTGGGATTTAGGATCAGACGATGTTCAGAAAGCCAGTTTTCTATTGTATTAAAGGTGGTCTGGGTAGCTGACCATAACTCTACTGGAGATGTGGCTGAGCAAATCAGAGTAGAGTCATCAGCATATTGGATACAGCTGACTTTCGGGATGACAGTATAAAGGTCGTTAATGAAGATGGAGAACAGCAAGGGCCCTAGTATAGAGCCTTGTGGTACTCTGAGGTTGTTAGGTAGAAGGTTAGAGAGTTTGTTCTGCCAGAGGCCAGCCTGCTGTCGACCATTCAGGTAGGACTGAAACCATTGGAGGGCTCCAGTATCTAGACAGAATGTTTGCAGGGTGTGGATTACAAGTTGGTGATCAACCATATCGTATGCCTTGGAAAGATCCAAAAAGAGGGCTGAGGATATATAATTATTGTTGCGATTATGGTTTATGGTGTTAGTAAAGGCTAGGAGGGCTGAAGTAGTGCTGTGAGGAGGACAGAAGCCATGCTGACTGTCTGCCATAAGGCGATTTTGGATTAGGTGGTGCATGAATTGTCTATGAATACATTTTTCCATAATCTTTGCAAGTGGAGAGAGTATAGCTATTGGCCTATAATTGGAGAATACAGTAGAGCTGCCTCCTTTGTGAATTGGATTACATAGGATATTTTCCAGATGGTGGGAATTATAGCTTCTACTATGGTTCGATTGATTAGTTTTGAGATGGGGTAAGCAATAGCATCAGCTGATTTTTGTAGGTACTCGGCAGGGAGTTGATCAGCAGAAAGTGTAATGGGTTTTAATTTTCCGATCAAGGTACGGATAAGTGAAGTGGCGACTGGTTGGAAGCTGAACGCAAATAGGTTTCTAGGGGTGCTACTTTCAGGACCAGGGGATCTAGGAGGTAGTTGGCTAGCTAGGGCTTGAATAGTCTCAGTAAAGAATTGGTTAAAACTATCAGAAACATCTTCAGGGGTTTTATCAATAGTAGCAGCAGGGATTGGGGTTGAAGGTTGTCCAGGATGTAGTACATCTGACATGCCACCTGACAGGGTATGGCATTACTGGGTTCAGGGAGCTCAGTCCCCAGATTGGCTGTGTGGTGGCATCCCACACGTGTTTCATCCCACACATGTGTTGTACGTTCCTGACCAAGGGTGATGGCTGACTGCATACATGTGGCAGCTGTGACATTGCCACATGACTCACATAAACCACAACTGGACCATAGAGGTGATTCACAGGTTACCTTTGCACATGCTACCCTAGTAGTGTGATTGCCATGGTGAGTACCAACACATAGGGCCAATGGGGAACAACATACTGAAGGTGTGTATGTGTGGGTGTACTGCTACTGTTTCATAGCACTGGCATATATGACTGCACACGTGGGTAAATGCCAGGTAAGACATGTGCAATGTGTCACAGGCAACGTACATGCGTACAGGACAGACAGTGTCGTTCTGTCATGTGTAAACTTGACATACGTATCGTACGCTATGCAGATGTCACTAGGAGTCTACAGAAGCACTGTAATTCTGCATTGCAGGTGTAAGCAGTGTTCCAGGGAACCCCAAGCGAACATGCATGCAAACAAAGCTACAGTAAGCAGGGCTGGAAGTAGTACATTGTACAACAAAGAAGGGGTAACAATAACAGTAAGTAACAATGCAAATATGTAGGCATTATCAACATGTACCCAGGAATACACAGCGCAGATGCCCATGGTAGAACTGATATTATGTCATAGTTAATTGTGATTTGGATTACATTGGTACTGCACACATATCAACATGCGCAAACATCCACATTGCATAGTCATTGTGGGCAACTTGACACCATTACTGTACATGTCCACCATTGCATATCACTACTTGCGTTAGCTTCCCCCCTGTGCTACCCATGTATGCGGCTATCTGTTGACATCCTTACCACCGGCATGCAATTATGTGCAGCTGTTACACTTTGGTATGTACTATGGGATTCAGGACATTCATACGGTTACTGCATCAGGCATGCTGGGATATACACACAGTCATATCAGCACACTGTACTGTTACCAACATGATACTACTAATACACTTCTATGTAGTCACCCTGTGCATCAGTAATGTGTTTACCTGTTCCTGCAATGATGTTGGAGATTGCAGGAGGTGGCACAGTGTCATCATATGCACAGGGTGTGAATTAGGTATGCCTGAGTCAGCCACTGATACCACCAATTGACATGTGTGTGTATGTGTGTTGGTGAGGGGCAGCAGTACAGGGTGGGGCAGTGTTGGTGCAGTGTGTCAGTGTATGTGGTCGCCCTAGCTGTTAACATTTCACATGTGTGTATGCACGCACACAGTTCCACCTCATGGCTGCCATATACAGGGGTTTGTGGACAGGCACAGACTGCACCTGGCAGGTCATACAGATCAGTGTCTGTGGGCACGGACACGGTACCTGTGCCTGGCAGGGGTGCTACGGACCGTATCCAGTACTAAGCCAGACTGGGTACTGTCATCAGAAGCGGGAGTGTGTTGACTGGACACAGGTCCCTGTTGGGACTGTCCAGAGCCACGTCCACGTGGTCTCCTGGGGCTTTCCGATGACAACACAGACCCAGCATTGCTGGGGCTGCTCCTGGCACTATGGGGGCGTGCACGGGCCTGTTGTCATCCGCGCCGACTGCCAGCTGCTGCTGTTGCTGGCATACGGCCACGTCAACGCCGCAAACGCCCACCATTGCCCTGGCTCATGGACATTTGGTTGTGGAACTGCTGTAATATGCCCCCACAACGTCTGTCTATGACATCAGTGAAATTACGGATAGCATCCGCGATGTCACGCATACTGTCAGTCATGGCTGTGCGACATGCTCTCAGCTCCCTCAGACCCTGTCTGGTGTACCTTTCCATACGCGACTGTGCCTGCATGACAGCCCGATACATAGCTGAGGTTGACAGACCTCTTTGGGCACGTCTGCCAGAGGCAGTACGCTCATGGATGCTCCCACGAGAACCCATGGGCAACCGTCTGTGTGGTACCATCGCAGGACCCTGCCCATGGCTGCTGTGTGGGGACGCATGTGCCACAAGTACCACATTACCCTGGTCAATGCCCACTGTATCCTGTCCATCACCTAGGGACAATGGTGACAAAGGATGTATTGGCAGGATGACTGTACGCAATGATGTGGTTGACAGCTGTGTACTGTCAATTGGCTGACCAATGGCAGACCCTGACACACCTTCCTGTACCATTACACAAATATCATCATTACCAGTACCTGTGGCACCAGATTCAGGTTCCCTGCTGCAGGACACCAGAGCTGCACCAGAACCTGTGGGAGGAAGACAGGAAACACAGTTTACAGTCTCCACACATTGTTACCAGTGATGCACTTATGCACACGTGCACACATGCACACATGGACACATGCACACATGGACACAGGCACACATGCACACATGGACACAGGCACACATGCAGACATGCACACGTGGACACATGCACACAGGCACACATGCACACATGCACACATGCACACAGGCACACATGCACACATGCACACATGCAGACATGCACACGTGGACACATGCACACGTGGACACATGCACACATGCACACGTGGTCACATGCACACATGGACACATGCACACATGCACAAGTGGTCACGTGTACACATGCACACATGCACATGTGGACACAGGCACACATGCACACATGCACACGTGGAGACAGGCACACATGCACACATGCACACATGGGCACAGGCACACATGCACACATGCACACATGCACACCCCGCAGTATACACACAGAGCACTACTGAGTTACACTAGTGTTACTAGCACTATCAGGACTATTATAGGTATTTTTTAACACACTCACCAGCATGGATGGCCTGCCTTGCTGTAACCCCAGAGGGACCTGCAGAAATGATGAGATTAATGTCAGTGGGCACAACTGTGCCATTGATACTGCATATGATACAGTGCAGTAGTACACCAGTTGCCTTTCACACGTCAGCTGCTGATATTGCCAGTATCACACATGCATAATTACATACTATGATGACAGATACATACCACAGACACACCTTACACATGCATAAACTAACAGTGTACAGAACAGTCAAGTGTACATATGGCATATTACCTGCACGATCTATGTCGTGCTGCTGTGTGGATTCAGCCTCCATCATGATGCACGTGTACTGCTGTTGCTGTTCCGGGGCTGGAGCCACAACACTTAGTAGTAGCCCCTCCAGTCTGGTGAGGGGGGGGATGTGTGGCCACCCCACCTCCTGTGGCAACCTGTTGCCTGTGGATATCTGACGCACGCTGACGGACACTTCTGATTAAATCACTGCAGTGATGTCGTACCTGCTCATATGTCCTATTATGCGTGACAATATCATTTACCCTACGGACAAGGTCTTGCCACAGTGCAGCCCTCTCCTGCTGATTCTGACTGGTGTGGGAAAACAGGATGTCATACTCCCGCACCAGGCTCTGGTGTATCTCCTCATCTTCCGCTGCAGAGTAGGCGGGATTACGCTGAAACGCCATCTCCCTGGAAGAGAACACAAACAGGATATCAGCAGACTATGTCAGCAATATATGGCACACATACTATACATGATACTCATGTGTAGTGATATACTACTACTCCCATATGTTGCATGTGTGTGTGTCATGGTGGATACACAAGTACATGGCCAGATATCAGTGCTCAGCCAACACCTGTGCAACAATACCTGCCACATTCCACACAACATAGTAGCATGCCCCATCGGTCAGCACACACTGACAGGTCCAATGCACAACCTCACTCTGGGGGTTCCTCCCAAGGTACTATATGTGGGACACCATCCACTAGTGTGATGTGGACACAAGTTACTCGGCCTGGATATACATATCCCACCACCACCACCAGCACAGTAGACTACTTTGATATGTATGTGATTAGACAGTTATTCACTTGTTAGGACTGAGATGGTAGCCATGCAGCACACTGGGCCAGTGGAAGCCACAACCCACACTGCTGACCCCTTTGCAAATGCTTACCACGGACATGCCACAGATTGCATGGAACTTGCACACACATTTCTAACCCAGACCCTATGCACAAAGGTTAGGCATCCTGTCCGGTGTACCCCAGACAGAGGCAGATTGTATAACAATAGCAGGAGGCTACTGCAGGACAGAGCAGATTCACATTAATGGAAGACATCTGTGGTCAGCACTGGTACTACGCTACGGTCTCTCATAACAATGGCCACGACCTACTCTGGGAGGGAAATGGCCACAAATACTATGGATAACCACAAGGCCTTCTTCTGTTATGTTACACATATGGACCAAATGCCTCAGATATGCTCTGTGTTAATACACACCTACTTAACATTCACCAAACACACAGATATTGGCAACATTCTTGTAGACAGGTTCAGTGCACATATCCCCCCTCCTTCTCCCCCACCAGTTGAAATACTTATCACAGCTGTATGTAACCTCCCTATCATCTCACATGTCCAGGTGAGGGCCGCCCTCAGCAAAGCAGAACACACAGCATCACTGTGACCTCATGGTATCCCAGGATGTGTGCTACCTGCACTCCAAGAGGACATACAACCGCATATAAGACTGATAATTTATCTTGGTCGTACTACAGGATATGTACCTGGACACTGTCATACAGCAACAGTGGTCCCACACCACTATGGAGGCACCTTGACTGACCCTGGGAACTACCACATCATATGCATAACCGGCCTGGTCTGCTAAGCCATGGAATTATTCAGTATGGGATGCATATGCAGTGATATCGGGTACCTGCAGACACTAGTTCCCAGCCAGTTTGCCTTTGTGATGGGCTGATCCTGCCTTTTGAACCTGGCTGACCTTTCAAAGCAGTCACTACAGCCATTGCTGAGGGCAACGCACAGACAACTGCTGCCAGGATCATGGCCTAACACTGATTGACATGTAATGTATAGTCATCCCCTTTTGGTGGAACTACGTACACACAACATATCACATGGACATACCTATAGATACAGACCTATGACACATTTGGAGGGTTCACAGTATGCACACTATTAACCTGCTACTTTGCATTACCTGTGTTTGTCGCAGCTGGTTGCATTACCACTGCTTCTGCTTCCTGCTGCTACTGTCACTGCTAACAGCTTAGAGTCACAGTGTGTAGGGTTTTTTTTTTTTTTTCTCTCTGTCTCGGTTTGTCTCTCTCCCTCTGTCTGCTTCCAGACAGTGCAAAGAATGTATTGCATGTGTGGAGTGTTAGTACAGGATGCTTTTGTAGGTATCTGCATAGGTCCATGTGATGGCCTCTGCACCAATTGTAAGCCAGCATTTGCTAATTGCATACAGCCAGTTGTGTACTGATTGCAGTTCTCACTGTGATTTCAGGACAGTGCTATAAAAGGGTATGTGAGATAGGCGTTGCCCTTTCAGATTGTAAGGGAGGGGACCATGCTGGTATGCTGTGGACACTGTTCTGTGAGTGTAAAGGTTAGTATCTCTCTCATGATTCAGGCTGTGTTGTAGATTCACATTTCTCCATTCCTCTATCCTGTTCCCTGTAGTAAGTGTGTATGCACAATGACACCTACAACTATATATAGATATATATTTATATATATATATATGTACATATACATACATTTATATATGTACATTAACTGACATTATTACCTACAAGCTACCAACTAGCATGGCTGTTTCTGTTCACACACTACTATTATGGAAATCCAGTAGTTTTGACAGTAATTCTAAATGACATGCTTTGGGTACTACACATCCTATATTCCCTTTACATTCATCCCTACTATTACATATTATATTTATTTTAGCACAATGTTCTTGTATAAGAGTCATGGCTTAGTGGTAGGTCATACAGACTACTGTTTCCTGGGTTCGGGACTGACAGTGGGATTTTATTTTGCTTTTGAACTGACTACAGGACCTGTCAATCAAAGTGACTAAGGCACTTTTAAGCAGTTGTAACCGGGTTTGCGCCGGTTTGCACAGAGCTCACGCATGCACACTGGTGGTTAGCTCTGCGCACACCCGCTTACAACCGCTTAACAGTGCTTACTCTGGCGCACACCCGCGCTATTTTCTTTGAAAGAAATGAAAATGGGGAGACAGGACAGTGGTGAAAAAGGGGTCACAAAGAGGGTAAGACAGTAGGGAAACAAGCTTGGGATTTGCAGGAGGGATGTAGGTAAGGCCCATAGCTGCCCATTTCATCATCAGCAACAGCTGTGCATATGTATGTAATTTGGTGTGACATTTGAAACCTTCCACCCCTGTGAGAGGTGTCAGGACAACAATAATACTTGTTGTACAGCCAATTGTAATTGATAGTTTCCATGTCCAGCAGACATGTGTGCGGAATGGGCAGCTATGTATGGGGCGTAATTTTTTTGTGGGTACAGAGTGCCCTTTTTTTTTTTTTCAGGTGAAGGAAGTCGGTACAGCTGGGGAGGTAGGTTGGGTAGGTAAACAGACAAGACAAACAAGACGCATACAGGGGCAGTGTATGACACGTGTGGGGGGTTACACAATTGACGGGGACGGAGGTTTGGATATCCAGAGCCCATGAGCCCACAGATGGCAACAGTGGAACTGATATCCCCACCCATAGGCAGTTGCCACTGTTCCTTCACTGCCCAGGATGGGGCTGTGCTGGGGGCTGTGTAGGCCGGGCAACAGGCATGCCTGTAATTTGTGCCACCTGTGCCTCAAGCTGGTGTAGGGGCTCGAGAACAGAGTCCTGAATCTCCCTACGCACCACAGTCCGGATGCTACAGAGGGTGAGTGGTGGATCTCCTCCAGCCACACTTGCAGAGGGGAGGGGCGAGCCCCATCCCCTGCAGCGCTTCCACCCGCAGGTAGCACAGGGCCACCGGAGGAGGGTCCAGACTGGGCACTAGTGCCAGGTGCACTCGCCAGCTGAGGTGGGAGAGGTGGGTCCGCTGGAACCCGCCTTCCCTGTCGTCCTATGTTTTGCATTATGTCATGACAGTTTGGGTTAGTGACATATAATACCATTCACAATTAGTTGTAACAGCATGCATTAGTATTCCCATTAACCAAACACCCAGATATTCACACCATTGAACAGCGAGCATAACACATGCATAATTTGAACAGCAATACACAGTCCAACAACATGCAGGGTTGATTGATGGCAACAGGCCATCAGGTTTGGATGTATGAACAGGGCAGATGCATCAACGGACATGCAAATATATATGACCCAACAGGACAAATGTCCAGGGGTGTTAATTGTGATTGCACATACCATTTTCACGTGGAATGGGTTATATATGGTTATAGGGAGGGTGAAGAAAATAATATTAACACCTTTGAATACCAATAAATATGCTGTACATTTCTAATAGCTGCACATATATACACACTACTGTTCTAACTACAGTTTCCTATATGATAACTATTTCAACTTGGTGATAGGACTGTTACTGCAACATCAATATACATTTTATTGTTCTTCATACACATTCATATCTAGCTTTGTTCAGCTACATCATCCTGCTACATTTGCTTTATATAGCTATAGACAAGTGTGGATGTTTGGTATATCAGACAATCATACTATCTGCATATTGCAGACTGAGAGCAACATATCCAGATATTGGGATACACATTCCAGATGCAGCAACACTTTGAACAGATTTCACTGTTTGGTTTTGATTCTCACATGCAGAATACTTTATTCAGGGGTTATTACTACTGTATTGCTGGATTGGGTTATATGTGGTTATAGGGTGGGGTGAAGCAAATAATATTAACACCTTCGAATACCAATACATATGCTGTACATTTCTAATAGCTGCACATATATACACACTACTGTTCTAACTACAGTTTCCAATATGAGAACTAATTCAACTTGGTGATAGGACTGTTACTGCAACATCAATATACATTTTATTGTTCTTCATACACATTCATATCTAGCTTTGTTCAGCTACATCATCCTGCTACATTTGCTTTATATAGCTATAGACAAGTGTGGATGTTTGGTATATCAGACAATCATACTATCTGCATATTGCAGACTGAGAGCAACATATCCAGATTTTGGGATACACATTCCAGTTGCAGCAACACTTTGAACAGATTTCGCTGTTTGGTTTGGATTCTCACATGCATTTCATTCTGTACTGACTGCAGTATACTTTATTCAGGGGTTATTACTACTGTATTGCTGGATTCATGACACTTTCTCACACTCTCTCACTTGCTTTCATTTTACTATTCAGGATGGTACTTCTAGGCTTTATTGACATGTTTTAACAGTAGTTATTACAATCCTTTCCAGCAGTCTCACTTCTGTCATGTTTCAGTATTTCAACAGGGATATATTTCACACATGTGATTTCATCATCTTCTGCAGCTATACTTTTCAGCCTGCTGCAGGTTGTGTACTATTTTCTTATAGGTGGGGCATTTTTATTTCAGAATTTATGTCAGACATTTTCATTTTTCTGTTTGGCTTACAGGCTGCAACACACTTTTGTAATCAAGCAATACTTGAAAACACTTTCACACTGTTACTTGCACATTTTATTACTTAGTGACTACACTGCACTCTTTTGCTGACTGTCATACTTTTATATTTCTTTACAGTTACTGGTAGTGGATTACTGACCTGCCTGGTGGCACAACCGCACCAGCCTATCGCCATAGGCTCTGTGGTTCGCAGAACAGACACCTGCAGCTGTAATATAAATGAAGTAATATTGGAATACACATCTCCATAATATCAGCTAGTTTAATTTCTTACATACATAATTAAATGTAACTTACTCAGTAGTGGGGCGTTGGGCATTTGCCGGGCCTCCTGGATCCAAAGGTTCAATTGGTCCTGCTTGCGTCTCTTCAGGTCCGCATGGTGGTGACGGACCTGCTCCCCAGTCCTTGGAATCCCTGTGGCACTGGTGAGATCATGAGCCAACCGGTCCCACGCCTCAGCCCTATATGCTCCCCACAGGACCTGGCCCTGCATGAGTTGGGCCTCATGATTGTGGACTAGGAGCCAGACCATGTACCTGGACTCCTCAATGCCCCACCTCTGTGCTCGAAAGCAACTACCCTCACCTACTCCTGTCATTCTGGCTGCAAGTCAGTTCTACAATCGTTTATGCTGTGTATTCCAGCCTATGGGGCTTATATAGTCCATTTTTCCCACATATCTGTGATTGGCCATTTTGGAATTGTATCAACTTCACTAAACCTGCATTGTCATGCTCCAGTTTGTATTCATTCCTATATATTTGCTATTATTGCATTTATAGGTACTGCTGTCATGGCTTAGTGGTTCAGTACCTTGACTATGGTGTATAGTATCCTGGGTTCGAACCTGGCCACTACTTTTTATTTTTTATGACTGTCTAGACAAGCTGAGGGGTATGTCTGTGTAAAGGCTGTTTTGATACGGCTTGCTCAATGTTGCCCGTCGGTTAGCTTGTTTGCGCGGTGTGCAGCTCCGCGCAAATGGGGTACGCTGGTTTAAGCCTCATTTGGCTATCAGCACACGTATTACGCTCAACTCAGTTAGGGGCACATAGATTTAGCATGTTAAACCACTGCTCAGCTACGGGCACTCATTTTGCACCAGTTAAACCACTGCTCACCTACGGGCAGATGCACTCACCCTGTTAAACTGTAGCTCAGCTATGGGCACATCTGGCATTTTTTTATTGTTTTGTTACCTCACATTTCTTCAACATAAATGGGCTATTTCATTACATTTTACATAAAATGTGATTTTATGTGTACATATTTGTCAGGGACTTGTTTCGTGCTTATTTTGCTAAAAATAAAAATTGGTGTTGTGGGGGCTCGAACCATGAATGCCTGCTCTTCAGCCAACATCTCTACCGCTACGCTATTGCTTTTTGGCTTACTTTGCATATTTAGTTCTTATATGCTTTCCCACTGACTGCTAACTGTAGCTGCGCTATGGGCACGCCCGTGCAAACGAGCGCACTCACGGTTAAACATCTTTACAATTTAAAAAAAAATTATGAGATGTTCATTTGTACATTTTATGTTCGTAGTCTGTGGGGGCATGTGTTGTGTTGTGTTTATTCACATTTCCATGGACTCTGTCATGGGTGTTTACTTTGGGCACTTTTACTCTTCTGGGGGCGTGTCCACTTACAGGGCTCGGCCTACAGACACGCCCCCTACTGTCTTACATGGACCATGTTAGCCTTAGGTGTGATTCAGCATGCTCTCATGAATATGCAGAGCATGTTGACATCACTCCGTTTAACTGCAGCCTCCGTGTATGAGTTATAACTCTTACACGGAGGCTTTGTGAATCCTGCCCAATGTCTTTTGAGTTATTTAAATATATATCTGCAATACCATGTTCTCTTATATAGCTATAGATTTTCAGAATAAGTTTTGATATTTCTTTGCCCAGTGGATTTATAAAACTCAACAGTATAACCATCAGGTCCAAAAGCCTTACTTTTTTCAGACTATTTATTAATGAAAGGAGTTATTTTTACGTAAAGGGAGCCTTAAATAGATCCTTCACCATTTGATTTATTCTGGGGAAATTTAGATTCTTTAGGAAAATCTCCCTCTCTAATTCTGTAGTTTTTAGAATCTATGGGACATATAGCTTTACATATAAGTCTTCAAAAGTTTTAATATTTTCTTGATTAGTATTGTATATGTTCCCCTGGTATTCAGTTTCTTTTATCATAGTGTCACTGCTGTTAACATTTATTATATTTGCCAGTAATATTGAGGGAGCTTGTGCCCATTCTGAGTACTTTGCTAAGGTTTTCATTTCTGTGAAAGAGAATTGTTCTGTATGCATTACATATAATTCATTTTGTAAGTTATGCATCTGTTATTCCAGAGTTTGGGTTTTTTGAAATGATTTTTCTATTTCAGTTATGTTTTTTGTTTACTCTTTCTCTTTATAAACTGTTTATAATATTACACTTTTTTAATTAAAATGACACTAATCCTTGCTGTACTTGCTCTCCATTGAATATGTTGAGCCGTGGCTGAGTTTGTCTAATATGTTGTTAATTTCCTGTATTATACCCTTTTTCTGTAGTAAGTGTGGATTTAGGAACCAGCGTATACCCCTTGTTTTCAGGCTTAGTCTTAAACAGTTTTGGAGTACAGTGTTTTAAGAGGGTCGTGCAGAGTTTGGAAGGGTGACATTTGGGTTCATAGACCTAGGCAGTGAGACATTTCCCTGTGGTACATTTGGCTGAGGACACATGGCTGAAGTGACATGCAGCTGCAGAGAAATATGTCTGTTTGCAAATTACTTGTGGGCAAAGAGAAATATATGGTGCCATGCCCACAACTTCAACTACCAAATGCACAGGAAGAAAATAATGTCCATGGCCCCAAGGCAAAATGGAACAGCAAGCAGTATGGCAGGCCCCAACAGCAGGCTGGCTAGTTGGCATGTCAGTGGCAGTAAAGAAATGCAGTGACTTTATAATTGGTGTGTGTGGACCACTACTCCTTCACAGTGTGTAGGGAGCATTACCTAAAATGCACACTGGAGCATAAATGTGACTACAGTAGCATGCAGGATATTCTCCATGCTGTAACACACTTCTACATGTTGCAGCTGCATAAGCATGTACTGTACTTTGAAAACAACACTCATTACTTCTTCTGCCCCCATGCTGTAGCACACGTCTACATGTTGTAGTTACATAAGCCTGTACAGTACACTGATCACAACACTCATTACTTCTTCTGCCCCCATGCTGTAGCACACTTCTATATGTTATAATTACATAAGCATGTACTGTACACTGATCACAACACTCATTACTTCTTCTGCCCCCATGCTGTAGCACACTTCTACATGTTGTAGTTACACAAGCATGTACTGTACACTGAGCACAACGCTTATTACTTCTTCTGTCCCCATGCTGTAGCACACTTCTACATGTTGTAGTTACATAAGCATGTACTGTACACTGAGCACAACACTCATTACTTCTTCTGTCCCCATGCTGTAGCACATGTCTACATGTTGTAGTTACATAAGCAAGTACTGTACACTGAGCACAACACTCATTACTTCTTCTGTCCCATGCTGTAGCACACGTCTACATGTTATAGTTACAGAACCATGTACTGTACACTGAGCACAGCACTCATTACTTCTTCTGCCCCCATGCTGTAGCACACTTCTACATGTTGTAGTTACATAAGTATGTACATTACACTGACCACAAAATGACATTACTTTTTCTGGCTCCATGCTGTAGCACACTTCAACATGTTGTAGTTACATAAGCATGTACTTTACACTGATCACAACACTCATTACTTCTTCTGTCCCCACACTGTAGCACACGTCTGCATGTTGTAGTTACAGAAGTATGTATTGTACACTGATCACAACACTCATTACTTCTCCGGCTCCCATGCTGTAGCAAATGTTGACATGTTGTAGTTACATAAGCATGTACTTTACACTGATCACAACACTCATTACTTCTTCTGTCCCAACACTGTAGCACACGTCTGCATGTTGTAGTTACATAAGTATGTACTGTACACTGATCACAACACTCATTACTTCTCCAGCTCCCATGCTGTAGCACACGTCTACATGTTGTAGTTACATAAGCATGTACTGTAAACTGATCACAACACTCATGACTTCTTCTGTCCCAATGCTGTAGCACACTTCTACATGTTTTAGATACATAAGCATGTACTGTACACTGATCACAACACTCATTACTTCCCCTGTTCTCAAGCTGTAGCACACGTCTACATGTTGTAGTTATATAAGCATGTACTGTACACTGAGCGCAACACTCATTACTTCTTCTGCTCCATGCTGTCACACAGGTCTACATGTTGTGGTTAAATAAGTATGTACTGTACACTGATTACAACACTCATTACTTCTTCTGTACCCATGCTGTAGCACACGTCTACATGTTGCAGTTACATAAGCATGTACTGTACACTGAGCACAACACTCATTACTTCTTCTGTCCCCATGCTGTAAAACAGTCTACATGTTGTAGTTACATAAGCATGTACTGTACACTGAGCACAACACTCATTACTTCTTCTGTCCCAACACTGTAGCATACGTCTACATGTTGTAGTTACATAAGCATGTACTGTACACTGAGCACAACACTCATTACGTCTTCTGTCCCCATGCTGTAGCACACGTCTACATCTTGTAGTTACATAAGCATGTACTGCACAGAGCACAACACTCATTACTACTTCTGTCCCCACGCTGTAGCACACTTATACATGTTGTAGTTACATAAGCATGTACTGTACACTGATCACAACACTCATTACTTCTTCTGTCCCCATGCTGTAGCACACTTCTACATGTTGTAATTACATAAGCATGTACTGTACACTGAGCACAACACTCATTGCTTCCCTGTGCCCATGCTGTAGCACACTTCTACATGTTGTAGTTACATAAGCATTTACTGTACACTGATTACAACACTCATTATTTATTCTGCCCCATGCTGTAACACACATCTACATGTTGTAGTTACATAAGTATGTACCATACACTGATCACAACACTCATTACTTCTTCTGACCTCATGCTGTAGCTCACATGTACATGTTGCAGTTACATAAGCATGTACTGTACACTGAGCACAACACTCAATACTTCTTTGTCCCCATGCTGTAGCACACTTCTGCTTGTTGTAGTTACATAAGTATGTACTGTACACTGATCACAACACTCATTACTTCTTCTCTCCCCATGCTGTAGCACACTTATACATGTTGCAGTTACATAAGCATGTACTGTACACTGATCACAACACTCATTACTTCTTCTGTGCCCATGCTGTAGCACACGTCTATATGTTGTAGTTACATAAAATGTACTGTACAAGGAGCAAAAAACTCATTACTTCTTCTGCCCCCATGCTGTAGCACACGTCTACATGTTGTAGTTACATAAGCATGTACTGTACACGTAGCACAACACTCATTACTTCTTCTGTCTCCATGCTGTAGCACACGTCTACATGTTGTAGTTACATAAGCATGTACTCTACACTCAGCACAACACTCATTACTTCTTATGTCCCCATGCTGTAGCCCTTCTACATGTTGTAGTTACATAAGCATGTAGTGTACACTGAGCACAACACTCATTACTTCCCCTGCTCCCATGCTGTAGCACATGTCTACATGTTGTAGTTACATAAGCATATACTGTACACTGATCACAACACTCATTACTTCTTCTGTCTCCATGCTGTAGCCCTTCTACATGTTGTAGTTACAAAAGCATGTACTGAACACTGAGCACAACACTCATTACTTCTTCTGTCCCCATGCTATAACACACATCTACATGTTGTAGTTAAATAAGCATGTACTGTACACTGAGCACAACAATGATTACGTCCTCTGTCCCCATGCTGTAACACACTTCTACATGTGTACTGTAACCATGTATGTACACTATTCACAACACTCATTACTTCTTCTGCCCCATGCTGTAGCACACTTCTACATGTTGTAGTTACATAAGCGTGTACTGTACACTGAGCACAACACTCATTACTTCCCCACTCCCATGCTGTAGCACATGTCTACATGTTGTAGTTACATAACTATGTACTGTACACTGATCACAACACTCATTACTTCTTCTGTCCCTATGCTGTAGCACACTTCTACATGGTGTAGTTACATAAGTGTGTACTCTACACTGAGCACAATACTCATTACTTCTTCTGTCCCTATGCTGTAACACATGTCTACATGTTGTAGTTACATAAGCATGTAGTGTACACTGAGCACAACACTCATTACATCTTCTGTCCACATGCTGTAGCACACGTCTACATGTTGTAGTTACATAAGCACGTACTGTACAAGAGAACAACACTCATTCCTTTTTTTGTCCAATGCTGTAGCACACGTCTACATGTAGTTACATCAGCATGTACTGTACACTGAGCACAACACTCATTACTTCTTCTGTCCCCATGCTGTAGCATGCATCTATATGTTGTGGTTACCTAAGCATGTACTGTACAATGATCACAACACTCATTACTTCCCCTGTCCCCATA
This sequence comes from Protopterus annectens, assembly GCF_019279795.1. Lineage (NCBI taxonomy): Eukaryota > Metazoa > Chordata > Ceratodontiformes > Protopteridae > Protopterus > Protopterus annectens. The sequence goes on along the minus strand of NC_056726.1, from coordinate 1,696,787,748 downwards.
CTGTAGCATACGTCTACATGTTGTAGTTACATAAGCATGTACTGTACACTGAGCGCAACACTCATTACTTCTTCTGCCCCATGCTGTTGCACAGGTCTACATGTTGTGGTTAAATAAGTATGTACTGTCCACTGATTAAAACACTCATTACTTATTCTGTACCCATGCTGTAGCACATGTTTACATGTTGCAGTTACATAAGCATGTACTGTACACTCAGCACAACACTCATTACTTCTTATGTCCCCATGCTGTAGCCCTTCTACATGTTGTAGTTACATAAGCATGTACTGTACACTGAGCACAACACTCATTACTTCCCCTGTCCCCATGCTGTAGCACATGTCTACATGTTGTAGTTACATAAACATGTACTGTACACTGATCACAACACTCATTACTTCTTCTGTGCCCATGACATAGCACACATCCATATGTTGTAGTTACATAAGCATGTACTGTACACTGATCACAACACTCATTACTTCCCCTGTCCCCATCCTGTAGCACACTTCTATATGTTGTAGTTACATAAGCCTGTACTGTACACTGATTACAACACTCATTACTTCTCCTGTCCCCATGCTGTAGCACGTCTACATGTTGTAGTTACATAAGCATGTACTGTACCCTGAGCACAACACTCAGCACTTTTTCTGTCCCCATGCTGTAGCACACGTCTACATGTTGTAGTTACATAAGCACGTACTGTACACTGATCACAACAGTCATTACTTCCCCTGTCCCCACACTGTATCACACATCTACATGTTGTAGTTACATAAGCATGTACTGTACACTGAGCACAACACTCATTACTACTTCCGTCCCCATGCTGTAGCACGTCTACATGTTGTAGTTACATAAGCATGTACTTTACACTGAGCACAACACTCATCACTTCTTCTGTCCCCATGCTGTAGCACACATCTACATGTTGTAGTTACATAACCATGTACTGGACACTGAGCACAACCTCATTACTTCTTCTGTCCCCACACTGTAGCACACTTATACATGTTGTAGTTACATAAGCATGTACTGTACACTGAGCACAACACTCATTACTTCCCCTGTCCCCATGCTTTAGCACACGTCTACATGTTGTAGTTACATAAGCATGTTCTGTACTCTGAGCACAACACTCATTACTTCTTCTGTCCCCTCACTGTAGCGCATGCCTTCGTGTTGTAGTTACATAAGTATGTACTGTACACTGAGCACAACACTCATTCCTTCTTCTGCCCCCATATATTGGTTAGTAAAGTGGGGGGCATGGCAGTGTGTGCTTCTCTTTGCCACAGGGAATTTGCAAACAGCCATATTTCTTTGCAGTTGAATGTCACTTCAGCCATGTGTCCCCAGTCAAACATACCACAGGGAAATGTCATGCTTGTTTGGCGCCTGAAACCGTATCTTTCAATAACACTGTAAGTTTAAACAACTTGTACACAAAAATACTTAACTCTACATCAGAGACACTATAAATGTTCTTCAGCTCATATGTGAACCATAAAGTGGGTAAGAATTTGGGAGAAGTTAGGTAACTCTGGAATTTACTGGAGAATAACATTTATTAGAAAACTCTGTATGAAAAGAAAGGTCACTCCTATGCATGTTGGTAAAGCAAAAGTTTTTATAAGGAAACCTTAAATATGTATTAGAATTACACTGCATGAATTTTAAAGATAAGGATTTAAAAGCCTGTATATATGCAGGGAAATACTGGTGTGAGAATACATAAGAAATTATGATGAATATTCAGTAAATAGATATACCAGATATTTGAAAATAATTATATTTTATTATTATTTTTTATCAATTAAATACAGTGCAGTGTTACTTCAACATGCAGCCATGCATAACTAATCACAGAATGTACATGGCAATATATTCAGAGACTTAAAATTTTTATCTTGTTTATATTTTTTTGAAATTTTGACGTTTTTGATAGCTTGTAAAGCATGTTATATGTATCTGTTTACAAACCACTGAACGCAAACTGAAAACTTTTAAAACTTTGAGCCAGGCGTAAAGAAAACAATAAGAGCTGGCAAAAATATATAATAAAATAAAACCGTTTAATGTGAGCGCTTTTGGCAAGGACATTGCCTTGCCTTCATCAGACAAACGTTAAAAACAGTTAAACAGGTTCTCTTTATACTCAATTAAGCTGATTACATCCATCAGCTTAATTAAGAAACAACGTATCACAAACGTAAACGTTAAATACTGCTACGGGCATAATATATTAGTTCACAGCACAAAAATTACAAACAAATCATAAGTAAAGATACAAATGTTATTATCAAAACAAAACAACACAACACTTTTAAGTAGTTCATAATGTGTGGAAATCCAGCTAGGTGAACTTGAACGCACTTATCCCAGTCTGCCTATCTAGCTGTCGAGATAGGGTAAAATTCGAATAAAAAACATTCGAGTGTGCGCAAATACCCACAAGTAAATGAAATATCTGTTGTTATATGCTTTTCAAATTCCTACTCCTGTTTACATATATATTAAAACAGGTTAAATTCATGCTATAATATAAAAAAAACATAAGTGAATAAGTTAAATTAATTAACTAATATCAGATATTAGGCAGTAATAAATAGGTAAGTAAATGAATAAATCAAAAAATGCATAATTGTTTCATATACCAAACACTAATTTGTAAACCCAATTAGTTAAAAACAATTTAAAACTAATAAAAATAATTTAAGGATAGGTAAATATATCAAACAAATCATACAAATCATCTTTTAAGTGAAAGTAGCCTCAAAATGCATTTGATGGATAAACTCTCATTAAGACCTGGGTAAACTTGTGCCCTTGTCTTAATTTGCCAAATAAGCTCATCTATCTCTAAGTGAACTTGCCAGGGTCCCCCTCTGATGTCTACTGGCCTATGTTGCAAAATGGCAAATTTAAAACAGTGGCCGGGGTGATCTAAACTGTGCTTAGCCAATGCATTGTTGATATCTTTTTTGCCTATGGCATAACAATGTTCATATATCCATTGTTTTAATTTCCTTTCGGTTTTGCCAATATAAAAGGCATTACATTGGTTACACAAAGCTACGTAGGTGACCCCTTTGGTATCACAATTATATCTAGAATTAATTTTATATGTCCTGTTATTAATACAAAGTTGGTTACTGACCATTATATGTCTACATTGAGGGCAGGCACCACACTTGAACATTCCATTGATCCTATTTGAACGCAGTTTTTTCTTCTCTAAAAGTGATTTCAAATTTTGGCCGTGCCTATACGTAATTTTGGGCCTAGTATCTAAGGCCTTTGACAGCGTTTCGTCTCCATTGATGATGTCCCAATTCTTATTTAAAGCATCCCTAATGAGACAATCATCTAAGGAGTATGTACAGAGAAAGCTAACCTGATAAGCTTGAACATTATTAACTGTAAAAGTTGTTTCCTGGTCTGACAAGCTTGTTTGGTTAAGCAGATTCTCTATTTGGATTTCATGTTGACCTATGAGTAGTGGTGTGAAATGCCCCATGCTCCTTTTATGCATTACCTCATTTTTAATGTTAATAACCAAATTAAGGGGGTAACCCCTATTTATAAACATATTTTGGAGATGCTCACATTCGGAGTTAAAATCAATTTCGTCCGTAATCATTCGAGCAGCCCTAACCATTTGGCCTTTAGCAACTGCCCTTTTCTGGTGGTAGGGATGGTTGCTTGAAAAGTGCAAAAATGAGTTTGAATATGTTGGTTTTCTGTATATTACACTTTTGTAGCTACCATTAGATCTATCTTTGATTAGCTGTATGTCAAGATAGTTAATGGACGTCTCACCTATGTCATAAGTAAACTCCAAAAAGTTTGTAGTCTGAGTGATATTATTAATAAAAGATGGTATAAGAGATATATCCCCCTTCCAGATGCAAAACAAGTCATCCTGGTACCTTGTGTACCAGGAGACATTATTCTGGAACAGTGGGTCTTTGAACAGTGAGTTATGTTCCCAAAGGGCCATGATAGCATTCGCGAAACTTGCGCCACAGGGAGACCCCATGGCTACTCCAGACTTCTGCAAATAGAATTGCCCCTCAAAAATCATAAAGTTGTTGGTCAAAACTATCTCAAGTAGTGTCTCAATTAGATAAATGGTGTTTCCTTCCACTTTCTTGATGAGCAGAAAGTCTCTAATCCACTCTATACCTACTTGTTGGGGGATAACTGTATAGAGGTCTATAATGTCAATTGTGAGAAAACACCCATTTGACTGGTACTCCAACTTATTGATGTTCTTAAGAACCCCCCCCCCCCGAGTCCTTGCAGATCTGTGGCTCACTTTCAATAAGCAGTTTTAACACGTTATCAATATATTTAGCGCAACCATACGTAATTGAGCCTCGGCCATCAACTATTGGTCTACTAAAAGAGGGTGCATTTAAAGTTTTATGAATATTTGGAGTGCCAAATAAGGCTGGTGTTTTAGGTGCTATCATTGTTTGGTACTGATGTAAGTCGATGTCAATTGAACCTTCTAAGAACAGGTCATCTAACACAGACCTGATCTTTTTGTATGCTACATTGACCTCATTTAAGGTGACTTGTGTGTATGCAGCTGTGTTAAGTTGTTTAACCATACTATCGACATATGTACCATGGTCCATAAACACCAGACCTCCCCCCTTGTCTGGCTTCATGACCCTTATGTTACATTCATTTAGCAAGTTCAAAAAGTCATGTTCTGATGTACTAATATTGTTCTTGACAACTTTGTTTTGATAATTGTTACTGTCCCTGATAGCTCTGAAATCCATTTCACACATTTTTTTTCAAAAACATTCAAATCTGAATGTAAAGGTGGGTTAAATAAGCTTGAAACTCTTAAGGAACTAACCATGCTGGAACCACTGCCCATAAGCAAGTTGAGGTTAAGCTTATGAACAAAAAGTTTCAAATCAATAACAACTTTGGCTATGTCCATTTTCTTCCTGGGGACAAAAGTTAACCCTTTAGATAAAAAGTCAACCATTTCTTGATGGACTTCCAAAATGGTGTAGTTATAAATATTAAAGTCCCCTTCTGAACTTGTGCGCACAGGGGGCATAAAACCAAAGTCGCTAATGTGGACTATCTCCTCCGCTGTCTCCTTTTGTTCCTTGTCTGCGGCTGGTTCCGATTGGATTGCCGGTTGTTCCTTCGGCCATTGGAATTTGGCCGAAAATCTTGCTGGTTAGGTGCCTCCATCCTATCAATGCTGTTATTGGGATGTCTGCTTTGATTATTGTTACCCACAGCATTGTTATCTCTACTACTGGAATTGTTGTTGTTATTGAGTCTCTCACTTCATCTTAGTGGCTGGCTTTCACCATTGTCGTTAGAAACATTCCCGTGAGGTGAATTAGAAAGGTCCACCTCTTCATTAATATTACTGTTAGTACGAGGGTTTACTATGAAGCCACTTGATACATTTGAAGGGGGCTTAGGATAAGCTCGTTTGTTAGAATAATCATTGATGTCCCTAGCTATTTTTTTCTTTTTGGTAATGAGCATTTTGTTCATTGATGCCTCAATACTTGTGTAAATTCTACAATATTCATATTTGTATCTAGGGAAATCAGTATGAGTTTTGATGACATGTTCCAAAATTTCTAATTCAGTTTTAAGGATGCCAATGTCTGTAGTGTAAAAATTAATGAGGGACTGTAAGAATTCATACCCTTGGTGGTCAAACAATTCCAAGAGTTCCCGATGAAATACAGAGTTATCCACTAACCCTGCTGGGTAACACCATTGCCGTAGGCCTTTAGGTATAATCTTTCTCTGAATACACTCCTGCAAGTATGAAACTTCAAGTTGTAGCTTTCTACATTTGTAAAGTTTAATGTCAAAATCATTTATATTATTAAGCAGTACATTTTCAGTCTGTTCATCCGAGTCTTCGGTTGGACAATTGTATACATTAGATGCACTAAAAAAGTTATTATTATTAAGAAATGTTGTCATAGAAGGGATATTACCTTCTTGGTTAGATGGAACATTGTCACAGTGGGGAGAGGCTAAATTCCCTTCTACTCCCGCCTGGTTACCAGGTGTTAAATGTAAATTGTTGTTTACTGTGCTCCGAATACTTGCGCTGCCTGTAGCACCGCTTGTGGCACTACTGCTTGACTCACCAGGTCGTACAACATTCATGCCACTGCCACTCATTTCACCAGGTCTTCTATTCAAGGTGCTTGCCTCATTCAATTTATTGGTACAAGAGGCATCCACCTTCTGTGTTAAAAAGTCGACTCGCCCTAGGAGCGGCAACACAGGCTTTGTTCTTCCAGGATGAAAATATTGAAGGTAGTCAAGAGAACGCTATTGGTAACCTGACCGCCCTGGTGTAGGTTCTCCTAGGTCGAGTCGACTTAAGCTTGTCTATGATGCCCGAGTGGGGTATTGTGCTGAAGGCTTTTGCGAGGTCCAGGTAGGCTGTGTGGACTACCTTCCCTTCATCTATAGCCTTGGTGACTGTTTCAAAGAAATCAACTAGGTTCAAGAGGCAGGATCTGCCCTTAACAAAGCCGAACTGGGTAGGATCCAATGTCTGTAGGTCACCAATGTCTTTGTTTATGAGTTCCATAATGATCTTCTCCATAGCCTTACAGACCAGGCTAGTAAAGGCTTATGGGGCGGTAGTTTCTGGGGTCAGTTGAGGCACCACCTTTGTGGAGTGGGACCACTGTTGCTGTACACCATTCTTTGGGTACATATCCTGTATTAAGGCTGAGATTGAACAGTAGCTTTATGTGAGGGTTTAGTTCTTCTTGGAGTTCATGTAGGATGCAGCCTGGGACACCGTCTGGTCCCATTGATGCTGTGTTCTTTGCTTTGGAGAGGGCAGCTCTCACCTGTGCATCTGAGATGTCAGGGAGGCAGCACTCTGCTGGGATAGATATTTGCTCTTTTGGGGGGGAAGGGGGGGGGAGTTTGCACTGAACCTGTCTGCCAGGATGTTGGCAATGTCTGTGGGTTCAGTGTATTTTTTGTCATTTTGGACTAACTCTGAGCATATCTGGGAGTTGCCACCTAGGTTCCTAACATAACTAAAGAAAGCCTTGTGATTATCTTTAGTGTCCTGTGCAATTTTTTTCTCGAAGCTGGCCTTGGATGATTTTATGAGTGCCCGTAGTTTTTTGCTAGTACTGATCAGAGATGCCTTCTCTTTTAGGGATCTTGCTCTATCGTGTAGTAGCTTCCTCCTTCTGTTATATAGCCTATTTATGGCTGGAGTCCACCAGGCAGGACACCTGCCCTTGGAAGATTGGGTCTTGGTTTTATCTGGGATTGCATGATCCATGCATTACTTGAGGTGTCCATAGAATGCATTTATAAAGGATTCTGCTGTTAGGGCCGTATTTTCCACTGGCCCGGAGATTATGAAGGATTCCACCTCAGTTTTGAGAAGAGTGAAGTTAGCTTTTGGGAAGCTTTTCACTGTGGTTTTCTGGGCTGGGGGTGGGGGTCAGGATGTGGATATCCAGTGCAATTAATTTATGGTCCAATCTTACCAATGAGGGGTATACCTCTGGTGTGGAGCATAGAGACCCCATATTGGTGATGATCAGGTCCAGTATGTTTTCTCCTCTTGTGGGAGTGGTGACTAGTTGTTCCATAGCATTTGAGGTTATAAATTCCAGGAACTTTTGGGCTAGGGTGTTGGGACTTGAGTAATTATCTTGTTATTATCTAGACAGGAGAATGAAGATCGCAGATTGCATGCCATGTCAGGGCTAGCCACTCAACAGTGTTTCTTAGTAAGCAAAGGCCATTGGGGTAGAATCAGTATGCAAAGTCATCCTCAGTAAAACAGTCAGCCCATGGTATAAACCACTGGTTTGCACAGTCAGCTGCAAGCAGTGGTCAAACAAGGGTCTAAGATCTAGAGTCTAGGATGAAGACTAGAAACTGACTTGAAAGAAAGCACAAGAGTTCAGGGACTTACTCAGGTTTCTAGTACCCTGGAAAGGAGAGGAAATATGTGAGATGAAGAAGAATGGCAGCTCCTTAAAACAGTATGTGAGAGGACTGTAGAAAAGATATGTGGGCAAGAGAGATACGGAAGCCAAATACATAAGGGAAGCTGGTGTTAGAATGCAAAAGTACAGAAGGTTATCAAAGGAAAGATGGAGTGCAGGAAAAAGTGTGAGGTAGAAATGACAAACTATTACAGGTTTTGTGGAACAGATAGTTTCTGTAGTACATGAACAATGCCACAGTACCACATATGTCATATATGTCATGACTCAGTTTATATACTTGTCACCCAGGGGTAGATCCTGCTTTGTCATGTATTTGCCACCTGTGGCAATCAGAACAGTGGGCTGACTGTGTAGCAAAATTCACATACTGTAGGTTCTGGTCATCATGTTCAGATAAAGATTGGCAATTCTGACTGCGCAACAACTACCAACAGAGGCACATGTACAGTGTCAACTGATATGCAAAAAGCCAACAACAAGAGTCCATTCACATAACAGGATGAGGAAAGCTCAGTGATTTAGTGGACACTGACAAAGATGGTATGCTTATCACAGTTGCAGCATTTTAGTGTTCCCATGCAGCATGCCCAAGTATTTCTACTGCCTGTTGTAATGATGACTGCAGTGCCAATCACAGCACATGGTGGATATATGGGGAAATGCCTATATCTCATGCTACAGGACTTTCATTACCTAATGTATATATTTTGACTATGAGTACGTGCTTAGGTGGTTTTACTGTGTTTCCTTATCTACCTCACTGAGTGATGCATATGATGCACTTCATACTTGGCTCTAGGTCATCCACATAAACATGCATGATGTAACACACCAATGTTTTGTTGTGGATAGCATTTTTATCTGCATAATGTCAGTCAATTTACCTAAGTATATACAAGATGAGTGAGATACAGTCACATCTCTGCTCTGCCTTCTACTGACCCAGGAAACTATTATCCCATTAGCTTGACAAGTCTGATCTGTAAAGCCATAGACTGTATTATTATGGATCTCATATACAAGAACATAGGCAATCTCCAAGCACTTGGCCCCACCCAATTCGGTTTCGTCAGGGGAAAATCGTACCTATGGAACCTGGTTGACTTCTTTGAGACTCTCACCAAGGCCCTGGATGAGGGAAAGTCAGTACATACAGCTTATCTTGACTTAGCCAAGGCCGTTGACACAATCCCCCACTTGGGCATCATCGAAAAGCTAACACAATTTGTAGTAAATCACTATCTCATCAGGTGGGTGGCCAACTGGCTCACTGATAGGACCTACAAGGTCAAAATAGGTGCCACCAGCTCTGACAGCAGACCTGTCACTAGTGGTGATCCCCAGGGATCTGTCCTGGGACCCCTACTGTTTGGCATCTACTTCTCAGAGGTCCAGGCAAAGAGAAAGGGCCTGTGGCTGACCAAGTTTGAGCTTGACTGTAAGTTGGGTGTTGTCATTGACTCCCCAAATGATGTTAACATACTGCAAGAGGGTCTCACAGCTACAAATAACTGGTGTCAAAGTCATGGCATTAAGGTAAATCCAAAAAATGTATTATCATACCATTCAGCAAAAACATGGCCCCTACTGATTACCACATTAATGGCAACCCCCTAAGCACAGAACCTGTAGTGAGAGACCGGAGTACTCAGGTTAACAACAATGTCACATTCGACCATCATGTGGCGGCAGTGGTGAGAAAAGCCTTTCACTTGGTTCATCTCATAAGTAAAGGGATTGCATCCCGAAAAAAGGAAGTTATTACCTCTCTGTACTCCTCCCTCATTAGGCATATATAATTGAGTATAATGCCCCATTTGTTGTGTACCTCTCCAAACACCTGCACCAACTGTAAAGGCCACAGAAATACCTCACAAAGAGAATCCATGTCATCCAACACCTGCCCTGTGTAGACAGGCTGAAATCACTATCACTCGACTAGGTATCATACAGATTGTTCAGAGATGATCTGTGTCTCACCTACACGGCAATATCGGACCCTGCTTTACCAGAGATGCTCCATATCCATAAGTCTAACTCCTCGCACATTACCCATTCAATAGGCCTAAATCTAATAAGCGACATCAACAAAACCTGCTGGAGAGACATGTCAAACAGAGTACCTCGCTGATCCTCTTCAAGCACAACCTTGATGAGTGGATGGGAAACCACAAATTTGTCCCAGGGGTTCCATCTTTGTCCCTCATTGACAGGGGTGACAGGTGCTGACTGCGGTTTCTTTTTTGGGGATAAACTCTTGGCTAGGCTTGTAAGGGCCCTACAGCCATCATCCTAGTAATCTCCTATTATCCTTTGAACATAGGACAGTTACTATTTCATGAATACTGACATGCTGACTAGAGTACACACATGACTTTGCTTTGACTACCTTGTGAGTAACTTGCACTTCTTGGTTACCTTCCATATCTTGATACTACTTTTTCCTGATTTTCTTCTGATGCACGACAGGGGGGGTTACCTGTGTGCAGACCCATTTGTGTCACATCAGCAACAGGTGACAGTGATATTAAATATATGTTTGTACATAGTGCACAAATGATTTGTATTGTCAGCATCTCATATGAATCGTGTGAGGAGAGTTACAGTTCCTATATAAACCATCACATATAGTCAGCCTACACTATGTCATTTTGTGGTATGTCGTCACATACATATTATGATATGTAGCTCTGTGTGTGTGTGTGTGTGTGTGTGTGTGTGTGTGTGTGTGTGTGTGTGTGTGTGTGTGTGTGTGTGTGTGTGTGTGTGTGTGTGTGTGTGTGTGTGTGTGTGTGTGTGTGTGTGTGTGTGTGTGTGTGTGTGTGTGTGAAAATATCTACATGTTTATAAAGCCTTAAGTGTTGCCCATTCAGCTGCCATGTCTTCACAATCTATCCATACATCCTGAATGTTGCTCATTTGAATCTTCCATCCATAGTACTTGGGCCCTAAGACTTGTATTCAGGCCATCTGGATTCATACATCCTGTACAACACTTATGTCCAGTTTCATTGTGATGGGACTGAAATACAATACCAGAGGGGTATACACATTAAACACGTCACCAGAATTAATGGTACACCTGCTCTAACAATAAATGTTTGCCTGGCCACCAAGGTTCATAGGTGTGTACTAGTCTAATGACTACTGGGGCCTTTATCAGCCTAGCCATATAAGCCAAATGACTGCCACAAGTTATTGTGCTTTAGAGGTTGTTTTAAGAGGGTATATGTTAGCTGGGGGTGATTTAACTACTGCATCTGTCCATCAAAAACATAGGTGCCAGGCCAGGGTTGAACTTCCATTTTCCCATGTACTGGTCCAGGTTACATTTGAGTAGGATTAGGGAAGGACTATGTAACATGTGGTTGAGAAGCCTCTTCCAAAAAATGTGAATTCTCTGAGACACATACCTGCCCCTCCAACATGTCCTATTTATATTCTAAGCAAAATTTAAGTCAATTGGACCTAGTAATTCTGATGCTGCTCATTTTGTGGATTTGCAAAAGGTCTATGAGAGTATGCTCCAAGGATGCCTTGTATGCCAGGCGTAGATCACCTGTTAGCAGTCTGTAGGAAACAGAGTACAGAGGCATGGCTTTGAATGACCTGCATAGGATATTTTTTTACAAGCTGCATTCTTTTTATGATGAACATCTGTCGATGTTCTGGTTGTTGTATGTGCCTGGGCAGGTACATACCAAAGAGGGCATGATATTCAATGATGAGTCTGATGAGGGCTGAATAAAGTGGCACAATGACCGCTCTGGGAGCTGGATACCATGACCTAACTTATAAGCAGAAAATTATTGACTTCAACAATTGGCTAAATTTCTGGTGTCATTCTAAGGAGATCCAGTATCTGTCTGCCTGGGATGACATGATCAAAAGACCTCTATGCTTCACCAGAGATTGCCTGCATCTGTCACCCCTAGGATACCAGATACTGGCTAAGGTGCTTGCCACCCCTATAGTGCCTTTTTTAGGCAATATCCTGATGTCAAAAGTACCACCATAACTGCTGCAACCAAACAGAATCTGAGGGTTATGCTATTCAATGCTAGAAGTTTGAATCTCAAAATGCGCTAACTCAAAACCCTCCTTAAAATGGAGAACATCGATGTCTGTGCAGTAATTGAAAACTGGTTCAAGGCTCCAGAGAGCACCCCACACTACCAGGCTATAATTCATACCACAAAGAAAACAACCAAAGGAAAGAAAATGCACAAATACCACAAAAAAGCCAGAACTGAGTGTCTTGTTAGATTATATTGGTTCTGGCTTTTTTGTGGTATTTTATAATTCATACCACATCTTTAGGCCCCAAAACCCAGACAGAAGCACTAAAGGTGGCGAGGTCTCCATATTCATAAAGGATATACACACCTCCAGACTAGTAGCCCAACACAACACTTCAGAGATACTCCAGGTAGAACTAACACTGGGCAAGACAGCAATCCAGGTGGCTGCATGCTATAGGTCCCTCACCATATCCAAAGACTCCCATTCCACATTCCTAAACATCCTGGAAAATACCAAAGTGCAACCCAACACCCTAATACTGGGGGACTTTAATTATCCCTACATAAACTGGGAAAATTACTCAAGTATTAACTCACTTGCTCAACGATTTCTGGAATACATAAATTCCAATGCCCTGGACCAACTTGTTCTTACCCCTACTAGGGTTAATGACATCCTCAATCTGGTCATAACCAACATGAGCAACTGATTCTCTACAGCTGAAATGAACTCGTCCATGGTCATATCTGACCACAAGCTAATCACCATGGATATCCACATCCACACCTCTCCCACCGTAAAGGAAACCACTGCAAAAAACTTCTCCAAAGCAAACTTTGGGCTCCTAAAGATGGAGGTGGCAAACTTTACGGTGCCCATGCATTTGGAAAATAGCTGTTCAACATCTGAATCACACACCATTGTGCTGTACGGACACATTCAAAGTGCATGGCTAGAGCCATCCCAAACAGAACCAAGATGCTTACCTCCAAAAAAAGAAAGACAATCTGGTGGTCCCCTACCATACACAAACTCTACAAAGAAGGAAGAAACTGTTGCTGAAGATGGTAAAGTCCAAGACTGGAAGAAATCCCTAGCTAGCCTTAGCAAAAAATTGAGATACCTCATCACATCCTCTAAAGCTAGATATGAACACAAAATAGCAGCAAATACTAAAGACAGTCACAAGGCATTCTATAGTTATGTCAAGAATCTTCAGGGCAACACTCAGGTCTGCTCTGAGCTACATCACAATGGCAACACATATACCGAGCCAGCTGACATTGTCAATATATTGGCTGATAGGTTCAGTGCAAACTTTAACCCCCCTTTCACTCCCCCCAAAGGGCCAATCGCAATTCCTGAGGAGTGTCAAGTTCCTATATTACTGCTGCTCAGGTTAAAACCGCACTGTCTAAAGCCAAGAACACAGCTTCCATGGGACCCAATAATATCCCTGGATGCATCCTACATGAGCTACAAAATGAACTGGCACCACACCTGAGTGCCCTGTTCAATCACAGCCTCATTTCAGGCTTTGTACCCACCAAATGGCAAATGGCCTTGGTCATCCCACTCCACAAAGGGGGAGCGACTACAGACCCTAGAAACTACCGCCCCTTTAGCTAGACTAGTCTGATATGCAAGGCTATGGAGCATATCATTGTGGACCTTATAAATAGGGATATAGGAAGCCTCCAAACTCTGGACCCCATGCAGTTTGGATTTCTGAAGGGTAGATCATGCCTGCTCAATCTGGTAGACTTCTTTGAATCCATTACCAGAGCTGTGGATGAGGGCAAGGTGGTACATACAACCTATCTCAATTATGCCAAGGCCTTTGATGCCATTCCCCACTCGGGAATCATTGATAGACTCACTAATCTAGGCATTAACCCCTATGTCACAAGATGGGTTGCTAACTGGCTCATGGATAGAACTCACACTGTGAAGGTTGCAGACTCCAGATTGGTCTACTGACCAGTCACGAGTGGTGTCCCACTTTTATTTGAGGAGAATTCCTTTTTCCCTTTGGGGAACTGTTGGTGTGTTTTTTCAACAAGCTATTATACAATACCCAACTAACGTAGACATCCTACAAAGGGGCCTCACTGACACCAATGACTGGTGCCTGAACCACGGCCTTAAACTAAATGCCAAAAAATGCATAGTTATTCCCTTTGGGAAAAACTCTGTGCCCATGAACTACCACATCAACTGTGTTCCACTTAACCTAGAAGGTGTAATAAGAGATCTGGGACCACAGGTTGATAGCAATCTCTCCTTTGACAACCTCATTGCCACTGTGGTTAGAAAATCCTTTTATGTGGCACAGCTCATCACAAAGGGTTTCTCATCTAGGAAGAAAGAGGTCATCGTCCCTCTCTACTCGTCCCTCATTAGACCTATTATAGAATACAATCCCCCTTTTGGCATGTACCTCACTAGACACCTGCAACAGCTGGAAAGGCCACAAAAATACATCACCAAGAGGATTATAGGCCTTAAACACATGCCCTATACTGACAGACTCAAAAAACACCAGCTATACTCAGTCTCATATTGCCTCCTTAGAGGTGATCTCTGCTTAACCTACAAAGCCATGTCTGGCCCAGAGCTGCTAGATATGCTACATCTAAAAAAAAAACAATCCTGCTGTGCCACACACTCCAGGGACCTCAATCTTGTTACCACATTAAATAGAACATGGAGAAGGGATAGGTTCCTTACCCAGAGACTGCCCATTCTCTGGAACAGACTCACCATCCATGTCAAGCAGAGCTCCTCTCTGCCCCTCTTCAAAAGAAATCTTGACGAGTGGATGGGAAATAGAAAATTCACCCCATGGATCACCTCAGCTGCCCTGCTAGATAGAGGCAATGGGAACTAACATCTGTTGACATGATATTAGGGATTCTTATTGGCAAGGCTTACATAGGTGCCAGGGCCATTAGCTTAGTACACACCTATGAACCTATAAGTTGAGTGACATAGAATGAGTTTCTTACTCCCTTAGAAACATGTTGGTCAAAAATCAGGTTACTATCTACATGTGATCCCAACTACTGGGTCTACTCTTAGTAGTATTTTATCAATGAGTAGTTTCCTGGGGTGGCCAGGTTCCCAAAATGCATTATTATGCATTTCTTGGCAGTGAGTTTTATACCATGGTTTTGGTGTCAATCATTTGCCTACGATAGACTTTCCTGCCTGATGTCTATGTCTTGGGGGGATTCAAAGACTGCTCCTAGTTTGCATTCATCTGGAAACTCAGTGAGCCAGAGGCCTTGACATTGGCCTTAACTTCCAAGAACTAGATGCCAAAGAGGACCAGACCAACAGGACTGTTCTGGTGACAGTGTCTTAATGGAGGTGGTCTTCACAGTCCTAATTTTTTGGGTCCTATTTGTGAGCCATTTGGCTATTTAGAGAATTTCATAGGGGGTTATGTCTAATTCTGAGATTTTATTAATAATGCCAGAGTGAGGTATTGTATCAAATGCCTTAGCCAGATGAGGTTAGGCAGCATGCACCTTTTAACCCTCATCCATTGCCTTGGTGACCTTCACAAAGAAGTCCACCAGGTGTAGTAGGCATAACATGCCCTTGGACAAAACCAGATTGGGTTTGGGTCCACTGCTTGAAGGTTTCCTATGCCATTATTAATCATTTCTTTGATAATTCTTTCCATGGCTTTGTAGATGACACTAGTCAGACTAATGGGTCTGTAGTTCAAAGGATCCATTGATGGTCCAGCCTTGTGGAGTGGGATAACGTCTGCAATCAACCATTTGCTTGGGACAAAGCCTGTTCAGAGGCCATTGTTGAAAGGTGACTACAATGGCCCTGATAGGTCATATTTCAGACTGTTTAGTAGGCATCCCAGGATATTACTGAGGCCTATCAAGACCCCAAGTAAGGAAAAGCCACTGGGGTAGAATATATGATTGCAGAGCCATCCCCAGTGAAACTATCAGGCCACAGCACATACCACTGGTTGCCACAATCAGCTGCAAGCAGTGGTCAGAGAAGGCTCTAAGGTCAATAGAGACCAGAGTGAAGACCTGGAAGTTGACTGGAGAGAAAGTACAACAGTTCAATGAATTACATAGGGGTCTAGCACCCAAAGAATAGGAGGAATTAGGTGGAGCTGAAGAAGAATGGCAGCACCTCAAAATAGCATGTGTTAGGACTAAAGAACAGATATGTGGCTGAGCCAGGTATGGAAATAAGGTACATATGGAAAGACGGTGGTGGAATGCAGAAGTCCAGGATGTCATTCAAAGAAAGAAGGAGTGCAGGAAAAAATGGGTGCTAGAAAAGACCGGCCAGGCTAGGAAGGAATACTGGTTGTCTAACAAAGAAGCTAAGAAGGGAGTGGAAAAAGCAAAAAAAGAGCATCAGAGGCACTCTACCAAGTTCTGGAAAGTGACTCAGTAGGCAGCACAAAGAAACTATATCAGGTTGCAATGCAAAGACAGAAAGATAAAGAAGATAGTCAGACACCCTTCATAATGGATGTCAGCAACAACCTGCTCACCAGTCCACAGGACATCAAAGGCAGATGGAAGGAGTATTTCCAGCAGTTTCTGAATTAAGAAAACCCCACAGAAGCTGTACTGCCCCAGAAACACCCTATGATGAGAGAAGAAGAGGAGCCCACCCTAGAAGAAGTAAGAATAGCACTAAGGAAGATGAAGTCAGGGAAAGCAGCAGGCTCAGATGAGGTCACAGCAGACATGATAAAGATGCTGGGTGAGATAGGGCAGAAATGGCTGCTGAGGGTACTAATAGTCATGTAGAGAGAAAGGTGCATCCCAGATGACTGGAGAATAAGCATACTCATGACAATGTACAAAAACAAAGGGGACATCCACAACTGTGGGCAGCACAGACATATCAAACTCCTATCACATTGCATGAAAGTTCTAGAGAGGGTGATTGATAAATGGATATACAGAGTTATAGAATGTAAGATAGGAGATGCGTAGTTCAGATTCAGATTAGGATGCAGCACAACTAACCTGATGTTTCCATGAGACAGATAGCTGAGAAGAAGCTAGAGATGAGGAAAGAGTCCAAATGGGCATTCCTTAACTTGGAGAAAGCATATGACAAGGTTCCAAGAAAGCTGATCTGAGCAGCACTGTGGTGGTATGAAGTCCCAGAAACATTGGTAGAATTAGTGCAGGCTATGTACAAGGCCCCAATGACTCAAGTACCAACAGTCTTCTTCCTCACAGAGGGATTCTCAGTGGGAATGGGTGTACACCAGGGTTCAGCTCTGAACCCACTACTGTTCATACTGGTGAGGGACTACATTAGAAAACAATTTGGAGGGAACAGATCAACAACATTGTTGTATGCAGATTATATGGCATTACAGGCAGACTCTGAGCAAGAACTTCAGCAAAAGATAGGGGAATGGAATGCAAAATTGAAGGCACATGGGATGCAACTAAACTCAGATAAGGCAGTCATAATGGCAGCAAATTGGGAAAATCAGAAGAAGCTGAGAACTGAGATAGAAGGGAAGATAGTGGAACAGGTAAACAGCTTCAAGTATCTGAAGGGGTGGCTGAGGAGAAGGGAAGTCTGAATGAAGAGGTCAAAGCTAGAATCAGACGGGATGCAGCCAACTGGCATAGAGAGTCAGGTTTAGTCTATGACAGGAGAGTGCCAAAGAATCTGAAAAGTAAGGTGTACAAGACAGTGATGGGACCACTACTACTGTAAGATACAGAAACCTGGGCAGAAAAGGCAGAGTAAATGAAGAAGCTAGAGGTGATAGAAATGAAGTGTGAGAAGGGTGGTAGGGTGCAAACTGTAAGACAAACAAAGAAATGAGGGCATAAGAGCAGAGTAGATCCAATTGCAGAAAATATCAAAGAGAACGGATTATGTTGGTTTGGACACATGCAGAAAAACAAAAGACAAACTGGTAAAGACTTGGGGCAGACAGTAAGAAGTTAAGAGGAAATGAGGACATCCAGCAAAGAGGAGGATGGATTGTGTGAAAGAAGATCTGTAATAGTCAGGCAGGAATGGTGGCAATGAATCGAAAGAGACAGCGACAGTAAATTGATAGCCCAACCCTATGTAAAAAATGAGAAAAAGGAGACTGACGATGATCATCAAGGCTGTGCTTCTCTTCTGAGACAAGGGGTGTATACAGGGAACAACTGGAGGGGTGGGGGACAGAGGAAGAACAACTCAAACCTGAATTTCAACAACAACAAAAATTGGCACCACAGATGAATGGTATTTGCACAAATACTTCATCTACTTCTCTACCTACTGAGAGTCCAGCTTTTTACTTTGAGTCATTGGTCGACACAACCCAATATTCTCCTGACATTACGTCGAATTCATCTTTGGAGAATAATACCAAGGAGGGCCCTACCATCTTAGGGGATGAGTCTCTTCACATTTACAATTTTTCCAGTTTAGAGATCACGGATAGCCACCTTAGTTTATTGAAAAAAGTTTTTTCTTTCGTCCCTGACTTTAAATATGATATCAGTAAAGTGCTTATTAATTTAAAGTAATACACAAGAAAATTGAATCTCAAAATATTTTTAGTACTAAACAAAGGGTTGATAGAGAGTTGCAAAAGTTTACCATTAAAAGAAGTAGTACATTTATACCCCCATACCACCCTGTGGTTTTGGCCTTTGAACGTTTATGTATAACACAAATCAGGCATCTTATTGGCAACAGACAGGTAGTGTACGACAGTAACCTAACATCTGCAGAAGTATTTTGCTTAAAGAAGCTTTATGGTAATAACAAATACAGGGTTATGAAACCAGACAAAGGGGGAGGAGTAGTCATTATGACCAACACTGATTACTCAATGCAGATGCAGAGAATTGTTTGTGACTCTAACACATATGAGTTAGTTTCAAAATTTGAGGTTCAGAAGGCATACACCAAAATAGACTGGCAGCTCTATGAGATGATATGTGAAGGAATCATAGATGCAGAGGAGCACAAATACTTACAGGTGGAACACCCGGTCATGCCCATTCTTTTTGGTATACCCAAAATCCATACAAATATAATCAATCCACCTTTTAGATCAATACTTGCAGCTAAATGATCTAAAACTGAACCATTAGCTTCGTACGTAGACATTATGACTAAGGAGATCTTGGACAGGTTGCCTTATATATTAAAAGATTCTTGGCACTGCTTGGACTTCCTTAGAATTTTGTCTGATGAACATCTGGGGGAATGTTTATTAGTAACAGTTGATGTTATTAATGTATTTTCAGTAATCCCTCATGACCTTGGCCTAGATTGGTTTGGTTAGAGTTTGGATAAACATACCAATTTACATCAGGACAAGAAGGGCTTATTAGTGGACTTGATGCAAATGGTTTTGGAGAATAACTATGTTGGTTTCGGAGATGAATACTATAGACAGTCCACTGGGGTTGCTATTGGGCGCTAAATGTGCACCCATATATGCAAACCTTGTTCTAGCAGAATGGGAAGACCGTTTTGTGTTGACATCTGAATTCAAGACCAAGATGTCTACATATTTAAGATTCTTGGACGACATTTTGTTTTTTTGGAAGGGTACACGTGATGGAATTGGAAGAATTTGTAACATACTTGAATAACACTACTACATTCTTAAAATTTACATACAAGGTTAACAACAAGAGTATTGACTACTTGGATTTACAATTATATATCAAAAATAGTAAAACAGAATCCAGTTTGTATAGAAAGAAAACCTATAGCAATTCATTTTTACACTACAAGAGCTGCCATCCTTCCTATGTGAAGAGGAATGTAGTCAAGGGCCAGATAATCAGGTTGTCCCGTATTGTCAGTGAGGACGATATTTTTATAATTGAACTAGAAATATTGAGTGATTTATTTGTCCAAAGTGTTACCCGCTTGATATGCTCACAACACTTCAAAATGAAGTAATTAGAAGAAGGTCTACTGATTTTGTTCCCATCTTGCATGACTCAAATAGGATGGGTGATAAAGTTATTAATCACAAATATATATTTGATAGAAAAAAACGTGCCAACAGGAATGGTATTACAACACAATTTTTTAGCATTTGAAGTTAAGAGTGCTATCCATAACGCTTGGGAAAACATTATCCCTGTAGATTTGCATGACACATTAGGTAGAATTCCAACCTTTATAAATAGCAGGGGTTTGAACATGAAGGAATTGTTAGAGAAGACACCTAGATCCTTTGGACAGAGACCTGCCAAAATGGCTAAATGTGGCAACTGTAAAGCGTGTAAATTTATTAATGATGGTGCTTACGTCTGTATAGGTAATTTCAAGAGAACCCTGAAGAGTCCTGGTCACTGCAATTGTAATACAAATATGGCTATTTATGCTGCCACTTGTTTATCTTGCCCAGCGTTCTATATAGGTATGACCACTAGAAAGCTAAGACAAGGAATCTTAGAACACTACAGAGATATAAAAATTAAAAAACCTACTAATTCATTGTACACTCATACAAATAATTGTCCAAATTTTAAAACGTTTATATTCTTTGTCATAGATAGGCTTTATACAAAGGAGTTTGGGGGAGACTATAAAACTATTTTGGAGGATAGGGAATGCTTATGGCAGCTGAGATTGGATGCCAGTAATGCTCCAGGTATCAATGACACTATGTCTCTAGCTTGCATTTTAAGACATATGGCAGCTTGTATTGGATACACAAAAAATTTCATATATGCTTATGACAATAGTTATATATTTCTGTTTTTATTTAATTCTTAACATATTTAGCACAAAATTTATAAATATTGATTTTTCAAAAGATAAAGACTTGGTTAACAAACACTTAAGGGGTTAACTAATTAATTATCTGCTTGTTTATTAGTTCTGTTTAACTATGTACCAATTGACAGGAGTATTTAAAGCTTGTTTTAATGAAGCTTACTGACTCTGAAGATGCCCAGGAGGGTGAAAGCGCTTAGTCAGTGATGTCTTTTTTATGTTATATATTTGGACAACAAAGGTTCAGTGATTTCACCTGTTATGTTGCTTTAGTGCCTTTCTGTTTACCAGTTTATTACGTTCCTTGGAGATCGCATTTAGGACCTGTTTCCTATTGATAGTTGATGAGGTTATCTTTGATGGTATTTTCTGGGGACAGTTAAGGGGAGTGGAAGAGAGGAGTTGGAACTGAATTTGTGAAGCAGTAGATTTGCCACATCTTTTGGATCTGTGAAAGTAGCTCCCTATTGATAGCTGTTGAGTTTATTTTTGATGGAATTTCCTGGGGGATTTAGGGGAAGTGGAGGGGGAGTTGGAGTTGAATTTTTGAGGCAGTAGATTTGCTACATCTTCTGGATCTGTGAAAGTAATCCATTTACAACCAGTTTGGCACACTGCTGTGTGTTGCCTTTAAGGTTTTGGGCACAGAAGAAGGGCTTATGGTTGCCCTTGATCTAGAAAGCTATCCTAACCTCATCATTGGCTTTTTCTTAATTTGCCCTCTTTGTTGTCTTTTCAGTTCTATGAGAGAGTTTTTATCTTTTTTGGGTGTTGCATTTCCAATATTTAGCTATGACTTATTTTCTTTTCTTTTACTGTACAATCTGTTTAATCTCTGATTCCATCAGGATGGCTTGTTTTTCAGTCTGATTTGGGCTTGCTTCTGCTAGGCACAGCAGTCTCTACTCAACTATTAACATGGTTGTACAGAGTTTCTATGAACACTTTGTGTAGGCTGCGTGTTATCTCAGTTTGGAAGGCTTAACATTTTGACAGGTTATTGCCATGGAATAGTTCCTAACTGTTGCAGAGTTTACTGGGGGTTTACAGAATTTATTTTTATCTTGAAATAGACAGATTTATGGCCTGATGAGAGGACATAACACTGTGTGGGGCAGCATTTTCCATATTTGTGAATACCATGTCCAGCATATTTGTACCTCTAATGAATGAATGTATGAACTATCTGATCTAGGATGCTTGGGCTAACAAAGTCCAGGAATCTCTGTGCCTGTAAATTTAGGTTTGTGTAGGATTCCCAGTATATTGAGGGGTAATTAATGTCACTGATGAGAATGGCATTCTGCTGAATGGTGAGCGTCTTAAAAAGGACCAAGTATGGGTTTTCTGGGTGAAGGAGGGAGACCTGTAACTTGCTAGGATATGCATAGGACATGGGACTTTGTCACTGGTAATCTGGACAGGGATAAACACCCATGTGTCATTCTGTTTAACCAGCCTTGAAGTATGCTTGTCATTTAAATCAAATCACCTCCACCTTTGGTCCTTGCCTGTGCAGCTGCTGGTCTAAATTTGTGGAAGGCACTGAAGTCTTGTACCATTAGAGTACTCCCCACAGCTTCAAACCATATATTGGTAACTGCCTGTATATCTGTATTCTCTAAGGTGAAGAGAGCTTGGAGACAGTGAAACTTCTGAACTTCTCGTTTAGACTTCTGGCATTCAGCCATAATACCTTTAGATTGCAATAGACAACTCTTGCTATGTAGGTCAATTTGGCATTGCCATAAACAGCACAATGGGGGAAGACAATGTGTTTACCAATATTTAAAAGCCTAGAGTGGACAGGTACAAACCATCTTTGGCAAAACAAAGTGGTCTGTTGACCATATCTTCCCATCCTGACAAATATTGTATCCTGCTAGAATTACTCCAGAAATAAAGACAGTTATGAAAGTCAGTAATTTTCAGTTTGTATTGCTGCATCATCCTTGGTAAAGACAGAATGCTTCTCAATGCTAGGCATATACCAGCCTGTAACACATAGTCCTAGAATTCCATTATGTCTCACTTCATATAGTCCAGGCAGGTACTTCTCAGGCCATTTACATGGACTATGATTGAATTATACTAGTACTTGTGGTGCAATGACTTGATATTGTGCATAATATGTTGTATCCTGGCTCGTGATAGTCAAGTGACTTTCTCCTTGTTCAGCCATAGTGAGTGGTATTAGTATATCACACAATGGAGTCCCCTATCTCTAGTGTACTGGAAAGTGTATTGACTTGTTTTATGGGCTTAGTAGATGAGGCTCCATTTGGTATGGCTGTGTGTATAGTGTTGGTTTTTAATTTTCTAGAGTGCATTTGGGTTTGCTGAAGAAGGTTTTAACAAGTGAGGTGTCTGGGATGTCTTTGGGATTTAGGAAGATTGCATTTAAGTGCTTCAGCATATGATAGTCTATGTGTGGTGGATGTAGTGTATGTGTTTCAGATAACCTGGTTGTTAGGAGTGCCTGTATATTAGAGTTTTTCCTCCAGTGACAATGCATACGTACATCTCTCACATACTGTATCTGTTTCTTTAAGGATTAAATGGTTATCAGTGAACATGAGGCAATTGCGACATTGTCTCAGGATGCTCATATCCACAAAACTGGCTGCATAGAAATTGGGAAAGTGCATATAGTTGATCTACAATCAGTCAACTATGTACTGCCACAAGATGTAACATCCTCAGACTTCTTACTGTAAAAACACAGAAAAGAGCTCCCTGCAGTATAGAAATACACACATTATTTAACACCTAGCTAGATAATAAACTCAGAGCAAGTAAATTAGCAGAACAGACAAAGAGAGGCAAAATGTACTTTTTTCAAAATAAGCATTAATGTAGCTAGGGTGGGATGAGATGGTCAACTGCCTTTGGAGCACATTGTTAGGGGATGCAATCAGCCAATCCAGATCTCTCTAGCAGCTTTTAAAAGCCGATATTGCATTTGCAGTCAAACTTGAGTGCTAAAGTACTCTGTGAGGTCTAATCTGTTGGCAACTTTTACTACATTTTAGCAGGAAATTTGCCACAGTTTAAAATTAAAAAAGAAAGAACATCTCTTTCTCTCTCTCTCTCTCTCTCTCTCTCTTTTCTTTTCCTTTTTTTTTTTGACTAAAACCTGAGTGCTGTAGTGCTCACTGGAGGCAGGGTGTAAACTGTACCAACTGTTGGCTGCGTTTTTAGCAAGCAGTTTGCTACAGTTTAAAAGAAGAATTTTGTTTTCAGGAAAAAATGCAGGAGTGTCAGGGCATAGTAATGGGACATGAATGGCTGGGGCGGGAGGGAGAGCGTGGGGCATGTCAGCAGAAGGAACATCCTTTTTTAACTCTTCAATAGAAGAGCTCAGAAGGGGGGGTATATCTAAGTGTAATATGTCAATGGCTACAACAGCTTATTACAGTAAAGTGCTATTTCTTTTTACTCTTCAGTGGAATAGCTGGAGGCATGGATCTAAGTGTAATAAGCAGATCCTTGTAATGTAATACCTGACTAATTACAGTGAAGTGTTTTTTTTGTTTGTTTTTTTGGCACTTTACTTGAAGGACTGAGGGGGTAGGTTGCTGATTCATGATGCTGCCACATGATGGTGGAACCAGCTACGCTTCTGAAAATAAGCACAAGGAAAGGCAATAATTATGTCAAGATATCAACAGCAGCGTACTTTAAACAGTTAATAGAGAATGTTTATTTACTTGTCTTTGGCTGGATGGCATCAGATGTCACTGAACTTGTACTGCAGGGTATTCATGGTTTGCAAGAACCTTTTATCATCCAGCCTGTGAGGGACAAATAGATGTCTGTTCATATCCCAGTCCCAGCCATCTGGCTAGCTGATAAAATAATCAGGTTCCTTCCTGAGCCCATGTCCAGAACATCAGTGACACTTTTTGTTTTTTCTGATAATGTTTCTGAACCAAATTATTATACTAATCATACCAAAACTTGTAACACGTCTTTCTACTTGCAATAGTAGCTACTTTGGGAGATAATATGTAATAGTTTAAGAATAATCAGAAAATTCAAATTAAGGCATTCCCAGGCATGTTTATTAAGACACATTAAAATGCAAAGACACTTACCCTGTAATCCTGTCAAACAGTTCTAGGAATAGTAAATTGCTTCTAAAGATTTTATTCTCAGACCATCAAATCTTGTTTCCTGAAGCAGATTTTTGCTTGTTTTTTTCCTTCATGGTTATTGCGTGAATATTTACTTCATACAACAGGAGTGCTATAATGTCAAACTGATCTGTGAGAAGTTTTTTTGTGGCTGTTAATTTAAAATATGCTACTTTGATAAATTTTGAATATATATATTTATTTTATTTTATTTTACATTTGTTGACCGGGCTAGTCCAACTGGATACGTGTCCATTTTCAGTGGAGGCCCAGGGAGAAAAGCTCCAAAAAAAAACCATACTAAAAACATGCTAAAAAAACACACAAAATACATACTAAAAACAAAAATATACTTAAAAATATATAAACATTTGATGCTAACGATTAGAGATGGCATTAATATAGAGTAATTCTTCTTCAGATTAACATAGTATACAAAAGAAATGTAAGTACAATGTCTGGTAGGTTTTAAGCATGGTAAGTAGTACTAAGTAGTGACTGAGATAGGAATTAAGAGTGAAGATTAGAGTATAGATTGGGTACATAAAGATTTAAGGTAGAAGAAATTAGGTTATGTGGGTAGTAGATAGATTAGAGAATAACAGCTAGGCAGGGTTAGTACAAGAACATAACCAGTGGTTAGAGAAGAAAAGTTTTAGGTTAGTTTTAAATAGTGGGAGAGAGGTTAAGGTTGTAAGGTATTGTGGTAGTTGATTCCATATTTTACCAACTGAATTAGAGAATATGGAGTCACCTGCTGAGTTGTTAGATAAGGAAGTATGAATCAACATTTTGTTAGCAGAGCGTAGATTTCTCAGGTTGTTATAAGGTCTTACCAGGGAAGAGAGAATTGGGATATTGTTGGGTTGGTATAGGGCTTTATGGGCGATTATAAGCTGGTTAAAATGTAATAAGTGAGGTAATTCAAGCCAGTCTAGTTGTTTTAGGTTCAGACAGTGATGAGTCCTGTAAGGCGTGTTTGTAGCAAACCTGGCGATGTTGTTATATGCTCTAGCTAGTTTGTTAAGATTATTAGTAGAAAGATTGTTGAATATTGGGGAAGCGTATAATAGGGTAGAAATTAAGTGGGTTCTAGCTATTGTGGTTCTGGCAACTGGTGTCAAGAAGGATTTTATTCTATAAAGGGATCCAAGTTTTTTGTTAATCAATTTTATTGTAGTGTTTATGTGAGTGTCAAACTTTAATTGATTGTCAATTGTAATTCCTAGGAGTTTGGTGGTGGGGTCAGGAGAGATAACAGTACCATTGTTGGATGTAAGTGTAAAATGAAGAGTGGGGGAGACAAATGAGAGGGTTTAAAGAGCAAAAGTTTGTTTTTTTGGGGTTGAGGAGAAGACAGTGGTTGGAGAACCATTCTTCTATAGTGGTAAAGGCTTTTTGTGTGATAGAATGAAGTTCAGTTTGGGATGAGGCAGAACAGATGATAGTAGAGTCATCAGCATATTGAATACAGGTGGAGAGTGGAGTAGAGAGATGAAGGTAATTTATGAAAATAGAAAACAGAAGTGGACCTAAAATAGAGCCCTGAGGGACACCTAGGGAGGTGGGAAGGAGATCAGAAAGATGGTTTTGCCAGAGAACCGCTTGTTTACGGTTTTCTAGGTATGATGTAAATCAGTTCATAGCAGGATTGTCCAGTGAGAGGGACTTCAGTTGGTGGAGGAGAAGTTGATGATTAACCATGTCGAATGCTTTTGATAGGTCTACAAAGAAAGCTGAGGAAAGACTATTGTTATTACGATTATTGTTGATAGAGTTAGTAAAAGATAGCAAGGCTGTGGTAGTACTGTGAAATGGCCGGAATCCATGTTGGCAGTTAGCAAGGAGATTATACTGAATTAGATGAGTTATTAATTGTTTGTGGATACATTTCTCCATAATTTTAGCAAGTGGAGAGAGTAGAGCTATGGGGCGATAGTTGGAGAACTCAGTAGAGTCACCACCTTTGTGAAGTGGGATGATGTGTGAGATTTTCCAAATAGATGGAATGGTGCCTTCTTTTATTGTTCTATTGATCAATATGGAGATTGGGAAGGCAATGGCTTTGGCTCCTATTTGGAGGTATTCTGCTGGTAATTTATCAGCTGAGGGGGTAGTAGGTTTTAATTTTTGAAGTAAGGAGGAGATATAGGAGGTGGGTATAGGTTCAAGGTGAAAAGGGGGGAGAATGGAGCTTGGGCTTGGCAAATTGGAGGTATCAGGGTTTTGTTGATTTGCTAGATTTAGTATAGTAGTAGTAAAGAAAGTATTAAAGGCATTTGCTGTTTGTATTGGACAATCAGATTTGGAGTCTAGTGGATAAGGCGTGGCAACTTTGCCTGGGGAAAGTAGTGTGTTAAAAGTAGACCAGAATTTTTGTGGCTGTTGAAGGGAAGATTGTTGAAGTTGGGTATAAAAGTTCTTTTTATCTTGTAGGATGGCTTTTTTTGTTAAGTTTCTTTGTTGTCTAAAAGTTTGGTGATCAATAGTGTCTTTTGTGGAACGCCATTTAGCCCAAGATTTATTTCTATTATGGATTAGTTTCTTAGTTGAATTTGAGAGCCATGGTGCTGGTTTGTTTTTCATTCTTATGGAACGCACTGGGGCATGACGGTCTAGGATTGCTAGGAAAGTGTTATTGAAGTAAGTAACTGCTTCATTAATAGGGAGTGACTTAAGGGGAGACCAGTTGCATTGTTTAAGTTCGGTTAGGAACAATCCATGGTTAAAATGTTTTTTGCTATGGGCAGTTCTGACTGAAGTAGGGATATTTAAACTTGTTTTATGTCTGATAATGTATATTAGAGAGTGGTCACTAAGGTCATCTGGGAGGGTTCCTGTTGTATAATTTTGTGGTGGACAGTTTGTTAGTATCCAATCCAGGATGCTTGGTTTATTATTAAGTTTATTTGTTCTGGTTGGAGAGTTTATATCTTGTGAGAAGCCATACAGGTTAATCAGGGTGGATGGATTGGTGTTGTTACATAAGTACCAGTCAGTATTAAAGTCCCCTAGTAGTATTGTTTCCTGAGGGAGATTTGAAGAGAGACAGTTTAATAAGTCTTCTAATAGTGTGTGATTTTTACCTGGGGGAAGATAGGTGCAGATTATGTTAACTGATTTGTGGGAGTTAAGTTGGAGTTTAGAAATAATTATTTCTACGTTGTTGTCTAAGGGTAGTTTATGATTTATTTTGTTGATTTGGAGTCCTGTTTTGTAGAGAATTGCTACGCCTCCACCTTTTTTATTTGTGCGGTCTTGTCTGAAGATACAATAGCCTGGGTATAAGTAACAATATATATATATATATATATATATATATATATATATATATATATATATATATATTTTTTTTTTTTTGCCATTTATAACCTGGCTGTGTTCTGTTGTTCTGTTTATTTGCTTGTTTAGTATGAAGTTGAGAAACTGCTGTTTTTATTTTTTTTTTTAAATATGAATGCCATTTATTTCTTTTGAAAGACTAGAAAGGCAGTTCCTTGGCAGGCAGTCCATGATCATTCTGTTCTATTTCTAGCATTATTAAACAAAAACCTTTACTTGTTTCTAAATGTACAGTAATATCAGTAATCAGACAGCAAAAAAAAAATATCAGATTCCTACACTTGAATCATATATTTGCAGCAGATAAGTATGGGTAAAGGATGGAAGATGTCTAATAAGTCAGTATGGATTTTTCTTGATAATAGTGACAATATATCAGTTAAAGCAGAGTTAAGGCCTTATAGCATCAAGAAAATGTATAAATCTGTTGGTGTGAATACAAGCAGGGTTTTTGACTACTTCTTTTTCTTCACAGATACAGTGTTGTGTTTTGTGCTCTCATAGCCTAAACAGTAGCAATCTGTTGTGTTATATGTCTGCTCTTAAAATTATTTTGTTTATAGCTGAATATCAGATTTTCTGTTAAAATAAGGAAGTATAATGTTCAGTGATGTCTGTGTTGGATGTGTCATACTATGTTTAACCATTATTTCCTCATCCCTTGATAATCTGCTCTCACAAATTCTGTCAAAGCTGCTTTTGCTGCAGTTTTTTTTAAAACAAATTTCCTGAAACATTTGTAGAAATGTATAAGTCAGCTAG
The DNA here is from genome assembly GCF_019279795.1 of Protopterus annectens. Lineage (NCBI taxonomy): Eukaryota > Metazoa > Chordata > Ceratodontiformes > Protopteridae > Protopterus > Protopterus annectens. The sequence continues at coordinate 1,696,758,704 of NC_056726.1, read as the reverse complement.
TCTGTGGCTTGTCGCCTGTGAAGAGTATAGGCTAAACTCTGATAATTGTGTGATTTGCTACTGGCATACAGATGGGTAGATAGTGGACTAAAATAAGGAGTTGAAAATAATTAGCTCAGCAAATAAAAAGGCTGCACTTTCATAACTAATGTGTTTTATCAGATCTTTCATAACAGTTTGATTAAATAAACATATTGTGTAAAAAAAACATTAATATATAGTAGAGCAAGAATTGTATCTAGCCAAAGTGTTTGCTTACATGGAAGGATAAAGAATGTATTGCTGGGACAAGTTTTTGGTTGTTTTTTTATTAAAAAGATATGCTAAAGTAAAACATGTCATTATCTTAATAAAATTAATATATCACCAGAGAAAGCAATTATATCTATTAATAGTAAATTAAAATCTGAATTAAAATTAGAAGGCTATGACAGGACTATAATTCTGGGAGTTTTTACCTGCCCATCAAGTTGACTGCAGCAGTGTAGGAAGCGTTCAAACCTGATATAAAAAATTCTATGTACTAGACTGTTACTAGTCCAATTGCAGGACATAATATTTTTGACTTGGCACTTAGAAATGTAAAGTCATCAGGGACAGCTCCCCTAGTAACTCTTGTTCCATGTAAGTCAAACAATAAGCTAGTAGCCTCTTCCCTCAAACTATCTAAATCCCTGAAAGCAACATATCAGAATTCTAAGACTTTATCTGCCCAAATCTCTTCAAATTTTTATGATGAGGTCTTGACTCTCACTTATAACAGGATTGCCTCAGCAGATAGATTTGCCAAAGACTTTTAGACTCACATAAGTATATATAGAATCACCAGTCTTATCTAGATCTAAATATAATAGAAACTTAGGGTGGTGCAGTGGTGCAGCGGTTAATGTTGTCACCTCACAGCAAGAGGTTCGCCGGTTCGATTCTCGGCTGGGGTGCCTTCTGTGTGGAGTTTGCATGTTCTCCCTGCATTCGCATGGTTTCCTCTGGATACTCCAGTTTCCTCCCACATTCTAAAGACATGCTTCTGGAGCATTTCTTCCCAGGCCTCCACTGAAAACAGGATCTGTGGAACCTAGTTGGACTTTCCTGGTCAACAAATGTTAAAAAAATAAAAAATGTAAAAGCAAGACATCAAGTCGTTTGCAAGGGATCTTAGCAAAAGGAAGGTAACCCCTCAAAAATCTTAGTGATCTACAAAATGGAAAAAATAAAATGATTACAGTATACAGCATATCTAAAGAACCCTAAGTAAAGGAAAATATTAAACATTTAACTAAGATTTTTAAAAAGATTACAAGATCTACTAAGATAGCCCATGATATCAGTTTGGCATCTGAAACAAACAACAATTTCAAATCCTTCATTAGTTGTTTTAGAAAACTAAGAAACAGCACTCAGCAATTTATATAACACATACTATATGACAAAAAGCTATTTAGACCCAGTAGACAATGACAATATCCAAAAAAAATAAATTTAATGCAAACTTCAATTCATGGATGACTATCCAAAGTCTGATGAATACTGAAGCTCTGACATACTCCATCATGTACTCAAAATGTTTTCCAAGACTAAGAACACTTCCATGTGACCATATAATATTCCCAATTATCTGATAAATAGTGCCAAACATGCCCTTTTGGTACCTTTGCATGGGGTACTTAACCTGAGGCTAGTTAAAGTCTTATTTCAAAAACTATGACATACAGCACCCAGTGATGTTAATCCATAAAGGTAGCCCTACTGCTGGACATGGAAACTCTGTGCCCAAAAGCATTTGTAAGGCCATGGAACATACAACAACTGGAAAGGCTACAGAAATACCTCACAAAGAGGATTACCGGCCTCAAACAGATGCCCTACACAGACCGTCTCAAAAAACTCCAGCTTTACTCTGTCACATGTCACCACAATAAACAGAACATGCTAGAGGGATAGATTCCTGTCCCAGAGACTTCCCATACTCTGGAACAAACTACCTATCTATATCAAACAAAGCTCCTCATTAGCAATCTTCAAGAAAAATCTTGATGATTGAATGGGAGATAGGAAATTCACCCCGGGGATGACTTCTGTGGCTCTGCTTGACAGGGGCACAGGAAAATAATTTTTCTTGGGTGGCAAAAGCCAGGGTACTGTTTGGCTAGGCTTATATAGGCCCTAGGGTCAATAGGCTAGTACCTACCTATGAACCTATGAACATCAGTAGCAATTTGGTTTTGAAAAGGGTATATCCTGCTTGATGAACCTGTTAACTTATTTAGGATGGTAACACAAGCTGTTACCAGTGGTTTCACTGTACACACAGCTAACTTTGATCTGCCAAAAGCAGTTGACACCATTCACCTTGCTAACATAATTAATAAACTAAATGCATTTTTGACGATTGGGGAAAGACAGGCAAAGGCTGCCAGCCTAGTCAAATAGAATTTAATACATAATTCTATCAACTGTATAAATAAATGTAAAATACAGGCTTGTGTTTTTAAATGTAAGAACACACTGTGAAATGTGGAACTGCAAAATATGTGACAACATTGCACTCTACTGGCCCAGTAAAGCATGTTGTATCCTTTCATGTTAGAATTCGGCCCCAGGGAGGCTGGATGAAAATTTCATGCCCATTGTTTTAAGGCTAAAGTTTATGACCAGAATTTGGATGTGGAAGGTGTTTTATTGCTCTAAGTTTCTGTTAGAATATACATGTGAAATGTCTTCTATTGTCGCAAGTTTCTTTGCAGATGTTAGATTGCTAAATAATGCAGTTTGTTTGCCTGGGAAAACCTAAGTGTCAAAAATTATGTAATTTGGGAAGGGACCCAGCAAACATGTTTGTTAGTAATCTTTTAACTACTAAAGCACCACCTGAAAACCATACAACAAAGAAGCGAAAGAAGAACCAGTGAAAATACGTTCTTATATTCACCAAAAGCAATTTAATTCCACAGTAAATTTTCTCTTAGCGCCTCGGCCACATTAGCCTTTACAGAGTAAAATTGTATCAGTTATAAAACCTTCCTTTATATGGTTCATAGATTAGTACTAAGCTAACTGCCCTTGTGAGCCATTTTAAGCCTAGCCAATTATCCCTTGTAAGGCTCAAACCCTGCACCTTGTGTTTGTAGGGCAAACACCTTAACCATTAGGCTACCCTCCCAACCCTATATACTACTAGAACAACATTAATTGCATAATTACATACATTCAGTTAAAACTAAGCACTTCATTATCTTAAAGTAAAACACCATCTAAATAAAACGTTGCCAGTTACATTATTTATTCAATCCATAGGGATGTAAAGTATTGTATTTAATAATAAAAATAGATTCCTTTTTTCTTAATAAATGTTTTAACATTTCAGCACTTTCATATTTTTGTAAAATTTGTTCCAAAACTGTTATTTTAAAACTGCTACAGTCCCCCAAGTGTACTGTATTGAAATGTTCTGCTACAGGGCTAATACTCTTATTCTTCTTTATATCTCTCACATGCTCTTTTGCTCTCTCTCCCAAACTTCTTTTAGTTTCACCTATATAATATTTTTCGCATGAACACCCTATAGCATAAATAATGCTTCTACTAATGCAATAATATATACCCTGAGTTGTAATTTTTTTTCTATTAATTATACCAAAACTTGTTGTGATATACTGACACACTGAACATTTGCCACATGGAAAAGTTCCCATTCTCATTAAGTTTCTTGTAATTCTATTCTTCGGTTTAAAATACTTACTATGGACTAAAAAGTCTTTGAGACTCCTTCCTCTTTGGTATGAAAATTTCAATTCTACTTGAAAAAGTGAAGGTTCCTCCTTTTTTAATTGTTCCCAGTATCCTTTAACTAGTTCATTCAACTTCTCGGTAAACAAGGTATATTTGAAAACAAAAAATGTGAAACTGCAAAATATGTGACAGCATTGCACTCTACTGGCCCAGTGAAGCATGTTGTATCCTTTCATGTTAGAATTCGGCCCCAGGGAGGCTGGATGAAAATTTCATGCCCATTGTTTTAAGGCTAAAGTTTATGACCAGAATTTGGATGTGGAAGGTGTTTTATTGCACTAAGTTTCTGTTAGAATATACATGTGAAATGTCTTCTATTGTCACAAGTTTCTGTGCAGATGTTAGATTGCTAAATAATGCAATTTGTTTGCCTGGGAAAACCTAAATGTCAAAAATTATGTAATTTGGGGAGGGACCCAGCAAACATGTTTGTTAGTAATGTTTAATTACTATTTCTCATAAGAGACCTAAAAGCATTTTGACTTTGGACATCTAACCCAGCACTGCTTATGCTCTTTATGTATTTAAGTAAGATTGTAGCACTATGTTTTCTCCTAAGATTAGCTAAAGATTAGAAAATTAGATTAAGTATTTTTCTGTGTAATCAGATCTTTCCTACAATATTACTTTAAGTTTCTGTGTGATCTGTGAACTCTTGGATATCTCTGTGGTGTATTAGAGAGTATGCTGTAGGGCAGCAGGTAATTGTTCTCATTCCTGTCAGACACAAGTTGCAAGCAGCTTGGGAGGGACCCTACAAGGTGGTAAGAAAGGTAAGTGATGTTAACTACATTGTATCTAGGCACTACCATGTTAACATGATGAAACCTTACCATGATAGGGAGGCCCTTGTGCTGAGCATTTGCAGTGGATTGCAGGAGGAGTCTGAGGGAGATCTTGTGACTGATCTCCTCAGTGAGGCTCGGGCTAACACCTCAGTGGAATGGGTAGCAATGTCCCAGCAGCTATCTTCTACCCAGGTTGAGAAATCTGAGCAGTGTTGCAGGAGTTTGGGGGCATGTTCACCGGGAAACCAGGGAGCACCCACCTGGTGCAGCACCAGGTGGATACAGGGCCCCAAAGGCCTATCAGGCAGGCCCCTTATAGGGTGCCTGAGAGAGTCAAACAGACTCTGAAGGAAGAGGTACAGGAGATGTTGGAACTAGGGGTGATTCAAGAGTCCAACAGTCCCTGGGCCTCACCAGTGGTGTTAGTGCCAAAGAAGGATGGCAGCAACATGTTCTGTGTAGATTACAGGAAATTAAATAGTCAAACAGACTCAGATGCTTACCCCATGCCTAGGACAGATGAAGCCATAGAGCAGCTGGGTGGGGCTAAGTATCTTACAACTATTAATCTTACCAAGGGTTACTGGCAGGTCCCCTTGACTCCCAGTGCTAGAGAGAAGTCAGCCTTTGTGACCCCTTTTGGCTTGTATGAGTTCACAAATATGCCCTTTGGGATGAAGAATTCCGTAGCAACTTTCCAGAGGCTGGTAGATCATACCTTAGCAGGAGGGTTTGTCCTTGCTTACATGGATGATATTGCTATCGACAGCCATTCCTGGCAAGAGCACCTTCAGCATGTTAGGGAGGTGCTGGGCAGACTTCAAAGGGCAGGGTTGACCATTAAGCTGAGCAAATGTCAGGTGGGTATGGCAGAGGTCTCCTACCTAGGACATAGAGTGGGGAGTGGTAAGATAAGGCCAAAACCTGCCCAAGTGGAAGCTATTCAGACATGGCCTGCACCTGTTACCAAAAAGCCATTGAAGGCATTCTTAGGGACAGCAGAGTACTACAGAAAGTTTGTTCCCAATTATAGTTCCATAGCTGCTCCCCTCACAGATCTGACAAGGAAGAACAGGCCAGATAAGGTAGTGTGGACCCCAGCATGTGAGCAGGCATTTTAGATGCATAAGGATCCCCTGTGTTAGCCAGTCCACACTACAGCAAAGACTTTGTTGTGTGGTTGGATGCTTCAAACTATGGGGTGGGGGCTGTACTCAGCCAGATTTCTTCAGAGGGAGAAGAGCACTCATTGTTTTATCTCAGTTATAGGGTCTAACCCAGGGAGGAATGCTATGCAGCGGTAGAAAAGGAATGTCTAGCCATAGTGTGGGCACTACAAAACCTTCTGCCTTATCTGTATGGAAGAAAATTTATTGTGATGACAGATCACAACCCTCTAACATGGTTAAACAGAGCCAGTCAGCAAAATGCCAAGTTGCTAAGATGGAGTCTGGAGTTGCAAGCATATGTTATGTCAGTGCAGCATGGCAGTGGGTGCAGCAATGCCAATGCAGATGGGCTGTCAAGACAGGGAATGGGGTGAGGTACACCTAGATAGACCTGACACTCTCAAGCGATGTTTCTCAAGAGGCACTTGAAAAACTTGCTTGAGTTCCCCGGGGAGTATGTTAATGGTTATTTTTACTTTACAAAACACAAGGTGGTTTTTTTGAGTCTCATAAGGGGATAATTGGCTAGGCTTAAAATGGCTCACAAGGGCAGTTAGCTTGGTACTAACCTATGAACCTGTGAACCTAAGAGATGTGACAATTGGGGAAAGACAGGCGAAGGCTGCCAGCCTAGTCAAACAAAATGTAATACATAATTCTATCAACTGTATAAATAAATGTAAAATACAGGCTTGTGTTTTTAAATGTAAGAACACACTGTGAAATGTGAAACTGTCAAAATATGTGACAACATTGCACTCTACTGGCCCAGTGAAGGATGTTGTATTCTTTCATGTTAGAATTTGGCCCCAGGGCGGCTGGATGAAGATTTCATGCCCATTGTTTTAAGGCTAAAGTTTATGACCAGAATTTGGATGTGGAAGGTGTTTTATTGCTCTATTAGAATATACATGTGAAATGTCTTCTATTGTTGTAAGTTTCTGCGCAGATGTTAGATTGCTAAATAATGCAGTTTGTTTGCCTGGGAAAACTCAAGTGTCAAATATGATGTAATTTGGGGAGAGACCCAGCAAACATGTTTGTTAGTAATGTTTACATACTATTTCTCATAAGAGACCAAAAAGCATTTTGACTTTGGACATCTAACCCAGCACTGCTTAGGCTCTTTATGTATGTAAGTAAGATTGTAGCACTATGTTTTCTCTTAAGATTAGCTAATGATTAGAAAATTAGATTAAGTATTTTTCTGTGTAATCAGATCTTTCCTATGATATTACTTTAAATTTCTGTGTGATCTGTGAACTCTTAGATATCTTTGTGGTGTAGTAGTTTTGTCTTGTGTTTTAATTATTTATTATTAAATATTTTTAAAACCTTCTACCTGTGGCTGGTTTGTGTAGAGATAAATTATGCTTTAGAGTTCATTATATATTTATAGAGTTTACTGTCTAAGCCCTTCCAATAAGCCTTGACTGTTAGTCATACTACCATTGGATAATAATATCTCACAGTAATAATTGGACACCCTTTTAAGGGCCTTTGAGTAGCTGATATTTATTAGCTGGAGGTGGCAGTAATTACTACTGTATAGCCTGGGTAAAGGGGCACAGCTGGAGAACCTGTGTCAGCCTTTTTCCCAGGAGGGTCTGTGTGGTTGTATAACCTCTTCTCAAAGTGTGTGCGTGGTGTGTCAGCTACCTGGAAAGCAACATGAAGCACTGGTTGGCCAGAGAGGGTACTGGAGGTTAGATTGCCAGCTAGGCTGAGATCTGGACCCTATAGCTGTACCAGTGGGGAGTCTTACTGGGGACCTGGAGAGCAAGGGAGCAACCAGCCCCAGACTGACTGTGATCTCTGAGTGCACTTAAGGGAAATTGTACTTCACTGTGTATTAGTTATCCTTTCCTCCTCTATGAGATGTGGTGTTAGTGGTGAGGATTGAGGCTTCTTGATTGCTGGGCCAGGGCACAGTCATCACAGCATTACAGATAGATTCCTGTCTGGAAACTGGATAAAGGACAGAACACACGTGCTGTGGGTGGAAGCGGCAGCGGTGTGACCAGTGGTGCACCACAGTGTTCAGTGCTAGAACTCCTTTTGTTTGGTATTTACATTTCTGACCTAAGACCTATGGCTTTCCATATCTGCAGATTACTGCAATCTAGGAGTCATTGTCAAGGCTCCTCTGACAGGGAAGCATACCATTCAACTGCTCAGATTGTTACAGAATGTCCAGATTTTTGCCTCACATTTTTGTTTTTTTTTCTCATAAATTGCTGGTTTCCTGGCAAACAATTGGCAAATCATTGAGGATGGAAGTCAGAAAATAATAACAGGCGGTTCAGTTTCAAACTTTATACCCTTCAGAAAATGCATGCTAATGGGAAACCTGCTATTTTATCAACTTTCTAAGTTTATAAGAGGAACATTTGAAAAATGTCCCTATTTTGGGGATTGTCTCCCCCTCCCCCTAAAATTTATGACTTTGTTCAGATTTTCTTTTGCTAAGACGTTGAGAGGTATGCAGAGAAGTCATCCAACAACTCAAACACATGCTTACACTTATAAATGCCAGGTGCATTGGAAATGTGTTTAAGCTGAATACTAAAAAATGCAACCTTGTTTCATTTGCTTGATAAACCATACCATCAGCATATAGTATTGATAATACCACCCTTCAAAATGACAATGTAGTTATAACCTGGAAATTTTGGTTGCTAATTACCTCTCCTTTGCCACCATATAGCAATGGTTATCAGGAAATCTAATTGCTAAGGGAATATTTCACCTTTGTATTCAGCACTGATCAGACCAAATATACAATACAATGCAGTGCCCTCTTTGGCATGTACCTCATCAAACATATCAAATAGTTGAAAAGACCCATGGATTTTCTGGCAAAAAGGATGATAGGATTAAATTCCCTAAACTACTAGAAAAGACTATAAGCACTATCCCTCTTTTATGTGCCTTATAGGCTCTTCACAGGGGAACAATGCCTTTCCCTCTGAGCAGTCAAGGAACCTGAAGTCCATGATTTCTTTTGCTATCAAAAATCAAACAGTACCTGTACTGTAATCTTCTTTAGCATATCGAAAAAACAATGTAGAGAGTCAGATTCTTTACTCAACATCTCTGTCATCTCTAGGTTAAACTCACTCTGCAGAAAATGGGATATTGTAATTCATCCCTGTAAATACAGATGATGAATGGGTGGGGTAGTTCATTTAGATGCTTTATTACATAACATAGCAGGATGGATAGCGGCATCATAAAATACGAATTAACAGATTAACGGACAGACCTTCCATACATATATGCTTATATCTCAACAGCTAACTACAAAATGGCAGTCAGGCTTGCATATGCTCAGTATTTATACACTTGTGCAAGCCCTTGGATAGCTTCTTAAAGATATATACACATTGATCTACATCCTCCCTCTTAAAAAGATTGCCCTTAAATGAAAATGACATTACAATTAGACATGCACTAATATACTCATCAGAAACAAACACAATGTTCATGTTCAAGTTGCCTTGTATCTATAACATTGTCTGAAGATGTGACTAGATCTAGTAACATAACAATCAGGACTGGGTTTAGCAACTGGGACAGCCTTCGGTAAACAACTCATATCAGGAACTTCTGGATTCATCGCAAGAATGGGAATATTCTCTGGAATTACTTCTGGAATTGAAACACTGGATAACGCACTCTGAGTCTTTCTCACAGGCTATGTGCTGTGGTATAGGCTCACACACTGGCATCAAATGTTTCCAAGTCAGCCTAAACTATACTCCTTTTGATTCCACAAAGTACGATCTTGGCTCTGGGCAAATATTCTTCATGACTCCAATCTGATCATAACCTTTGGACGTTTGCATCCTTACCACTTTTCCTTCTTGTAATGGATTGAGTGGTTTACTGGTCTTATCATACTAGGACTTCTGGATTAAATGCTTCTTCAACAGATTGGTTTGCACTGACCTGTTATTTTTGACACATGGAACCAACAATTGACTACTGATTGGTAATGTGGTTCTGGTTTGTCTCAACAGAAGTCTCTGAGCAGGTGAACCAAGATGTTTATCACGAGGAATGTTTCTAAGATTTTAAATATTCAGGAAAACATCACTATTGTCTTGTTTTGACTTCTCTAGTAACTGTTTTGCAATTTGAACTGCACTTTCTCCCAAACCATTTGACTGTGGATACCCTGAGCTAGTCATGACATGAGTAAAGTCCCACACATCGGCAAAGTGTGCCTCTTAAAAGGCACAATACCCCTGCTACTGAGAAGTTCCTGGTGTAGTGTGCTCTACATCTAAACACCTAACTCACTTTCCAGTCTTAATTACTGACTGCACCCTTCTTCACCATGATCTACCAAGTGAATGGGAATCCCTCACATACTAGCATAATGGCTAGAACAGTGGTTTTACTGTCTCTAGTGAAAAGGATACTTTAAGCAATGGGAATTATGTTATTTATGGTGTGAAACCCATGTCTGTACTGTAAACTTTAATATAGTGAGGAGCATGCTCTCTGGAATGCCAGCACTCCCAATTTCTTTCCCATCATATTGTAGTACACCCCCTGACCCATATCTCTACCTGAGATACACACACACACACACACACACACACACACACACACACACACACACACACACACACACACACACACACACACACACACACACACACACACACACACACACACACACACACACACACACACACACACACACACACACACACACACACTTTATTTCCTCTTATTTTTATTTGCTAAAGACTCTTGTTATACCCGTCCTGCTCTAGCATTAGAATATATTCTACTGTTATAGTTACACTTACACAAGTAATATCCACTGGATTTTGAGCTCTGATTTTACAGGCATTCTTGTAGTCTTTCTGATAGAATAACAATACTTAGTTCACAGCAGCAATGTCCCTGCATTTCCCTGGATATTTTCAGGGCAGGTGATAGTTTTTCTTTTCTTGTGACTGCTGGGAACTTGTGCTAGCCCTGTTCCCTCACCCTGCCCCCATTCCCACACACCCCCCTCTTACATTACATATATACCAAAAGACACTACACCCCTTTTCCTTCTTCAGCAATCATCTCAAACCTCTCAGCACCCCATCAACCTTATTAGCCATACCCTCCATTGCTGCACCAACTCTCTACTGATCCTAATGACTCAACATTCCATCAACAGCGTGGCTCCCCGATCCTGCACAACTCCACTTCCCCTTATTTCACTGAAACCTCCTCCAACTATGCTCCATTACCACTCTATTTTCCACTACTCCCTTCTTTTGTGCCTACTCTTCCTAGCCTATAATGCCACTGACCTCTACAATTATAGCATCAAGTACTATCAGTACCCTACAAAAAAATAACAGCTCCCCTCAACCTTCAACCAAACCATATAGTCACATCAACCCACAACTATAATCTTTTTCCAGCTCTCTTTTTATTATCTAGCATATAAAATCCTCATACCCTCCAAGGCCCACTTTCAGGATCCATCTCATAAAAACCAAGCTAACAAACCTACTGCTGCACTCCCTAACATATATTAAATTACTAACTGATATCATCCCAACCCAGGCCCAAGCTATGACATACCTAAAGTTCAACATTTCCCCAACCCTAATCTGAATACTACAAACCCCAATGCATCTGGAACAAATATACATACCCCCTACCAGTCATCTCCAAATCTGATCTACTAATTTCCAATTTCAATCTCAGAAGCCTAGTAAATAAAATTGCAGAATGTCATACTATTTTGACCATCTACTCTCCTGACTTATCTATTTTAACTGAAACCTGGTTAAAAACACACATCAAAGACCCAGAAATTACTCTCCACATTTATAATATAATAAGACAAGATAGACTAGGCAAAAGAGGTGGTGGTGTAGCTGTTATGTTCAAAGACTCTCTAAAAGTGGAAAAATGACACACTATTCCACCAGCCATCCCCAATGCAGAAATACTTATCACACGTATACAGATTAATCCTCACAAAACCATGATTATCATAGCCATGTACCTGCTCCCAGGAAACTATCTTCCCAACATTGAACTTCTCCACTCCTGGTCTGCCTCCACTTTCAGTCAAGAAACTATCATCCTAGGTGACTTTAACCTGGACTGCCTTTCCTGCTCCTCTAACTGTCCCACTAGCTTTATCAGTCTTTACAACTATACCCAAATTATTAACTGCCCCATTTATACTGACAAACACTCTCAAAAAGAGTATTTACTTGATTGGATATTAACCAACAAACCAAGCCTGAGCTTCTAAGCTGACTGCCTTCCAATTAGCCTTAGTGACCATACCCCTACTTTTCTACTTAGAGAAAGAATTCAGACCCAATCATTTACACCCTTCAGATACACCCGCTATAAGAAACAATTCTCCCCTGATACCTTCAATCTATTGCTACAGCTTTGCAATTGGTCACCATTAAAAAGCCTAAAACTGGACCTTGCTGTGGAATTCTTCAATAACAAATTTCTTGACATATTAAACAGTCTGGCCCCTACATAATATGCATCAAATCCAAATATTTACCTTGCCTTTCTAATGACACTAAACTTCTTATCAAACAAGGGGATAGAGCTAAGGCCCTATACCAATCTACCAGGAACAAAAACAATCTCACCTCATGTCAGCAATTAAGAAACCAAACAAAGAAATGTATAAATAATCACAAAAATATTATACTTCCAAACCTGTTAACAAAAGTTCCTAGACAACCCACAAAATTTCTGGCAATCCATAAACTACCTCCTGAACCCTGGTAAAACCTCCATACCCTCCCCTTCCATATCCAATATCTCTAAATCCTTAGTATCTTAATTCAACCCTCATTTCATTAACTCAATCACTTCCCTCCTAGATATCCACTAAAACCTACATCTCACAGTACCCTCCCCTTCCACTAGAGCCACTAACTCTTTCTCCCTTAAACCTGTTCTAACTTCATATATAAAAAAGCTCCTAGCAAACTCAAACTCCACTGCCTTGCTGCAGACCAACTTCTCAGCGAATTCTTAAAAATAGCTGCTCCATCTATCTCCTATCCTATCTCTATCCTAATCAATCATTCTGTCTCTGAACAATATGCCCCTCACCTCTGGAAAATCTCACACATCATCCCCTTCCATAAGGGCAGCCCCTCTAGAGATATTTCTAATTACCATCCCATCACCATCTTCACACCCATAGCTAAAATCCTAGAGAAATGTATTCACCAAGAACTCCATAATCACCTTACCACAAACAGCCTACTATCCCACTGCCAGATTGGTTTTAGACCTAAACATAGTACTAACACAGCCTTAATATCATTTACTGACACTGTTCACCACCTTAAGAACAATGGTTTTCTAGTCTCAGCAATTTTCCTTGACATGTCAAAAGCATTTGACACAATCTCCGACCAACTTCTTCTAAACAAACTTGCCACTTACAATCTCAGTTCATCACCACTCACATTGTCTCATAGCTACCTATCTAACCATAAACAGGCCACCAAATGGGAGAACAATCTCTCATCTCTACTGCCAGTATCCACTGGAGTACCCCAAGGGTCCATACTAGGGCCCCTCCCCTCTTTATCCTATTTACCAACAGTCTAAATTCAGCAACTTAGCTTGCTACAATCATACAATATGCAGATGATACATCCCTTAGCTGCTCTGCCCCTTCCCACCAAGAACTTCAAGATAAGACTCAAAAATCCTTTCAAGAAATTGAAGCTTACCTATCTAACCACCAACTCATTCTAAACCCTAATAAGACCAAGCTAATGATTTTCACAAACAAACCCACGAAATCCCACTCTCCACCACTCTTTCTTCCCTCCACCAATGGAACCAAAACTGAGCCTACAAACCACTCCAAACTCCTAGGTATAACAATAGATGACAGGTTGAAATTTCACATACACATTTCCCTAGCAATCAAAAAGTCCATACCAAACCTGGTGCTCTCTACTGGGCAAGGCCTTTCCTAACCCACCAAGCCAGACTAGCCACAGCTAGATCTCAACTTCTATCTACCCTTCTCTACTGCTCACACATCTTTAAAAACTTGTGCAAATGCAACCTTAATAACCTAGAATCTTGTTATAATAAAATAGCAAAGATTGCCAGCAACCATCCCCATAAATCACATCATTGTTCTGCTCTCCAACAACTGAACTGGCTTGAATTCTCCAACCAGTTAACATTAAATCAACTGACTTTCACACACCAAATCACTCACAACCTCAGTTACTGCCCTGCACTTTCCACCATGGTCCAACCACATGTCAATACCAGGTCCCTTAGACCTTTGGACAGGCTACTGCTAAAAATTACCAAGTCTCACAACTACCATGGTGACTCCCTCTATTCTATTAAAATAGTCAAGAGCTGGAATGCTCTCCCTTAACACATACAAAACTCCCCCAACTATTCTTCTTTTAAAACAAAAACTAAAGAATATCTCAAATCCACCTGTCTCTGCCCCTGTAATTCTCCCAGATAATTGTTTGTCCTCCCCTCTGTACCTTCACAACTTTCTCTCCATATGGGTTATAAACTTTGGCACAACACATTAGAGTTTTAACTACTACAATGATCAATGTATTTCTGTATTGTGCTATGACTTATAACACTATGTAATCTTTCTTTGTCAGTCATTTTTTTCTTAATTATATGTTTCTTGATTTTGTTTTGGTCTCAGTTAGTATTCAAATACTTGGTTATTTAAAATTATGTTCATGATATGCTCTACAATTACCTTAGTATACTTAATACTAATAATGTATAAATTTGAGATCTTACTAATTTGTATTATTATCATTACTACTGTTTGTGGAGCTTTTCTTCCCGAGTATCCATTGAAACCTGTCTCCACAGCCCAGTCGGACACTACCCATTTAACACATGTAAACAAAATAAAATAAATAATAAATAAATCTTTTGAACTGTTGGCTTGTAAACTGTTTGACATTGTCAGAAATAACTTTATGCAGACTACCATGGACTGAGAAATGATGCTTCAACTTAGTAATGACAGTATTACATGCTAGATTAGGAAGTAGATCAATCTCAAACCAATTAGAATATGAGTCTACTAACACCAAGTAATGTTGGCCGTTCCACTCAAAAATGTTGGTGGCTACTGTCAACCAAGGTAGTTCAGAAATCTGGTTTATCTGAAGTAGTTCTTTCTGTTGATGCAGCTTAGTACTATTACATACAAAACAAGATGAAAGTACTCTCTCAATATCCTGTGGCAGAAAAAGCCAAAATACTAGTCCTCTCACCCTTCTTTTGGTAGAGTCTGCTCTTGGGTGCCCATGATGCAAGATAGTAATGTACTCTTGTTGCAAGGACTTTGGAACATGATGATAAATTGTTAGACAAAATTTCATCTCTGTATGGAAAATAAGGTTGCACTTCTTGAGGTAAGCTATTTTGCTTTGATGACCATCCTTCTTTGATAAAGTGGTTGAGCTTTTATAAAACTGGATCTGTGGCTGTATGATCTCTAAGTTCATCAAGATGTGTGGAAGAAATATTTCTCATTTCCATGACTTCAAAATCAAGTTGCTCATTCTCATGCTGTTCAGTGGTATTTCTGGGCAATCTGGACAATGTATCAGCAAGATAACGAAGTTTACCCTTCTTGCAGATAAGATTGAAATGATACTTTTGCAAACTCAACATCATGTATTGCAATCTGACTGGAACTGTATGCATAGGTTTTCTCAAATTAGTGACTAGAGGTTGGTGGTCTGTTTTGATCTGGATAGCTCTACCATAAACATAATCATGGAACTTTGACATGCAAACACAATTGCCAAACATTCTTTCACTATATGAGCATACTGCATTTCAGTTTGGGTAAGGGTTCTGGATGTACAGGCAACAGGTTGACCAACTTGTAGAATGACCGCACCTTGACTAAATTTTGAAACATCACATGAAAGAGTAGCTGGCTTGTGGATGTCACAGTATATGAGAGTTGGTAGACTGGCAATTTTCTGTTTCAGGACATCAAATGATCTCTGGTGTTATTCTAACCATCACCAGGCTACATCTTTATGTGTTAGCTCTCTGAGTGGTGCTGATATTTGACTTAAGTCTGGAATGACCTTGCCTAGGCAGTTAACCATGCCATGAAATCATTGCAGGGCTTGAACATTGCTGGAGCTGGCATATCGACAATGGTTGTTTGATTAGAAGGGTCTGGTCATAAGCCTGAACTGGTAAATAAATGACCAACATAACTGACTTCTCGTAGCCTCAATTTGCATTTCTGTGGATTCAGCTTAAGATTCACTCAACGTGCCCTTTCCAGAACTTTTCTGAGGTTTCTGTCATGCTCAGTTTCACCATTACCCCTACTAGTATGTCATCTACTATAATAGCACAAGGATACCTAGAAACAATTTGCTCCATTGCATGCTGAAAGAGTTCACTTGCAGAATGTATCCCAAATGGAATTCTGAGAAATCTGTACCTTCCACATGGAGAATTGAAAGTGGTTAACAATTAAGACTTCTTGTCAAGTAAAAATTGCCAAAATGAACTCTTTGCATCTAAGACAGAAAAAAAACAGTGGCATTTGGCATAAGAGCAGTGACTTTTTTGACTGTACGCATTGGATGATGAGGTCTTTTCAGTGCCTTGTTCAAATCTCGTGGATCAATACATATTCTGATGTCAACTGATTTTTTTCTTATGAGGTACCACAATGGAAGATACCCATTCAGTAAGTTCATTGACTAGACAAATCACACCTTGTTGCAGAAATTTTATTTAGTTCAGCTTTGACTCTGTTCTGCACAGCTATTGAAACTTTTCAGGCTGGCCTGATAACTGGGATGACATCTGGGTCTAACTTCATGGAGTACACAACTGGAAGCTTGCCCAGTTTGTTCAAAAAGATCAGCATAGGTAGAAAAAATATACTAGGCAAAATTAGAATAGTGGTCTTTTAAGCTAACATTGTGGACTTCCTTGTTAAATGAAAGCAGTCCCATTTTCAAACTGTCTCTGAGCCCTAATATTGACTGGACGTGCCTCTTGACCACATAAAATAGCAAGTTGTGGCTTCTCACAGCAGAGTTGCATGAAATCATTACTGAGCCTTCCATTTGAATCTGTTCACCAACATAAGCAATAAGCTTTGCACACTTTGCCAAATCAAGTCTTTCACCAGCACATACACTAGCAAATGTTTCTACTGACGTTGTATTTTGAGCCAGTATCAACTGTGAGCTCTATGGGTTTGCCATTTATCCAAAGAGTATAAAATACTTCATTCTTGGCCCATAGATCTACTGCATTAACTGTTTTCCTAAGCACTGACACACCACAAACATAAAAATTGGTGTCACAGTATTCTAATTGATCAACCTGCTTCTTAAAATGTTCTCTTTTAATAAAAGAATGTATGACTTTTGATTTACAAAATCTTTTGAAATTATTCCATTTATTACATTTATGGCTTTGTTGACCAAAAGCTAAGCACTTTTCCCTTTTAGAATCATGATTACCACCACAGTTATAACAGTTAGCAATGACACTGAGTTGGGGCCTATGCTTTGAGTTTACTGACTCACTGTTATGCTTCACTGAGGCTGTGTGAACTCTGGACCTAGCTAGAAAGCTTTGGGGTTTACTAGTGAGTTATGCAGGGGCTACAGTTGCTGTCATGTGCTTGGGACTGTTTCTTTTAACCATGTGCTGCATGCTATCAACATGAGTTTTAGAAGTTACTGGAAACATGCCTTTCTCATTTGTAAGCATATGTGTGTGCTTTTCTGTGAGCTAGTATATCTGACAAATCTCAATGGCCTTATTCACAGTTAAATCACTGTCATGAAGTAAAATCTTTCTCAGAGCATCATCTTTAATACCACACACATGACTGTCTTTTATCAACTCAACTTTAAATCACCAAATCTGCACATTTTAGCCTTGTTTCTCAAATCAGTGATATATGCTGCAAAGGTTTCATCAGGCTTTTGATCACTTGTGTAAAATAAGTGCTTTTCCATTGTAATGTTCATCTAGGGGTTACACATTTCTCTAAATTTACATTTTTAGCACTCAGGGTCCTCCCTTGACTCAGCTGGTACAACTATATCACGGTTTTTCCTCTCCTGCAAAGATAGCAGGTGCATACACAAATGAACATTCCCTGTCAATGACCTCTGACCCAGCTAAATTACACAGAATAAATGCCTATGTGCAGTCATATTTATCAGAAAATGCAGCCTGTATGAAAATATCTTACTCTTGCTCAAACAATCTCCAGCTCTCTGCAATATTAGTACAAGTGGACGAGCTTTTCGAAATCCTTCTGTCATGCCAACAAAGTATGCACAAACACATTGTAATTATGGTCCTTGTAATTATGTACTAACAAGTTATTTTGCGATAGAGCTTGTAATAACATTCAAATGGACAATAAACATTTTGAAATATTGTACTTTGCGAAAAACGCTCTGAAATGGCTACATTTTGTGAAATAACTTTGCTGTAATACTGCACAAACATGCAAACAATTCATATTCTGATAACTCAGATAGCCTTATCTAAAATGAAAAATACATGCTGTATGAAAAATGCTTATGTTTCCTTTTATTTTATTCATTTTTATGCAATTTGGACTTTATTTCAAACATTTTCTGTAGTAATTTGAATAGTTCTATTAATATCAGACATTTCAATTTATTTAAATATCATTTAGAGCATTCTGTATGCTCTGTTTTATATTTTGTGAATAAGAAATTATTTGAGCAAGTTTTAACATTTGAAATTCATTTCTGACCTGTTTTGCAAATTATATGTGCAGTGGGGATGATCCACTCCTATATATTCCTCCTACACTAACTAGATGTTTCTTGGATTCAAATTGGAGAAACTGGAACTCTTTCTGGTAAAAAGTCACTTACATGCCTCTTCTGACACCATGTCGCTCATCCCTCTAAATACAGATGACGAATGGGCAGGTTAGTTCATTTAGATGCTTTATTACATAGAAAGAAATCAGGATGGATAGCAGCATGATAAAATATAAACAAACTGATTAACAGGCAAACCTTACATACATACATGCTTACATCTCAACAGCGAACTAAAAAATGGCAGTCAGGCTCACACATGCTCAATATTTATACACTTGTGCAAGCCCTTGGATAGATTCTTTAAAGATACACACACACACACACACACACACACACACACACACACACACACACACACACACACACACACACACATTGATATACAGATAGTAGTCTTAAAATCACTCCAGGCATAATTAGTATATCCTCCTAAAAAGAAGGTTCAGTTTAGGGTGGGAACTAGCAAGGTGTAATAGTCACAGGAGTCAGCAGCCTTGAACTTGTGGTTGCCACCTGTCCATATTCTTTTTCACAGAGTCTGTAAATACATTTAGTCCGGTTCTCCAGTGCTTCCTTGAATTTTGGGGATGGCAGTGTTTTCTACTAATAACACATCTGATATGCACATGAGAGTGATTAAAACATTGCTACCCCACAGCAGATGCCTCCTGCCTTACTGCTTCTGGGCTTGCTGACTTGAATAAACAGCCAAGAAGCCCCCAAGAATTAAAGATCTGAAGACTGTGTTGATGGTAACCATGGACGTCAACAGTCTGTTCACAGTCATCCCAAATGAATTTGGGTTAAAGGCAGTGAACGAGGTACTACATACGTTGATATATATGATGAGAATACCAACACTTTAATTTTGGAAGCATTAGCATTGGTGTTAGAAAATAACATCTTTCTTTGTAATGGAACACACTATAGGCAGGTGCAGGGTGCTGCCATGGGCACACCTTGTGCCAACTGGTATGCAAATTTAGTGTTAGCCTTTTGGGAAGATAAAATATTTTCAAATGTGAACATCTATGGAAGACTTCAATAATTTTTTATGCCAGATTTGTTGTTGATTTTTTTTTTGTTGTGGGCACAGGGCAGTGATGAACTGTTGAACTTTGTTGATTACCTAGAGACAACTACAGATTTCCTCAGGTTTTCAGTAGAGCACAACAATGAGACCATTGCCTTCTTAGATGTCACATTAAATAAAAATGTAACTGGTAAGCTAGATACCACCAATACTGGAGAAATCATTATTTGAATGCATGTAGCATGCGTCCTATCATACTTTTCATAATATTATGCAAGGGCATAGAGTTGCTCGGCTGTGCACAGACAAAAATGAGTTTCACAAAGAAATTGATGGTTAAATGAACATCTTAAGGAAAAGGGCTACTCAAAGGAAAACTTAGAGAAAACTAAGAACAGTATAATATCTAGCAGAGAAGCCAGGGCTAGATCATGGTTTTCTGCTAATAAAGAACAGCAGGGAGATAGGTTGAAGTCATCCAATAAGTATGACAAAAAACCCAAGGTAATGCTACGTTATAGTAATAATGTGTATGGAATATGTGATATTATTAAGCAAAATTGGAAAATATTAAGAAGTGTCAATCACCTGAAGGATGTTTTAGATGAGAAACCCATATTTACCTTTAAGCGAAATAGTAATATAAAATACATGCTATGTATAGATCCTGGGTTAAAAAGCATGAAGAAGGCTAACAGTGTTTCCTCTGCACATATAAGAAAAGGTACTTTTCCCTTTAGGCACTGTAAAGCATGTTCAAATGTGAATGGTTTAAATTACTTTATACATCCTGTTACAAATAAAAAGTACACATTTGAGTTTTATGCAGATTGCCATACAGAGAATGTGGTTTACTTGGGAAACCACTAGTCATGTCCGAGTTCTTATGCTGGAAAAACTAATTGTAAATTAAAAACAAGAATATTGCACCCTTTGTCATCTATTAGACAAAAGGGCAAACACAATGCATTATATCAGCATGTTTCTAGCTTTCCAGATCATACTTTTGTTTCTATGGTTCTGCATGTTGCACAGATGAAAAAAGGGGGAGAGGGGGTCATTGTCAATGATCCAGAGTATGCAGAATTAATGGATCATACAGTTGGCTGCTGATAACCTACCTGGGTTAAATAGTTCTGTACCTTTAAAATAAGCCTCAAAGGAAAGGTGGGTCAAATATAGAATGTAACTGGTTGGTTTTAAAATGTTTTAATATCTAAAGACTGTTACTGCTATGTGAAGTTTGTCTGATGAAGGTTTTTTTAACCTGAAAGCGCTTATGTTTTATAATAAAAGATTATGGCCAGTTTGGACTCTGTTTCGTTTGTTTTTGGATCTGAAATAAGGGCAGTTGAGGTTTTGTTCATTTTAAAAGATGGCCTGTGGGTGGTTTTAATTGCTTACAGTTGAGTGAGACAGAAGATGATGAGTGAATATTTCCCTGGAGGATGTTTTGTCCATCACTGTTATGGTCTACAGCTGTATTTTTAGGCTTATTTAATTAACAAATATGTTTTGCTTGAGACCATCAGGAGATGTGATGAGGACAATCTGAATTTGCATCGACATTGGCAGAACAAGTGCAACTTAAACCACTGGATGGTTAATCGGAAATTCACACCTGATCTGGCACACACATCTCTGATGGACAGAAGCAGTCAGTAAATATTGTAACCAAACATCATTCCTATATAAACATGTAAAAGATATAATTGGACACATTTGGTTTACACAGCTAGGCTTATAAAAGCCCTAGTTGTTATTAACCTAGTATACACCTATGAACCTATGATCCAATGAATAAGAAAGAAGGTTGTGGCTTGACCTTTTCATAGGCATGCTGTGATGTATAAATTTGAAATGACTCTTGGTTAGTTCAAGATAAATAGTTCCAACTGGCATTTGAAAGTGCTGTAGAGGGTGCATGCTTGCACTTTTGAAGTGTACTGAAATTTGTAGAATATCCTATCAGTTAATGGGTAACTATTGCTCAGTTTATTGATAACTACAGTTTTGCCATATTTGACCATCAAGCCTAAGGCATAACATTTCTTCTTTGAAAAAAAAATACTTAGATTGTTTCCTTAGTCACAATTTTTGTTCAGGCCATCACTAAAGCAAAGGTTGTAGAAAAAACTCTAACATGCACCTCAGGTGATTTAGACCCCATAGCTTCTGGATGTCGAGCAGCCCTCCAGAAACCCAGCCTAATTATTTTCTATACAATTATTACAGTAAAGTCTATGCCAGTTTAGATGTCTTGAAAGCATGTAGGAAAAAGTTGACAAATAAGATAAAGAGTGGCAAACACAAGACAAAACCCTGGGCTGAATGGAAACTTGAATATCAAATGCGTGTCAAAATGGCACAGATGACTGTGACATCACTCAAAGATCTCCTCTCACACCTGTCTATCTTACAGCACTTCATATAAATTAATTTAGGAAAGCTTTTAATTAAATTTTTGATGAAGTTCGACTATATCAATAAAACAAATGAATGTGCTAAAATCTAGTTCTGTGACTTGCTTGGTTGTCTTCCTACAGTTCCACCAGGTTTTTAACTTTAGTATTTGTCTGTAAGTACCCGGCGATAGTTTATCCTACAAGACAAAACTACTCTGAATAGCATAGGGAGGGAATGATGGGAGAAAATGGAGAGCATTGGGTGTATGCAAGAAGGACAGATGACAGTAGGAGTGTGAATGCTATTGAACCCTTTACTTGGAGCTCTATATCATCTAAGGCTGCACCTGCAATCACTGTTTATGGCATTTAAAAAGAGTCACTTCCGTGTGTGGCTTGCTAAAAGGGATGTGGTTACAGCTCCCTAAGTGAAGGGATGTATTATCATTATACAGGACATGTGGCTTATTTGTCAGGAATATCAGGATACAACAAAAAGCAAAGATAGCCCTTAAAAGGACTTTTGCAAGGAAAACACAGAAGGGTACAGTTAGTGGTAGCAGTATATCATTGGTTTACTAGAGTATGGTGTTGAAATGAGAACTTAGTCATGGAATGAAAACCTCAATGTACTGGTCAGTCTATGTGCAGATCCCTATCTCTAGTCATGAGCTTTGGATATTGACCAAGAAGATGAGAGATCATGGATACACTCAGCAGAAATGATTTTCCTTCACAGGGTATCTTGTTTCATGTTATATAACAGACAGACTAGTGTGAAAAACTTTGAGGATGCCAGAGTACAGAAACTACTTCTCTGCATCGATTGGAGTCAGATGGGTTGGCTTAGGCAAATTATAAGGAAGCTGAAGTGGCTCGTACAAGAGGTGTATCAGACATCTTCCACTGCTAGATATACTCAGGATAGATCAAGTAGATCTTACAGTGATTACTTCCCTAAGTTCCCCGAAAATTCCTCGGCATCTCACAGAATAAGCTAGACTGTTGCTTCCAAAAGTACTGCCACCGTGATTCTTAATGGCGCAAGTAACTTAACACCTGATTGGATGGATGGGTGGATGAATTCCCATTACAATTCACAGAGGAGGAAACCCAGAAAACAAAATCAGAGATGGTGATAATATCTCTGCATCGAGAGATAGTGCTTGTATTAAGTGTTTGTTTTTCTGGTGATCTGCAGTACCTGCAAAATAGTAGACATAGACGTTTTACAGTATTTAATCATTAAATAATATATATTAACTGAGACTGAAGCAGTCTTATTAAATAAGCAGCTGACATTTATCTCCAGTTGAAGGGCTACAGCGGTTTACACTTAATTTCATTAAAATGTTTGTGCAACATTTGAATTTGAAGGTTCTCACTACAAGAAGAGAATTGAGAACAAAGAAAAATAGTCTTGCAGTCCAAAGTTAATTCTGTCTTGCACTCTACTGTCGCCCCATTAGAGGCAGCATGTTAAAGAGTACTAAGACATCAACCTGCAGAGAAAATCTATTTTCATTTAAATCCTTTTGAAAAAGATACTTTGAATAAATGCATGGTGGATCATACTATGCATTTTATAAAGGCTGATAAGGATGATGCCCTATTAGTAACGGACATTGAGAGATATGTGCCTAAAATAGAACTGATGTTATTTGATGTTAACTGTTATAAACCACTGAGCATGAGTTATATTAACACTGGACACAGCAAAGTTAATGAGATGTTGCTGGAATTGCCAACCAAATGTTTTACAGGAATTGTTCAATGTACATTTGGTTTCAAAGCCAAAAATTCCTATATGTGTTGGTATTCCCGTGGAACATAAAAATGAAACAGAACCTTGCTTTATACCGATAATGTCAGCTACAAGGTCAGAAACAGAAGCATTCTGGTAGACAAAAAAAGGAACCCTTAATAAAACATATACCAACTTATATAAAAGACACATTTGATTTTGTTGATAAATTAAAAGAACTTTTTGTTATATAGGGAATGTGGTTATTTACATTTGATATGCAAGCTTTATACTCAGTTGTTCTACAGGACATCGGGATAGCATTGGTAATTTCCTATATTTAAGAAAAAGCTGAACTGCCTGGGAATGAGGTGTTTATAACGGGCAAACTTATTGAACTAATTCTCGAAAAAACTTTTTCCTTTTTAATAAAAAATATCATCATCAGGTATCTGGTGTGGCTATGCAGGTAGTAATGACCACAGTTATACAAATGTTTTTATGACCAGATAGGAAGATTATTGTGTGTTTGTGTGTGTGTGTGTGTGTGTGTGTGTGTGTGTGTGTGTGTGTGTGTGTGTGTGTGTGTATCTATATATATATATATATATATATATATATATATATATATATATATATATATATATATATATATATATATATATATCTATATATATATATATATATATATATATGTATGGGTCTACTTTAATTTACCGAAATCTCAGTTGACCGACACGCGGAAGAGGGAGACGAAATGACCGACAGGTAAGTTTACCAAAAAGGTGATGTGCCAACAGTGGATAGAGCGACAAGGGTAATGTGTGAGCGCGTCTCGGTAAGTGTGCGATAGTGACGGAGTTAGGACCGGTCAGGTAAGTGTGCGTTGTTGTGGGATTTTGGGTTAGGGTGTGGGATAGGTGAGTGTGTGGTAGTGTCGGAGGTAGGGAGGCAGGGTTCGGGTAAGGAAAGTGTGTGATAGTGACAGAGTTTAGTTTAGGGATGGGTTAAGTGGCTTAGGTTTGGAGTGCGGGTAGTGTGCGATAGTGACGGGCATTTTGTTTTGGGGTGGGTTAAGTGAGTTAGGGTTAGGGTGCAGGTAGGGTGAGTGTGCGATAGTGACGGGCATTTTGTTTTGGGGTGGGTTAAGTGAGTTAGGGTTAGGGTGCGGGTAGGGTAACTGTGCGGTAGTGTCGGACCTTAGGGTTAGGGTTTGGGTTAGGGTTAGTGGATATGTGATTGTGTATTATGTGTAGTTTACATTGTTTGTGTCGGTGTAATTGTGTTCGGTTTTGTGTATTGTCAGTGTTGTGTGGTTTCGGTCATTAGGGTTCGGTGTTTTGTGTGTCGGTGAAGTGTGGTGTCGGTAAGGTAAAGTAGATCCATACATATATATATATATATATATATATATATATATATATATATATATATATATATATACATACATATACACACACACACACATATATATATGTGTGTGTACATACAGTGTCTGTGGTGCAACAGGTGGCGCATTTGGCTTTGGTGCAGAAGGCTGTGCTTTCGATTCCAGTAGCAGGTAGACTGATTGCTGGCAGTACACCGTAAGTAGGTGGTGGCTGTGTTCTTGCATGTGCCAACCTTTGGATACGATGTTAAACCAAGGCCCTATTTGCTTGAGTTAGTACTAAGGATACAAATGGCACCTATTGAAAAAAGTAAGGGAAGTCCTCTGATGCCCTGGCCAAATTTCCCCTAAATAGTATAAATACCACCTCAGTTTTATCCTGAAAAGACACTGCTAGCCTAGTGAGACTAACTGGGTCAACTAAGGATTAAAAATTATATAAGTGTGTGGTTTTGTTTGAGGTATGGCAGTAAACATATATCTATGTGTGTGTGTGTGTGTGTGTGTGTGTGTGTGTGTGTGTGTGTGTGTGTGTGTGTGTGTGTGTTTGTGTGTGTGAATGGACATATAAAGGGCATATTAAGTAGATGAGTGTAGGGGAATAAAATGTTGGTTGAGAATGTGTGAAAAAATTGAAATTTCTTATTCTTGCATTTATTGAACTATTTTATTTATCAAGATGGATGAGCTCACAGACAATAGAGTGACCTGAGAGCACAGAAGGCAATGCATATGTCTCCCCTGAACAGCCCTTATAATAACTAAATTTCATGAGGTCCAAGACCATTTTTTGCTAGGATCATCCATGAGAGTTGCAGTCCAAATGTGTTGCATATATGTATGTATATGCAAATCTATCTATCTATCTACATATCTATGTCTATCTATCAATCTATTGGTATCTTTAAATTACAAATTCAAGTTTGTTATATCAGGATGAAATCAGGCATCCTAATGATACAACAACTTTGATTTTTGAATAAAAAAACTGTATTCACACACTAGACAATTAGTGCACAAAACATAAACCTGGCACCCATCTCCCAGTTGTCTGTCATCTAGGATAAACCGCACCAGTATTCAAAATGAATGTGAAACACAGTTCAAAAAAGTTAACAACCTTTCTTTAATCAAAGTAGATGATTGCCCTACCCTCAGAAACTGCAGGAATTTATGAAGAGAACAAAATCACTTCCTTGGCTGGTCTGACATATCCTTAGCCATCAGACTTCATTCTGAAGATGCTATATGTCCTGTCCTAGTCATGCACTTGTAGCTAAAGCCACCTTCTACTTTTCTTTTTACTAACTTCTAATCAAACATCATGTATTTCCTATGTGTGGCTAATATCTCCAGCCTGCTGACTCCATCTCACCTCTTCTAATTAATCCTATGGACATTCAAACGCTGATGTAATGAATTTGTATATGTGTGTGTTGACAACTCTTCACAAACATTGTTAAAGATTTAAGTCTCCTTTTTATTCACCCCTCTTACACAGAATACAAAGTTGTCTTCTAACCTGGACTTTTTGGACACCTCTTGCTCTGTTTTTAGACCAAAACACAGGACTGGGACTGCCCTCATATGGATAGTTAATAATGTCTTCATGCAACAGATCAATGGGTACATTCAATTGTTATCATTCATGATTTGTCAGTGGCTTTTTATACTATGGTTCATGGATTCCTGACAGAGAACCTTTTCATTCCAGTGTGATTTCATGATTTAACTTGTTTAGTTTAAAGCTGGTTTATATAAAACATCTTGAATCACACTCACAATGTGGTTTTAGGCATCAATTTTCTCCTAGACCAATGGTGTACCACTTGCCTTCTTCTAGGCTCCAGTGTTTTCACAGTGTGCATGCTGACATTGGTATATGCCATTCAAGGCAGCAGTATCGAATGTATATATATGTGTGTGTACATACAGTGTCTGTGGTGCAACAGGTGGCGCATTTGGCTTTGGTGCAGAAGGCTGTGCTTTCGATTCCAGTAGCAGGTAGACTGATTGCTGGCAGTACACCGTAAGTAGGTGGTGGCTGCGTTCTTGCATGTGCCAACCTTTGGATACGATGTTAAACCAAGGCCCTATTTGCTTGAGTTAGTACTAAGGATACAAATGGCACCTATTGAAAAAAGTAAGGGAAGTCCTCTGATGCCCTGGCCAAATTTCCCCTAAATAGTATAAATACCACCTCAGTTTTATCCTGAAAAGACACTGCTAGCCTGGTGAGACTAACTGGGTCAACTAAGGATTAAAAATTATATAAGTGTGTGGTTTTGTTTGAGGTATGGCAGTAAACATATATCTATGTGTGTGTGTGTGTGTGTGTGTGTGTGTGTGTGTGTGTGTGTGTGTGTGTGTGTGTGTGTGTGTGTGTGTGTGTTTGTGTGTGTGAATGGACATATAAAGGGCATATTAAGTAGATGAGTGTAGGGGAATAAAATGTTGGTTGAGAATGTGTGAAAAAATTGAGATTTCTTATTCTTGCATTTATTGAACTATTTTATTTATCAAGATGGATGAGCTCACAGACAATAGAGTGACCTGAGAGCACAGAAGGCAATCCATATGTCTCCCCTGAACAGCCCTTATAATAACTAAATTTCATGAGGTCCAAGACCATTTTTTGCTAGGATCATCCATGAGAGTTGCAGTCCAAATGTGTTGCATTTATGTATGTATATGCAAATCTATCTATCTATCTACATATCTATGTCTATCTATCAATCTATTGGTATCTTTAAATTACAAATTCAAGTTTGTTATATCAGGATGAAATCAGGCATCCTAATGATACAACAACTTTGATTTTTGAATAAAAAAACTGTATTCACACACTAGACAATTAGTGCACAAAACATAAACCTGGCACCCATCTCCCAGTTGTCTGTCATCTAGGATAAACCGCACCATTATTCAAAATGAATGTGAAACACAGTTCAAAAAAGTTAACAACCTTTCTTCAATCAAAGTAGATGATTGCCCTACCCTCAGAAACTGCAGGAATTTATGAAGAGAACAAAATCACTTCCTTGGCTGGTCTGACATATCCTTAGCCATCAGACTTCATTCTGAAGATGCTATATGTCCTGTCCTAGTCATGCACTTGTAGCTAAAGCCACCTTCTACTTTTCTTTTTACTAACTTCTAATCAAACATCATGTATTTCCTATGTGTGGCTAATATCTCCAGCCTGCTGACTCCATCTCACCTCTTCTAATTAATCCTATGGACATTCAAACGCTGATGTAATGAATTTGTATATGTGTGTGTTGACAACTCTTCACAAACATTGTTAAAGATTTATGTCTCCTTTTTATTCACCCCTCTTACACAGAATACAAAGTTGTCTTCTAACCTGGACTTTTTGGACACCTCTTGCTCTGTTTTTTAGACCAAAACACAGGACTGGGACTGCCCTCATATGGATAGTTAATAATGTCTTCATGCAACAGATCAATGGGTACATTCAATTGTTATCATTCATGATTTGTCAGTGGCTTTTTATACTATGGTTCATGGATTCCTGACAGAGAACCTTTTCATTCCAGTGTGATTTAATGATTTAACTTGTTTAGTTTAAAGCTGGTTTATATAAAACATCTTGAATCACACTCACAATGTGGTTTTAGGCATCAATTTTCTCCTAGACCAATGGTGTACCACTTGCCTTCTTCTAGGCTCCAGTGTTTTCACAGTGTGCATGCTGACATTGGTATATGCCATTCAAGGCAGCAGTATCGAATGTCTAAGTAATTCTGGCAAATCCAGCTTGGTACCATAGAGGAGTAAAGTTCTGACTATGACCCAGGTAACCAATGTTCTGTAAGTGGCTTGGGCACTTGACAGAGCTGATTGGGAGGATGGGCATGCAAATTATAATAAACCTCAGCTCCTCCACTGTCATAAATGTGCATCATACCCCTTTAGTGATATGTAGCAAAATGCTTCAAGAAGACACCACTTCACAGCTAAGATACAGACTTCACAATAATGGCCTAATTCATGGTGTACTGCATGGTTTGTAAAAAGGACGGTGTGCGTTCACATCATTAATCCCATAACAATGTCCTTCAGAACAACAACGAGGTAACAGCTTGAGTTTAGTTTCCCATTCTCTGCTTTTTACAGATTTTAAATTTCATGGCTTGGAAAATGTATCCATGCCCATTTTCCATATAGCAAATTGAAATGACATAAAAGTAGAATGTTCCTGTCTAGGAAAATGTGTCTGTGACCACTTCTCCATATAACCCATTGAACATACATAAATTGTACCTTTAAAGGGATATTTCTCAAGAAGGGTTCATCCTGAATCTGCTGCTGTTTACCGTTTCTTTACCAGTGATGATATGCATCAGCTAATGCAGAACATTCGTTGAAAGAATCCATTATATTGTCTTTAAGCTGCATCAATCAAAATCTCTCCAAAGGATGCACAGACCTGACAGTCTGAGTACATACACCCCCGAAACAAATATAATAATGATAGCTACCAGTAAAACTTCTACAATGAAAGATCACAATGCGATCCTTTGAATCACAAGTGGCACTCCTACATCCAGTGGCATAACTACGTTAGAAGCGCCCTGAGGCAAACTTTTCCTAGGTGCCCCAACATTCCTTGGGGCGCCCAAGGAATGTCAAAGTTATAATTATCTGTCGCTCCCCCTCCCCCCCGGGAACCCAAGCCATCGAGATGACCGAAGCCAAAGAAATCACATATAGTCACGTTCGCTTGTCCTATGACAGTGGCATAAAACACTGAAATCTGGAGACGTGCTATTTCAGCAAAAAGTTAAAAAAAAAGCAATTATTCAAACAGTGTCAAAATGTTAACACTTCAGCCAAATGTACCTTTTTATTGCATACACTTAGATAATAGTCAGTCTTTATATCAAAACAAAACAAGCAACTGATTGGTGACACAATCAACGATGTAAATTCTTGAATCAACTTACAGGGAAGGAGGCATGACTGGCTCTGCAGTAAGTAAGTAGCTTTCTGATAAAAATGACGGGTCGAATTGTTGCGCTGTACGGGCAGGACCGACAGGCATTCTGTTAATCTAAACTGAACCAATATCTATATTCATATAGATACACCTCTCGAGAGCATACCTCTCAACCTGGAAACATCAAAAATCTGGACAAGGCCCATGAAAAATAGGTACAAATCTGTACGCTGATTAACATAAAATTAGCATACATAATTGTGTAACCCCACCCACTGGAATTATGGGATACCAACTTTCAAAGGCAAACTGAATGGACAACCAAAATATGGCACTAGAGTCTCCTTGCAGCCATTCCAATGTCCCATTACCTGGCTATTTCACCCCATTTACCATAAACACTAATGTACATACTGCTTTACTTCTACATTGATTATTTGGATTTTATTTTTACATTTTATAGCACAATGCACAAACATTACTAGGTATCTGCTAAACAAAGCAATACTGTCTCACAATGAAAATAAACATAGCATTAAAACTTCTCTGCCTTTGAAACTCACATTCATTGAAACATTGAAAACTTGAAACCTACACCACATTCAAAGAAAATGCATCTGGTCAGGTGGATAAAGATACCTTTGAGCTGTTTTTCAAATCATAGCCATAGGCCCCTTGCACACAAAACAAGAAACATACATGGGTTCTTTGATATACCTTCCTGACTTCTCTTCCCCTGAAGCTTTCAGCTCCTTATATAATCCACTCAACACTCAAATGTATCTCTCAACTTTGCAGCAGAAGAAATCCAAATTGTATTTGGGGGGGGGGAGCAAAAGCCCTAAAAACAGGGACACATTTTAAACATTGCTTATATAATTTTGGAAAGTTGCTAGAATAAAGTGTATGCGCTTTCTTGGGCTCAGGACCCTGTGCACTACAGTCAGAGCAACATACCACTATGCCAAATCAGCAGTTTCCTGAACTTAAATGGCTATCATTTAGTGAATTCAGTTCTCACATCTTACCATAGCTCTTAATCTCTTAGCACAAAAAACCTGGGCAACACCAACAATGGGGAATACAGAATTCAGTTCTCACTTCTCACCATAGCTCTCAAGTCAACCTGTTAGCACAAAAAACCTGGACAAAGCCAATAATAGGGGAATACATTACAGCCCTAAAAATAGGGACACATTTCAAATACTGACCTTATAAACTTAGAAAATTGCTAGAATAAAAGGTTTTGTGTTATTTATTTTCTGAAGAATATGGTCTGAAATTCAAATGCCTGTCATTATTTATTGACTTCAATCCTTCACTGACTTGCCACAAAAAGCCATAAAACCACAGATTTTATGAGGAACAGAACAAATATGAGGCATAAATCCAGAGCTTTCACAAGGGGCTCTTGTCACTTGTACCAAAGGTTTAATTTGCTATTGTTATTAAATTTTCTTTTACAATGTGCTGCTAATGCCTATTTAATTAAAAAAAAAAAAAAGATCAAAATTGAATGAAAAAGTTGCTTAGATAAAAAAAGTATTTGCAAACTTTGTCTATTATTAATCACATATAACAGGTTGTACTGAAAGCAAAGTTGAACTGTTCAAAAATAAAAAAAAATATGTTACTTCTGGTTTAACCACTTCAAACCAATCAAGCTCTAACTGCAGGGATCATTTAAACATAGGTTCATAGGTAGGTACTAGGCTATTGGCCCTAGGGCCTATGTAAGCCTAGCCAAACGGTACCCTGGCTTTTGCCACCCAAGAAAATCACTTTTGTTAAGCACTTTCCATACATTTTCACCTGCTGTCACTATTTTTCTATTGATTAAACTGTCTTTACTGTAACTTGCTTTCCACTATGCAGTGGCTGAAAAATGTGCATACTCTGGTTGTCAAATACCTAAGCGGAAAGAAATAATTTGTAATAACAAAACTACTCTTATTTAGAAGAACCACTGCAAAATCAAATTACACTCCTCGGCAAAAGCAGCAAATAAATAAAGCAAACAGGACTGCAATGCATACGAAGGGGGCATAACAAGCGAGTCCAAGCAACTTTTAGTCTCAAAATGCCATCAGTTAAAAAAAAAAAAAAAAGCACTGTGGTAAAAATAAAAGATCAACCATCCATCCTGAAAGCTCTGTATGAAAGAGGCAACTGTTAAAAGTCTTAGTGTCTTGTTCTCTTTGGCCCATTACACTGAAATCACCACACGTTGGGGATTATGAGCAAAACCCTGTTCAAAAACAAATTGTGACATTTCAGGAATACCCACAAATACCAACCAATACAGCTGATACTTAAAAAGACATGGTAACATCCTTAGGTCACATGACCATCTCACAGATTAAACAGCAGTTGCACTCTAGCTCGTGTTACGGATTGAGACTTCACTGCATTAACACTGAGAGCATACAATACTATACATTTACAATATAACAATTCAGGATCGCAGCACTAAAACATATAAATCAGTCACACAAAAATGGTTTGGAGGGGTTACTGCCAAGTGCCAATAATCACACAAGAGGTGAAACCATCAGATGCAGATCTATACATGCACATGGCCTAATAAACAAATGCTAACGGATACACAGAAAATCCAGGATCACAGAGAAATACGTAAGAGCAAACTTATTACCAAGTCTATATCTTATGACTGACCCACTTGTTCCGGCGATCCCAAGCCTTGCAAAGGCAGACAGCACACACATAAGGTTTCCTTTGCTTACTTGTGTTACTTGCTTGCCAGTCTGCCGTTCCTGCATACGCACACCAGGTTTTATTTCCTTATAGGTCCGGGAACTCCATTCAATGCTGCTGCTACCGTTCTCCTGCACACACAAGGTTTCATTAGAGCTGTCCTGTCATTCCTAACCTGCGCACTCATACACATCAAGGTTTTGTTCCTTATATCTGCAGACTGCAGTACTCGGCGCTCGCTGTTTGCATTTATAATCCATTTCTGGAGGCCGTTCCCACTCGCATTTGAACAGAACTTTGTTTTTTTGCATTAATTACGTGAGCTCCTACGTAATGTCCTTCTGTGTTCTGTCTTTAGAAATTCAGCAGTAAAGCAAACAATCCGTGACAACATCCATCGGCCCAAAGCGCCCCCTGCCGCTTGGCGCCCTGAGGCAATTGCCTCACTTCGCCTCTCATAGTTACGCCACTGCCTACATCCATGAAAGCTGCAAGTTACATGGAAGTGAAAAAGAGCTCACAGCAAGTACTTCCACTAAGTAAGTACTTTTTGCAGGCAGACAAACATCATTATACAACTCATCTCCTGAAACAACTCCCAAAACATACACACACACACACACACACACACACACACACACACACACACACACACACACACACACACACACACACACACACACACACATATATTAACTCCCTGGTCATACAACTTTGGGAAAGAGACAATATCCTCAAAACTGTGCTGTCATCCAGGCATTCAATTATTGTGCAGTAGCACGTGTGCAAGTGATTGCAGAGATTTTGCTGTTTGACAACATACAGGAATGCTATGACCAAATGTAACTAAAACTTAAACTTGTATGAGAGTGGAACAGCACTACACAGCATGTAAAAGATGTCAGCCTGAATTCTGTGCTGTTCTCAGTTCTCAAGGATGTAACCATGGAGTGTAGATGTTAAGTGGGTGATTTGTGTTTTATAAGGAGAGCGAAGAGAAGGTCATGCTGCAGTGACTCATCAATGAAAGCTGGAAATGTGAGGTATCAAAATAGAGAATAAATTTGAGACTAATATTCATGACATTGCATGCCACTGTGTCCAGTATGGAGACACTACAAACAGCTGTGAGTTTTGCAATGCAGAAAGCAAAGAGGTTAGAGGAGATAATAGTGAAACAGAACATGAAAGTCAGTTGAGTGGAGGCAGTGATGGATAAAAAGGGTGTAAGAGCTGATAAAATATAAAAAGGTGCTAGATGTGATCATTCTTGATGACACTGAGATCAGTTGTTTTATATATATATATATATATATATATATATATATATATATATATATATATATATATATCTTTTGTTGACCAAATTAGTCACTAGGCTAGTGACCTTTTTCAGAGGATATGTCATGGTAATATTTGTACTATTATAGGAAATTTAGCCAGAACATTGGGGAACTTCCCCTTTTAGAAAGAAACCCATGCTACCACTAAATGAAGCTGATGGGACCTTAGTTTAACATCTCATCCAAAGGCTAGCACACTGGATTGCAGCACTCCCCTGTAATGCTAGTATCAGCAGTCCAACCATCTGGAGTGGGAAAATAACCCACAGTTTTTTGGTCCTCCATTGCCAAAGGTGAATGCATTATCTGATGTGGCACCTACAGTGCAGTGTCAATATTCACTCCTAAGGTGACGAAGGCAGGAACATAATACCATTTATGGAAGGTAGACAGTTGGACAGAGCACTCTAACTGAGAGAGGTTGCTGGAAACCAGCATCAGAGATGCAGACAAGTTTCACTGCTATATCACAAAAGAATGGGTGTGGAGGCAAGTGACTGGGAGAAAAGGGTTAATACTTAACAATGCAAAGGTTAGGGTAGTAGAGGATTTCTCAGTAATAATACACCAACTGAGAAGGAAAAAGAGTCCAAGTTTGTGACATAGAAATTAGCCTGGGTCTGAGGTGCATTTTCTATAGTTTAGTATAATAAACACAGAATGGCAAACAGAGCTCATTTTTGCCACACTTGGAGGAAGCAGTCATTTTTATAAGGATGTCATGAAGGACAAAGTACACACTGGAAAGAACCAGAGAAGAAAATGTGGTTCACAATGAAAGAGTCAAGAGAAAGAGGAGGAGTATGGAAATTTGTGGCACAATCACAGCAGAGTTTGCGTAGGAAGATGTTAGAGAGGGGTTGACGGAATATTCCCTGAACAACAATTATTGATGCCATCCTGCAGCTTGATTCAAACTAGTAAGGTTGCATCCAAGACCCTATCAGAATGGATTGGGATACAAGACTGGATGGTCAGGTCATAGTGCAATGGAGAGGTCACCTATAAAGTACTCTATTGGGAAGAGGAGGCTGTGGGGCAATAGAGCTGAGTTTGAGGAGAAGAAGGGTAATAAGGAATGGATACTGGTGACAGAAGGTGAAAAGGAGGGGTTAATGACAGTAAGAGTTTTTTTTTTTTTTTATGCTGGAGGGAGGAAAATACATGAGTAATCTTTTGTTTCCCTCCTGACTGGTGACAAAAACTCACAGAATCAGATTGTGCTAGCTGAGATAGGTACCCCAGCACTAATAAGACATCTGTGGAGCACATAGCAGGAATTCATCTAGTATGATTTATAGTTGAGACTTTTCTGTGTTATTCTCTCCTTGTGAGCATGTTTGGATGTGGAGAATTAAGAATTGGAAGCAGAGGTTGAAGTGAAGGAGCCTGACCAAAAGGGAAGCAGAGATGGCATTGCTGAATGCAAACATCCCTAAAATTGTACAGTAAGGCATTGGATGGTCATGAATGTACTTCCTGCATAGGTGTTGGAAGGTATTTGCCAATATTTTATTTATTTATTGATATTTGTTGACCAATAAAGTCCACTGGGTCATAAATCCATTTTCATTGGAGGCCCAGGGGAAAAAAAACTCTAGTAGTAAAAGCTATACATAATAACAGATTAAACAATTATAAACAATGCAAGTTATGTGGGTTACGTAGTAGATACAGGCATTCCAATAGTATTTACAGAATATGCTACATACATAGAATAGAAAAGCAAGGCGCAATGTGCCAAGATTAGCAGGTGATTTATGACAGATATAAACAAAAGAATAGTTTTATTGACAATGCAGTTAGGATCAGTTGCATTGTAAATGTTGGAGAGAAGGAAAAGTAGGTAGTAGTGTAACAGTAACGAGGAAAATAAAAATAGTGGAATGCTAGAGCAGTTAAGCGTTGGGCATACAGGATGAAGTGAAGGTGAGTAGTATGAAATGGAAATATGGTGTGGGAAAGGTTTTACTGAAATAGTAGAAGAAAAGTCAGGAGAGAAGGTATATAATTTGGTAAAGCGGTTTGTAAGAAGACAGAAAAAAAGAAATAGGGGGATGAAATGGCAGAGGGAAGTGTGAAAGGAGAAAAGAAAAAAATGCGATTATTTATGGTGGCCTATAATTTTGGACACAGGAACAGATCTGATTGTTGAAAAAATAATTCAATGATAGTTTGAATGCTTCTAGTGAGTCTAGGAGGCTATATTGAGGGGTAGGGCATTCCATAGCTTAGCAGTGGCATAGGAGTAGAGGCTTTGTCCGGCTCTTTTGTTAAATTTGAATGTGGTTAAGAGCTGTCTATTAGTTGATTGTGGATTCCAGGATAGGGTACATGGTTGTAGAATGTGTTGTGGGGCAGAGCAGCTCTCTGGTTTGTAAATTATTTTATGAGCAAGAGTTATTTGGCTAGAATCAAGGTAGTGTGAGAATTCAAGCCAGTTTAATTCCTTAAGGGCTTGACAGTAGTGTGCTTGGTAAGGTGTGCAGTTGCATATTTAGCAATTGTATGGTAGATGGTTGGAGTTTATTTTTAAGAGACTGGTGGAGGTTGGTGAAGATGGGGGCCCCATATAAGAAGAATGGGAGCAGGAGGCTGTTGGCAAGTGTCTTTTTGGTAGGTTTATCCGTGTGCAGTTTATGTCTATAGAGTCTGCCAAGTTTAAAATGTGTTTTTTTTTATTGTATTGAGTATATTTTGTTCAAAGGTAAGTTTGTTGTCTATAGTAATGTCTAATACTTTGGCATGAATTACGATTTCATGTTCTGTGTTGTTTTGTACATATATCTTGAAGTCGTGTAAGACTGGTTTCAATGAGAATAGCTTAGATTTTTTGGGATTAAGTACGTATTGTGCTTTATTTAACAAACTTTTTTGGATGTAAAGACATCTTGTGCTTTACTTAGGAGATTTTGGAGATTATTAGAGAAGGAAATGATGGTGGAGTCATTTGCATATTAGATGAGCATACTTTGAAGGGAGACAGTATACAGATTGTTTATGAAAATGTTAAAAAGCAGAGGCCCAAGAATAGATCCATGAGGGACTCCTGTTCTATTTACTAGATAGTGTGATAGGCTAAAGTACCATCTAACACATTGCTGTCCGTTGGCTAAGTAACTGGAGAACCATTTAAGTATGTGTTGAGAGCATCCTACTATTGATAGTTGTAGTAACTTAGGATGTGACACTGTGTCGAAAGCCTTTGATAGGTCTAGTAGGATTACTGATGTCAGAAGTCCAGAACCTAAGGCTTTGTTCACAGTGTCTGTGAAGAAGAGTAGAGCAGTGGTAGTACTATGTTTGGATTCATGAATGGGGGTTCTATAAGTGTATGCTGGTAAATAATCACTTAGGATGTTGGGGAGGATACCAGTGTCTGAATGTTTATGGGAGTCAGTAACTAGGATCCATCATAAGGTTGAGTCTCATTGGTTATTTTGCACTTGTGTAGGTCTGGTGATAAGTTATATGTAGCTGTGCAGGTTTCATAGGTTCATAGGTTGGTACTAGGCTATCGGTCCTAGGACCTATACAAGCCTAGCCATAACAATTCCCTGGCTATTTCTTCCCACACTATTTACTTCCTTGGACCTCTGTCTAGCAGGATGACTGACATGATCCCTGGGGTGAATTTTCATTCTCTCATCCAATCATCAAGGTTCCTTTTGAAGAGGGCTAAAGAGGTGCTCTGCTTGACATGTATGGGCAGTCTATTCCAGAATCTGGGGAGTCACTGGGTCAGTAACCTATCCCTCCAGTTTTGTTTGTGATGACAAGGTTTAGATTCCTGGAGCATGTGGCTCTGAGGGATTGGGATTTCTTTAAGTGTAGCATGTCCAACAGCTCTGGGTTTGACATGGCCTTGTATGTTCAGCAGAGATCGCCTCGGAGTAGACGATATGCGACAGAGTATAGCTAGAGATTTTTAAGGCAGTCAGCATAGGGCATCTGCATTAGGCTTGTGATCCTTTTAGTGAAGTATTTCTGCGGCCTTTCCAGTTGTTGCAGATGTCTTGAGAGGTACAT
This sequence comes from Protopterus annectens, assembly GCF_019279795.1. Classification (NCBI taxonomy): domain Eukaryota; kingdom Metazoa; phylum Chordata; order Ceratodontiformes; family Protopteridae; genus Protopterus; species Protopterus annectens. The sequence goes on along the minus strand of NC_056726.1, from coordinate 1,696,720,440 downwards.
ACCAAATGGGACGTTGTATTCTATAATGGGTCTAATGAGGGATGAGTACAGTGGGACAATGACCTCCTTTTTTCTGGATGAAAAGCCTTTAGTGATGAGGTGTACCACATAGAAGGATTTCCTGAGTGTTGTGGTGATGTGTTTATTGAAGGTGAGACCACTGTCCACCTGTGTTCCTAAGTCTCTTATCACACTTTCAGTGTTTAGTGTGCTGCCACCTATGTGGTAATTCACAGGTACATGTTTTTTCCCAAAGGGGATAACTATACATTTCTTGGCATTGAGCTTGAGCCCATGGCTCTGGCACCAAGCATCTGTTTCTGTAAGGCTCTTTTGTAAAGTATCAACATCATTTGGGGATTCAACAATGGCTCCCAGTTTGCTGTCATCTGTGAACATTGTTAGCCAAAGTCCCTTAGTGTTGGCCTGTACTTCAGAGAAGTAGGTGTCAAACAAGAGAGGTCCCAGGACTGAATCCTGAGGTACTCCACTTGTCATTTTTCTGGAGCTGGATTTGGAGTCAGCTACTTTTACAGTGTGGGTTCTGTCAGTAAGCCAGTTGGCAACTCATCGAGTGACCTAGGGATTAATGTTCAGCTTAATAAGTTTATCTATGATTTCAGAGTGGGGGATGGTGTCAAAGACCTTGGCAAGGTCCAGATAGGCTGTGTGGACTGCCTTACCCTCGTTCATGACTCTGGAGACTGATTCAAAGAAGTCAATCAGGTTCAGGAGACAAGATCGGCCCTTCACTAATCCAAACTGGATGGGGTCCAGTGTTTTGAGGTTGCCAATGTCTTTTTTTATAAGTTCCATAATAATAATACGTTCCATGGCCTTGCAGATCAGGCTCGTCAGACTGATGGGGCAGTAGTTCCCGGGATCCAAGGTGGATCCCCCTTGTGGAGTGTGATAACTGTAGCTGTGCACCAATCAGTGGGCATGAAGCCTGAGGTGAGGGTATGATTAAACATGACACTCAGGTGAGGTGCCAGTTCATTTTGTAGCTCATATAGTACACAGCCCAGGATGTCATCTGGTCCCATGGATGCTGTATTCTTAGCTTTGGAGAGTGCGTTTTTTACTTGTGTGGCCATTATTACCAGAATCTGGAAATCTTCCGGTATTAAGATGGGCCGTTTAGGGGGTGAGGGGGGGGTGAAGTTGGAACTGAATCAATCGCCCAGGATATTGGCAATATCCTTGGGATCAGTATATTTAATGCCATTCTGTTGTAGCTCAGAGCAGATATGAGCATTGCCATTTAGATTCTTGACATAGTTATAGAATGCCTTGTTGTTGTCTTTGGAATCTTTGGCAATTTTATTTTCATAACTAGCTTTGGAGGATTTTATGAGGGATCTCAGCTTCTTACTGAGGCTGGTAAGGGAATTTTTTGCATCCTGGGACTTTCCTTTTTTCTGCAACAGTTTCTTCCTTTTGTTGTAAAGTTTGTTTATGGCAGGGAACCAGCAGATTGGCTTCCTCTTTTTTGGAGAAGAGCATCTTGGTTCAATTTGGGAAGGCACAATTCATGCATGAGTGGATGTGCTCATACAGTGCCTTAGTGTAGGACTCAGCAGTCGAACCTTCAGTTCCCGTCTGCCTAGGTGTCATGAAATTTGTAACTTCTGACTTGAGTAGCATGAAGTTGGCTTTGGAGAAGTTTTTCATGGAGGTTTCCTTACTGGGGGGTGGGGTGGGGGTGGGATGTGGATGTTAAGGGTGATTAACTTATGGTCTGACCTGACCAACGAGGGGGTGACCATAGGTGTGGAGCATCAATTTCCCATGTTGGTAATGACCAGGTCTAGGATATTGGAGCCAATGGTGGGACTATGGATTAGTTGATCAAAAGCATTGGAATTTATGAATTCCAAGAACCGTTGGGCAAAGGTGTTGGTACACGAGTAGTTTTCCCAGTTAATGGCAGGGTAGTTGAAATCACCCAGTATTAGAGTCTTTGGTTGTATATTAATATTTTCCAGCATGTTTATAAAGGTATAGTGAGAATCTTGGGGCATGGCGGGGGATCTGTAGCAAGCTACAATTTGGATTGCAGTCTTACCTATTGTTAATTGCACCTGGAGAAATTCAGATGCATTGTGTTGGACAACTAACCTGGTGGTGTGAATATCCTTGGTGAATATGGACACTCCAACACCTTTAGTGTTTCAATCCTGGTTTGGTGGCCAAAAAGTGTGGTAAGAGTTGTAGCCTGGTATTGCAGGGGTGCTCTCTGGTGCCTTGAACCAGGTCTCACTTACTGCACAGATATCGATGTTCTCCATTTTTAGGAGTGCCTTGAGAGAGTGCATTTTGAGGTTTAGACTTCTAGCACTGAGTAGCATTGCATTCAGATTTTGCATTCTTGTACCTGTTACGGTGGTGGTTTTATCCTTTGAACTTTGCCTAAAAAAGGCACTATAGGGGTGGCAAGAGCCTTTGTCAGTTACCTGAATCCCAGGGGCGACAGGTGCTGACCATCTCTAGCAAAGCATCGTGGTCTGTTGATCATATCATCCCAGGCAGACAGATACTGGATCCCCTTTGAATGACACCAGAAGCTTAGCCAATTGTTGAAGTCAATCATTTTGTCCTTATATTGTGGTATCATTCTGGGTGAAGGCAGGATGCTACTCATGGCTAGGGTCATACCTGCCTGGACCACATGATCAGAGAAGTCTTCCATGTCTCTTTTCATGTAGTCCAGGGAGGGACATCTCAAGTCATTCACTCCAACATGGACAATGACAGAGTCATATTAGTACTTGTTGTGGAGTGACTTGAGTGCATGAGTTATGTGGTGGATCCTGGCACCCGACAGGCAGCTTACTGTAATTTTCTCCTTGTTCACCCTGGAAGTGGGACATCAGTGTGCTTGACTATACAGTCACCTATGACTAAAGTGTAAGGTATGTTGTCTTGCCTTAGGGGCTGTTGCTGGCTGGCACACTGGTGTTGTGAGCTATGTGACACTTTGGTTGTGATTGGTGTTTGCGTTTCAGCTTCGGAGGTCCTTGTTGCTTGGGCAAGTTACAGTTAAGGGTCTCCGCATATGTGGATTTAGTGTTGCTATGTGTGGGTGTTGGTGGTGTGAGTTTAGAAGGGCTATGAGTTGCTTGAGGTGTAGTGCAGGTGTTAACCTTCTCGTCTTGACTGTCTAGCACAATCTTGGGTGGAGAGAGCTTTGCTTCCAGTTTGGCTATGTAACTGCATCTCTCACAGATTGTAGTGTTGGGTGGTAGGAGGAGAGGGTTGTCTGTGTACATGAGACAACTGCTGCATTGCCCCAGTATGCCCAGATTCACCAGCACAGGAGAAATCAATGGAAGCTGACCCTTGAACATGCCTGGTTTGGTGCTTTTTTTGTAAAGTACAGGAGCTGTTTTCCCTTACCTTAGCAAGGTACTTTACAATTATAGGCTTAGTGCCTATGATTAATTTTTCCTTATTAATAAGGAGTTGCGTGCTTGTATCAGTTTAAGGCTTCCTAGTGCTTTCCAGCAGGTATTAGAGCAAGTGCTAGTCACAGAGATGCTTAAAGGTAAGATGAAAAAAATTGTTTATTCTAAACACTGCAGTGTGCACTAGAGAAGTTAGATGTGAAAGTAGGTAACTTAAGTTTTACCTGTCTAAAAAGTTAAGTTTTAGTGGAGAGTCACTATTTTTAAAACAGCAAGATAGATTGAAAGGGGGTGATCACTTTTGTATTCCGGCACTATGGAATACAGTAAAATGGCCAATAAATTTAAATAGTTGAAGGGTGATTTCACAAAATGGTAATTTTGTGCTTACTCATACAAGCCAGTGAAAGCAGAGAGGAAATGAGATATATGGTCAAATTAACGTAAGAGGCAGTAAACTAGAAAGACAGTGGTATTTAAGAACATGACAGTGACCGGGTGGAAGGGGTGGGAAACATTTCTGCCTGACTCACAAGAGACAGAGCTGTGGGGTCTTTTGAAGTTTTAATATGCAGTTAAAAGCAGAACACAAGCAAAACACAAGGTAAAGAAAACAAATCACAGCACTCAAAATATAAAAAGGCAATAAACTAATACAAAATAAAGCAAATAAAAAGCAAACCAACCTTTCCCTCACAGCAAAGTGTATCAAAGTCTGGGTAAGCCTTTCCAATAAAGCTCTGAAATGTTAGCTTTAGTTCGTGTGTTCATGAAATTTGTAACTTCTGACTTGAGTAGCATGAAGTTGGCTTTGGAGAAGTTTTTCATGGAGGTTTCCTTACTGGGGGGTGGGATGGGGGTGGGATGTGGATGTTAAGGGTGATTAACTTATGGTCTGACCTGACCAATGAGGGGGTGACCATAGGTGTGGAGCATCAATTTCCCATGCTGGTAATGACCAGGTCTAGGATATTGGAGCCCTTGGTGGGACTATGGATTAGTTGATCAAGGGCATTGGAATTTATGAATTCCAAGAACCGTTGGGCAAAGGTGTTGGTACACGAGTAGTTTTCCCAGTTAATGGCAGGGTAGTTGAAATCACCCAGTATTAGAGTATTTGGTTGTATATTAATATTTTCCAGCATGTTTATAAAGGTGTAGTGAGAATCTTGGGGCATGGTGGGGGATCTGTAGCAAGCTACAATTTGGATTGCAGTCTTACCTAGTGTTAATTGCACCTGGAGAAATTCAGATGCATTGTGTTGGACAACTAACCTGGTGGTGTGAATATCCTTGGTGAATATGGACACTCCTCCACCTTTAGTGTTTCAATCCTGGTTTGGTGGCCAAAACGTGTGGTAAGAGTTGTGGCCTGGTATTGCAGGGGTGCTCTCTGGAGCCTTGAACCAGGTCTCAGTTACTGCACAGATATCGATGTTCTCTATTTTTAGAAGTGCCTTGAGAGAGTGCATTTTGAGGTTTAGACTTCTAGCATTGAGTAGCATTACATTCAGATTTTGCATTCTTGTACCTGTTATGGTGGTGGTTTTATCCTTTGAACTTTGCCTAAAAAAGGCACTATAGGGGTGGCAAGAGCCTTTGTCAGTAACCTGAATCCCAGGGGTGACAGGTGCTGACCATCTCTAGCAAAGCATCGTGGTCTGTTGATCATATCATCCCAGGCAGACAGATACTGGATCCCCTTTGAATGACACCAGAAACTTAGCCAATTGTTGAAGTCAATCATTTTGTCCTTATATTGTGGTATCATTCTGGGTGAAGGCAGGATGCTACTCAGGGCTAGGGTCATACCTGCCTGGGCCACATGATCTGAGAGGTCTTCCATGTTTCTTTTCATGTAGTCCAGGGAGGGACATCTCAAGTCATTCACTCCAACATGGACAATGACAGAGTCATGTTAGTACTTGTTGTGGAGTGACTTGAGTGCATGAGTTATGTGGTGGATCCTGGCACCCGACAGGCAGCTCACTGTAATTTTCTCCTTGTTCACCCTGGTGAGTGGGACATCAGTGTGCTTCACTATATAGTCACTTATGACTAAAGTGTTAGGTATGGTGTCTTGCCTTAGGGGTGTTGCTGGGTGGCACACTGGTGTTGTGAGCTATGTGACACTTTGGTTGTGATTGGTGTTTGCGTTTCAGCTTCGGAGGTCCTTGTTGCTTAGGCAGGTTACAGTTAAGGGTCTCCGCATATGTGGATTTAGTGTTGCTATGTGTGGGTGTTGGTGGTGTGAGTTTAGAAGGGCTATGAGTTGCTTGAGGTGTAGTGCGGGTGTTAACCTTCTCCTCTTGATTGTCTAGCACAATCTTGGGTGGAGAGAGCTTTGCTTCCAGTTTGGCTATGTAACTTCATCTCTCACAGATTGTAGTGTTGGGTGGTAGGAGGAGAGGGTTGTCTGTGTACTTGAGACAACTGCTGCATTGCCCCAGTATGCCCAGATTCACCAGGTGCACAGGAGAAATCAATGGAAGCTGACCCTTGAACATGCCTGGTTTGGTGCTTTTTTGTAAAGTACAGGAGCTGTTTTCCCTTACCTTAGCAAGGTACTTTGCAATTATAGGCTTAGTGCCTATGATTAATTTCTCCTTATTAATAAGGAGTTGAGCGCTTGTATCAGTTTAAGGCTTCCTAATGCTTTCCAGCAGGTATTAGAGCAAGTGATAGTCACAGGGATGCTTAAAGGTAAGATGAAAAAATTTGTTTATTCTAAACACTGCAGTGTGCACTAGAGAAGTTAGATGTGAAAGTAGGTAACTTAAGTTTTACCCATCTAAAAAGTTAAGTTTTAGTGGAGAGTCACTATTTTTAAAATAGCAAGATAGATTGAAAGGGGGTGATCACTTTTGTATTCCGGTAATATGGAATACAGTAAAATGGCCAATAAATTTAAATAGTTGAAGGGTGATTTCACAAAATGGTAATTTTGTGCTTACTCATACAAGCCAGTGAAATCAGAGAGGAAATGAGATATATGGTCAAATTAACATAAGAGGCAGTAAACTAGAAAGACAGTGGTATTTAAGAACATGACAGTGACAGGGTGGGAGGGGTGGGAAAAATTTCTGCCTGACTCACAAGAGACAGAGCTGTGGGGTCTTTTGAAGTTTTAATATGCAGTTAAAAGCAGAACACAAGCAAAACACAAGGTAAAGAAAACAAATCACAGCACTCAAAATATAAAAAGGCAATAAACTAATACAAAATAAAGCAAATAAAAAGCAAACCAACCTTTCCCTCACAGCAAAGTGTAGCAAAGTCTGGGTAAGCCTTTCCAATAAAGCTCTGAAATGTTGTTTATGCTATTTATAGGTGAGTCAGAGTTAGATCTTGCCCAGTTGATGTTTGTATTGCCTAGAATGATAGTTTCATTAGTTATGTTTTGGGTAATTCATGAAAGAACATCTTATAATATTGGGATGTTTTGGCCTGCAGGAATATATACAGCTACAATGATTAATTGTTTGGAGTTATTCATTTATACTAGAAAAAAAAATATCTGTGTGGGTTTGTTGTGGTAGGGCTTGAGTAGAGGTTTTTGCATGTAAAGAAGGCACATGGCATGTACATGATGTGGCTAGGGTTAGAATGCCTAGTAATGTGAAGAGAGCTGCTGTAAACAGTGATGTCTGAGGTAATTGGGATAGTGCTAACCTATAATGGGTGTGGAAATGGAGGGTCAAGAGTAATAAGGCAGGAGCTGTGGCAATGTCTAAGGTTGGTGGAGGGAGTGGTGATTAATAAATTAAAGAGGTACAAGATTGGTATGGTGGTATAGGTTCATAGGTTCATAGGTAGGTAGTAGGCTATCGGCCCTACGGCCCATACAAGCCTAGCCAAAAAATGTACCCTGGCTTTCACGACCCAAGAAAATTATTTTCCTGTGCTCCTGTCGAGCAAAGCCACAGAAGTGATCCCCGGGGTGAATTTCCCAGTTCCCATCCAATCATCAAGATTTTTCTTGAAGAGTGCTAATGAGGAGCTCTGTTTGACATGGACAGGTAGTCTTCTCCAGTGTATGGAAAGGCTCTGGGACAGGAATCTATCCCTCCAGCATGTTCTGTTTATTGTGGTGACAAGGTTTAGGTCCCTAGAGTGTGTAACTCAGAGGGATTGGGATTTCTTTAAGTGGAGCATGTCCAACAGCTCTGGGTGTGACATAGCTTTGTATGTTAGGCAGAGATCGCCCCTGAGTAGGCGAAATGCAATGGAGTAAAGCTGTAGTTTTTTGAGATGGTCTGTGTAGGGCATCTGTTTGAGGCCAGTAATCCTCTTTGTGAGATATTTCTGTGGTCTTTCCAGTTGTTGTAGATGTCTTGTGAGGTACATACCAAAAGGGGCATTGTACTCTATAATGGGTCAAATGAGTGATGAGTAGAGGGGAACAATGACTTCTTTTTTTCTGGATGAAAATCCTTTTGTGATGAGATGAGCCACGTAGAAGGATTTCCTGACCACTGTGGTGATGTGATTATCAAAGGAGAAACTACTGTCCACCTGTGTCCCAAGGTCTCTTTATCACATTTTCGGCATTAAGTAGACTACCAGCTATGTGGTAGTTCATGGGTACAGAGTTTTTACCAAAGGGGATGACAATACACTTTTTGGCATTGAGCTTCAGGCCATGGCTTTGACACCAGGTATCTGTCTCAGTGAGGCCCTTTTGTAGTTTGTTCACATCGTTAGGAGTTTTGATTATGGCTCCTAGTTTGCAGTCATCTGCAAACTTTATTAGCCAAAGACCTTCCGTGTTAGCCTGCACTTCAGAGAAGTAGATACCAGACAGGAGAGGACCCAGGACTGAACCCTGTGGTACTTCACTTCTCACTGGTCTAATGTCAGATTTGGGATCCGCTACTTTCACAGTGTGGGTTCTGTCCGTGTGCCAGTTGGCAACCCATCTTGTGACATAGGGATTTATACCTAGTTTAATGAGCTTATCTATAATTCCAGAGTGGTGGATGGTGTCAAAGGCCTTGGCGAGATCTAGATAAGCTGTGTGAACCATTTTACCCTCATCTATGGCTTTGGTGACTGCTTCAAAGAAGTCAATCAGGTTTAGGAGACATGATCTGCCTTTTACAAATCCAAACTGGGTAGGGTCCAGAGTTTGGAGATTACCAATGTCTTTGTTTATGAGTTCCACAATGATACGTTCCATGGCCTTGCAGACCAGGCTTGTCAGGCTAATGGGGCGGTAGTTCTCGGGGTCTGTCATGGCTCCCCCTTTGTGGAGTGGGATAACCATCACGGTGCGCCATTCAGTGGGTACAAAGCCTGAGGTGAGGCTATGATTGAACATGGTACTTAGGTACGGTGCCAGTTCATTCTGTAGTTCGTGTAGAACGCAGCCTGGGATATTATCAGGTCCCATGGATGCTGTGTTCTTGGCTTTGGAGAGTGTGTTTTTTACCTGTTCAGCTGTGATTATAGGAACTTTGCATTCTTCCAGTATAGAGATGGGCTCTCTAGGGGGTGAGAGGTGGGTAAAGTTAGCACTGAACCTATCTGCTAGGATGTTGGCAATATTAGTTGGTTCTGTATATTTAGTGCCATTGTGCTGTAACTCAGCAGATCTGAGTGCTCCCATTTAGATTCTTGACATAGCTATATAATGCTTTGTGGTTGTCTTTAGAGTCAGTGGCAATTTTGTTTTCGTAACTAGCTTTGGAGGATTTTATGAGGGATCTCAGCTTCTTACTGAGGTTGACCAGGGAGTTCTTCCAGTCATGGGATTTTACTCTTTTTTGCAACAGTTTCTTTCTTCTGTTGTAGAGTTTGTTTATGGCAGAAGACCACCAGATTGGCTTCCTTCTTTTGGAGGATAACATCTTGGTTCTATTAGGGATAGCATGATCCATGCACTCATGTAAGTGCTTATAAAGTGCATTTGTGTAGGATTCAGCAGTCATACCTCTATTGTCTGTCTGCATGGGTATCATGAAGTTTGCCACTTCTGTCTTAAGAAGTGTGAAGTTGGCTTTGGAAAAATTTTTACGATGGTTTCCCTAATTGGCAGTGGGGGTGGGATGTGAATGTCTAGGCTGATTAGCTTGTGGTCGGATCTGACCAACGAGGAATTGACCTCTGGTGTGGAACACCGGTTTCCCATGTTGGTAATGACCAGGTCTAGGATATTGCTGCCCCTGGTAGGGGTGTGAATAAGTTGATCCAAGGCATGGGAATTTATGAATTCTAGAAAACGTTGAGCAAAAGAGTTGGTACATGAGTAGTTTTCCCAGTTAATGATGGGGTAGTTGAAATCACCCATTATTAGGGTGTTGGGTTGTACCTTAATACTTTCCAGTGTATCAAGAAATGAGGAGTGGGAATCCTGGGGCATGGTGGGGGGTCTGTAGCAAGCTACAATTTGGATTGTGGTCTTGCCCAGAGTTAGTTGCACTTGGATAATCTCGGATACATTTTGCTGTGCAACTAGCCTGGAGGTGTGGATATCCTTAATGAATATGGACACACCTCCACCTTTAGTGCTTCGTTCTGGGTTAGGTGGCCGAAAGGTGTGGTATGAGTTGTAGCCTGGTAATTACACTACCCAAAACCCATGAAGGAGCAACCCAAACTCCAACTGGGGAACCCAAAAGGTTCCACAAATTTATAAACCCAAATTCTATTCAACACTTTTATTACCACTCTCCCAACTGGGAGCCAAATTACCTGGACCTCTAGCCCACCAGTTCCTAGAATTTATAAAACCAAATTCTATGGATCCACACTCCTATGCTCCAGACCAGGAGAAATCTCACTGGATGGATCATCACCGACCATAAACCTGCCTCACTGGAAGTGTATCCCTCACTACTCCAAAGCACCAGAAACACTCCTCAACTGGATATCTCTATTCATCCAAAGCCCAGAGCATAATGAAAAATCTGGCCTCTTCGAATCATTTATAAATGCAGAAAATCACGCCCAGACCATGAACATGGATCTCATGCATCCCAAATAATACCATTCAGGGATCCTGATCAGGCAGCACATATTTCAATTTGGACCCTCATAAAAACAAACTTTATACAATAGACCCATAAAATACTAAATGATAGACAAAAAGCGGATACCTGGAAGGCATCACTGATCAAATGAAAAAAACCAAAAGGCATCAGCAAAAATTGTAAATAATAAGGCAAACCCAAAAACTACAGGGCATAAGGATAATCAGCTAAAAAAACTTAGTTCATTAAGGAACCTCCTAGGTGGCTTTAGGATATGCTCAAATTAGTCAGGTGGGTATGCAACACTGAATGCACAGACATTGCCAACATCCTAAAATACACTGAACTCACAAACATTGCCAACATCCCAGCTGACAGAGGAAAATATCTCCCCCTCCCCACCAAAGGAAAATAATCTCCCCATCCCAGGCCTTGGCCTCTCCCAAAGCAAAAGTACAGCATCAATGAGACCAGGCGAAAAAACACTGCGTCAACCCTGAACTCAGCTCAGACACAAACCCAAGCATCAAACTACTGTTCAGTCTCAGCCTTACTACCCAGACATCTACTCCAAAGGTGAGATTGTGCAGCAGCAGTGAGTCCCAATCCATAAAACTGTGGCATGTCTACTGCCTGGAAACTATGGCCCCATGCCTGAAACTGTAGTGGGCGGGTGAGGTAGCTTGGCCTATGGAGCTATTAATCATAAGCCTCATAAAGTCATAAGCTGGGGACCTAAAGTTACTGAATTGAATCAAAGATCAGTTTGTTGCCTACTGGGAAAGATACCTCATAAACCACACCTGGTTCTTTGAAACAATGATCCCACCCAAGGCCATTGAAAGCCCATTGAAGGTGTGGCCGTGGCTACTACCTGGACCTCGCGGCCCTTGATACAAGCCACCACTTTTGGGCATTATAGATAAGCTCACCAGCTAGCTTATATATAAACCCCTATGTCTGGATATGGAACTGGCTCAATGACAGAACCACATATGGTTACTAGAATTGCCATGTCAGACTCCAACCAGTTACCAGTGCTGGTCCACACAAGGCTCAGTCCCAGACCCTGACCTGTTTTGATGGGGTCGGAGGTACAGGCCCAGGCCGGAAGGACTGTGGCTGACCAGACCAACACATGACTACCAAACTAGAGCTAGCCATCGACTCTCCAGCCGACACAAGCATCCTCCACAAGGGCTCGATAGAAACAGACAACCAACAGGCCTCCTTAGGGCCTCAAACTAAATGCCAAAAAATGGCCTCCAAGCTAAATGCTAACTTAGTGCAAAAGAAATTACCACAAAGGCCCATAAAGGGTAATCCATTAAGTGTACATTAGAGGTAATTAGACCCCAGGGGACCCAGGTTCTAGGCAATCTCTCATTTGTAGCCAAAGTGAGCCAAAGAAACATGAAAAATAGCGTATATAATCATGTTAATTCACATCTAGATCATCTACCTCAGGGAGGGTCTTTGTTCATCCTCATCATCCCTCATCAGGCCCATACCATGGTACATGATGTTTTAGGAATACACCTGCAGCAGCTGGAAGCACCAGGAAAAACCCTGCCAAGAAAATCAAACAAAGTACCTCACCAATGCCATAGAGATGCCGGTTAAAGAAATGTGGAAAAACTCAGTGGCAACTCACCTGTTACCACCACCTTTGGAGGCCATTCAGCCAGTAGCCATGTCAACCCGCAATTAGCACTATGGACCATGAAACCTGCAAGAAAATCCTGGCGCTTCCGAGAGACTGCTCAGAGACTTGAACCTCAGCATTGAAATAAATAGAGACATGCTGAGGGACAGGATCATGCTGGAGGACTCCCTTCATACTCTGGAGTCCAGGTTAAGAGGCAGGAGTCCCTCATTGACTGTCTTCAGTCCTCTCTCTGATAGAGTGGATGGGAGATAGGAGTGCGAATTTAGGGTATCTGTTCTGCACTGTTAGACTGTAGCACTATACTATTCTCGAAAAAAGGAAAGGGGCAAAATAAAAATAAAAAAATAGGTGTAAAAAGCAACAAACACATTCTGGCTAGGCTTATAAATGCCCTAGGGCAGATAGCCTAGTATGAACCTATGAACCTATAATGTAGGGGTGCTCTCTGGAGCTTTGAACCAGGTCTCTGTCACTGCACAGATGTGCAGTGTATGAGGTGTTAATTAGATAACTGATCCTTGGGGAGGAGTTATGCCAAGTATAAATCTAAGGAAAGTGGGGGTGTGTGGGAATGAGGTTAGGAAAGGGGAGGGGAGTGAACCTATGCATATTGAGGGTGAATGGAGCGGGAAGAGCCTAGATGTCAATCACTATGTAAAAACTATCAGTGAAACCAGTTGGAGCAGGGTTTTGTCTTTCATTTGTATTTTTTCCTTATGAAAAAAAAAATTAACAATAGCCTAATTAATGGTAACTATGCAAAGCCTTATGGATACTAAGCATGGAATTTAGTGCAGAGATCAGTGGGGACAGGAATTCAACTTTATTTCTCTTTATTTTTATTGAGAAAATTAGTAACTCACACTACTATTTATTTGGTGATTTGAGATGGTGGAGTGATGTGTTTGAGCACTGGTCTAAGATCATTGAAAGGATATACCTGGAAAATTTGAATTTTTGAACTGAATCAGAGACACTAAGCAAGGAAAACTGGATATAAGTTGTGAAACAGTTACTTAAATTTGAAGTGTTTTTGTGTTCTGTTGGTGTTTTTAAGATAATCAGTTAATCAGAATGCATAGCCAATTGGTTTGAACCATATGATAGCCATTTATAGAAATGTTATAGGTTTTATTATTGCCAAAGGGGATTTGGGAGTATTGTACATGTCTATAAATATGAGTGATAAAGAATGGAGCCACTTGCAATACGACCTCAAACCAGTGACAAGTGGAGTACCACAGGGTTCCATTCTGGGACCACTCCTGTTTGGTATGTACTTCTCTGAAGTACAGGCTAACACAGAAGGCCTCTGGCTAACAAAGTTTGCAGATGACTGCAAACTAGGAGCCATAGTCAAGTCCCCAAATGATGTGGACATCCTACAGAAGGGCCTCTCTGAGACAGATGCCTGGTGTCAGAGCCATGTTCTCAAACTCAATGCCAAAAAGTGCAGTTTCATTCCCTTTAGTAAAAACTCTGTACCCATGAACTACCACATAGGCAGCAATTGAATTAACACTGAATGCATGATAAGAGACCTTGGGACCCAGGTGGACAGTAGTCTCTCCTTTGACAGTCACATTGCCACAATAGTCAGATAGTCCTTCTACGTGGCAAACCTCATCATAAATGGGTTCTCATCCAGGAAAAAAGAGGTCATCATTCCCCTCTACTTGACACTCATTAGACCCATTATAGAGTACAACTCCCCTTTTGGAATGTACCTCACAAGACATCTGCAGCAGCTGGAAAGGCCACAGAAGTACCTCAAAAAGACGATTACTGGACTCAAACAAATGCCCTATACTGACCGCCTCAAAAAACTGCAGCTTTACTCCATAGCATATCGCCTACTCTGAGGTGATCTCTGCCTAACATATAAAGCTATGTCAAACCCAGAGCTGTTGGACATGCTACACCTAAAGAAATCCCAATCCCTCCGAGCTACATGCTCTAGGGACCTAAACCTTGTCACCACAATAAACAGGACATGTTGGAGGGATAGATTCCTATCCCAGAGACTTCCCATACTCTGGAACAGGCTAGCCATCTATGTCAAGCAAAGTTCTTCATTAGCACTTTTCAAGAAAAATCTTGATGAGTGGATGGGAAATAGGAAATACACCCCGGGGATCACTTCTGTGTCTCTGCTCAACAGTGGCACAGGAAAATACCTTTCTTGGGTGATGTAAGCCAGGGAACCTTGTTGGCTAGGCTTACGTAGGCCCTTGGGCCGATAGCCTAGTACTTACCTATGAACCTATAATGACACCTAAAGCTGTGTAGAATAAAATAAAATATTTTCACTTTTGACACCAGTAACTTTACCATATAGCTCTTTTAAAAAACATTCAGTGTCTCTAATTACATTACTCACATTGTCTAAAACAGGACAAAGGGTTTTCTCCACATATATTGATAATGGTCCACTCACACACCCTACACTAGACACTGTAGGTCTCATGAGTGGGTTGACCATATCCTTGTGTATTTTGGGTAAGCCATATAGTATAGGAACCGTGGGATGCTCAACATTAAATTATTTAAACAAGTCTTCAGAAACAGAGCCACACATTAACAAATCAAACACTAACAATGATACTTTCTCCATGATTCTATTAACAAATCCCTTAGAAACATGTCAATAGACAGAAGTATCACTTAAATGCTGTAGCATTTGTTCCTAATAGAACAATTTATCTAATACAACAACACCTTCTCCCTTATCCACAGTTTGAATTTCAGTGACAGAAATGCCCTTAAGCTCATTCAAAGCTTTTACTTCAGCTGCATTCATATTATTAAAATCAGTATGTCATTTATGTAAAAATGCTTCCCTAATATCTCCTTCACATAAATTTAAAAACGTATCAACAACTCAATTACTTGTAGGTGTATAAACGCTCGGATTTTTAAATAAGTCAATGTTGTCAGTCATTTGTAGAAATTGAATTTTCAACAATAATGTCCTACAAAACATTTTAAGATCTCTAAGCACATCTACCATATCAGTATTCTTAGCTGGAATAAATGAAAGCCCTCTACTAAGTACTGAGTGGCTAATTTTAATTCAATAGTAGATAGATTAAATACCAGTACATTCATTTGTTCCTCGTTTTCATGTTGGTTTTTTGCTCCTCCATGCTCTGGATATGTTGAACATCTCCTCCTCTTTCTGCTCCTGGATTATTCTTTTTGGTTGATAGGCAAGGGTCCGTTGAGGGAAAATGATCCCAAATCTGCTGTAGAATCTGTTGTAACTAAAATGTTGCTTCTCACAGCAGTAGTAGCTGCTTCCCGCTGCAGCAGTAGCTGTATGTGCTGTCATAAAAGCCCCTTCTTGCATCCCAGCAGACACTGGTGCAGGATCTGTCGACATCACTCCTGTAGCTATGGAAACCAGAGCTTATATTCTCCGGGAATTAGTACCATCAAAGTCATCCACTTTAGACTGCACTGTGTTTTCTCTTGGCCAAGAAAACACTGCCCCTTTCCTAAAATCATTTATATCTCTCCGTAGATTCTTTGTTTTAGTTGCATGCAATCTTTTTTCATAGAATCATCTCACCTTACTCATGCATGCTCATCCTAACCCTGTCACTGTCTCTAACTCCCAGACTATATACCAGCATTACACAGTACATTACGCAGAACCCTTTCTGTAAAAGTGCAACTCTTCAAACAAAGTATGGGAAGGAGCTGTTAGGTTTTTGAGCATTTTTAGTGATTGCAAAACAAAATTGCTTGCTTTCATTTTATTTTTTTTGATTGTTATGGGATTGCCATTTTTTGTTTGCAATATTTGTTAATGTAGGTGAATTATTTAGAAAATATATTTAGGGCTAGTGTTAACAATATTCAAAAGTGAATAAAATGACTTTCTAGGTGTGTGCTAGGGAGAGTTTAACAACTTTAATAAATTTGGGTCTGATGCCAGTATAATCTGAAAAGTACAGCCAAATGGCCACATGGAAGAAACTTTTGTGAACGTCCTTTAATAGTATGAATACATTTCAGTGTTACCGATACTTGTGGCTCCAGAAAGCTTTTTGTTGATAAATAAAACAATGGAATATTACATCAGAAATATTAACCAATAAGTGCCATTTATTCCCTCAGGTCTAGTTGCTAAACTAGACTTAATAATCTTTAATACTTTCTCCAGTGCAATACCATTTTATACTGGGCGTAGGTTGGAGGTGGAAAAGAAAACATCAGTCGCTGGACTCCCTTTTAAACTCATTGCATTAGTAAATTTATCTAAGAAGACACACTGAACTCTCCTTGGCTAGGCTAACTGATAAACTAAAAACCATAACAAATAGCTAACCCATAACACAAATATGCCCCGGGATTCATGAAGGCCAATTTTCTGTAAATGGCCAACAAGCGATCCAGGAAAGTACCATTTTCATGTGCATGAGTGGCCCTACACTGTTCTAGCACAGAAAACCAGCAAATATGCAAATCACCTTATTTGCTGGTGAAAACCATGCAAATGAGGTTGATCCAGCAAGCTGCCAGGTCTCCGCACTAGAACAGTGTCAGTGCAGAAATGTATTCGGCTAGTAACCGAATACATTTCTGCATCTGACAAAACAGAGGCATGACAGCTCATGTAAAAGCATGTATTATGTTTAATACACATGTCAGTGGCCAAATAAAAGGTCATTGGCATTAAAAACAGTTTATTTTTTTTAAATTAAACGTTTATTTTTTTGGGCCGATTTTGGTCGCTTAAGCTTAGGGCAGCAGCTTGCAAACGGGTTTGTGCCAAAAATAAAAAATAAAAAAAAAAAAAAAGAGAAAAGTCAATTTTAAGTTAAGTCTGCATTTTCCCATTATAGTCAATGGCATGCAGAATGTAAACAATACCAGGGAGCACTGGTTGTCAAGGGGAAAGGGTCCTTTTAGTGCAATAACTAACAACCTACACATTGGGGTATGCAAATAAGGGGAGTTATACTTAATCACAGATTTCTACAAAGTGTCAGCTTGTACCTAACGATGTAGGTGCAGCAACACAACAGTGCAAGTCTAAGAGCTGTATGACTTCATAAGGGTGTGTGTCACACCTGCTGTAAGTTTATTGGAGCTCTGTGGCCTTTTTCTGCCCTTAGCTAAGCACAACTAAGGAGGGGCAGTGTCAGATGTGCCTGAGCACTGTGTATATAGCCTAAATGGGTGTGCGTGCCGTGCACCCGGATATAAACCAAAAAAAAAAAAACAGGAAATGGCAGCACTGTTTACATATGAACACTGGGTATGTGTAGCATGCCTAGGGGCTTAAATAGGGAGGAAATGAGAAGGGGAACCAGCAGTAGGAAGGCAATCAAGGAGAACTAGCATAGCTGGCAGGTGGAATGTATCACAATCAGCCAATTACACATGCAGCAGCCCAGCACACTAATATAAACTATGCAAACACCCTACAGACTGGTTTTTCCCATAAACTCTACACCACCAGTATACACAGATTAGGGATTTTTACCTGGCAAAGCTAACTAAAAATGTTAGAGGCTACTGCTGCTTTACTCCATCAATATGTTCTAGATACTGCGGGTGGTGAGAAGGAGAATGCTGAGGAGGTGGAGAAGAGTGTACAGACCCAGGGTAACTTACCAGGTCCTACATGAGCTGGAGATAGTAGTGCACTATAATGTGGACAGGGACATTCTACAGCATATCGTTGAGCTGTGTCAGCCATGCCTTACACACAGAACTAATAGAGGGGAGCCCATCTAAGTGGATACCAAGGTGTGTCTAGGCTTAAGATTACTAGCCACAGGTACCTTCCAAAGACCAACTAGGGATATCATGGGGGTCTCACAGGCATCAGAATCTAGGGTACTCCACCAGTTCCTGGATGGCATGACACAACATGCCAATGAGCACATATATTTCCCCACCATCTGTGAGGCACTGACCACAAGTATGCGTCTCTTCCACCGTATAGAAGAATACCCTGAGGTAGTTTGCACTATAGACTGCATGCACATCCACACCAAAGCACCACCCAGTGAGCAGGGCAGGGTCTATATAAACTGCAAGTGCTTCCCCTCCATCAACTGCCAGGTGGTGTGCGATGCCCAGGGCATTATCATGAATGTGTATGCTGGCAGTCCTGGAAGCTATCACAGCTCCTACATCTGGCATTGCTTATAGCTGTATCAGGTGTTTGCCAGGGGAGACATCCTATATGGCCATCTAGTGGGGGATGCTGGCTATGCACTGCAGACTTGGCTGATGACACCCATCAGAAATGCACACACACCTGAACAAGAACACTATAATGAGGCACACACACAAACCAGGATCATTGTAGAGTGTGTGTTTGGGATGTGCAAGTCATGGTTCCTCTGCCTAGACATATCAGGTGGAGCCTTGCAGTACTCTCCAGCTACATATACACAATGTTCATAGTATGTGCCATTCTACACAATATGATACTGGGGAAACAGCTGCAGCAGGAACAGTATGGGGTAGGGCCACACAGCCCCCCACCATTGCCAAGGCCAGCAAAGGCACAGAGGGACTGGGAGGAGGAACATCCTGACCCTTCCCCTGTAGGCAGAAGGAGGCATGCACAGTATGCCTAGGCCTTGGCAAAGAGGCAATGCATAGCACACACACTGACACTGTAGGGACCCAGGGACTGATACCTCTCTCTGACTCATACATACAGTAAAAGGGATGCCAAACATGACAGTACCTGAGCTTTACCATGTATAGGGAGTCTACCATGTGCACCCAACATAGTCAGCCCTCCAGCACTGTCCTCAATACCGACCCAGCAACAAGGTAAGTCACTCTTCCTATCAATTACTGAATGGAGTAGTATGTTCTCATACTTGTATGTATGATATGGATGCAAGCATACAAGGGAATTGGGTGGCTGAATGGGATAGCAGCAGACAGCTATATGGGACAGCAGGAAATTCATAACATATACTGGTATCAACATACTAGGCAGCACTACACAAGGTGACAACCCCCACCACAGTACATGTGATGGCCCAAAGAACTGTGGGTGTCAATAGGTCACATACATGTATGTTAGTGAGGGTCACATATCCACCACCAGCCTTACCCAGCAGGACAGGTGTAGATGACCATAATGAAAGGCCGGGCTAAGGCCCCCAAATGATGGGAATGGTGAACAGCCCCCCAGCAGACATACACAGACATACTACAACAGGTCTGGCAGTTGCATTCTAGTTCGGAAGGGTAAGAAGTCTGAAACCAAAATATATGCCATTAAGCTCTAACATGTGTACTCTACTGATATGCCTCTTGTCTGCATGATAGGTCACAATACAATATGAAATTGAAGCCAGCAGAGTAACTGAAATACCAGTACAGTCATTTCAAATGTTAAAGTCTGCAGGTGTGCACCCCCCACAATCCCATTTAGAAATGCAGTAACAGATAGCCTGCAGCATTCTCAAATGGCCTATGGTCCTCTGGCAAAGGCCCATGCCTCACCCATAGTACCAATGTACAGAATGTTAGGCGGTCCCAACTAACAACCTAACATAGTAAACAGAAAACAAATGCAAGACCATGTTGACAAATGCCAGTAGCATGGCTCCCCATGTCCTACTGCAAGGATTGTCAATCAGGCCATAAATACTACTGGGATAAAGGCCCGACTATAGGGATACCTCTGAGATATTGCTTATATAATGTTAGGTGGAGCAGAGAATAACAGAGGGTGGGTGCAGAAGCATGCATGTCATGGAGTGTGTGAAGTCTAAATCTCTAATGTCTACCCATACTACCTCCGATTGCAAACCCATGAATGAATAGCCACAAAACCACTTGTAAACCACAATGTGAAGGTAAACTGGCTAGATATATGAGTCATGCCTCTGGATAACCTAGGTGTATCTGTACAGCTGAGAGGTATGGCCCCAGCAGAATATGGCCATTCTGTGAAGTTGAGAAAAGCACAAGGAGAGGAACCCCAGCCAGCATATTAACAAGGTGCTGCACCATTTACACAGAACCAGCAGTCTGTTGTCTGTAGCTACCCCTCCACAATGGCAGGTGTGTACCAGAATGTGTAGTCTATATGCCTCAGAATATTGGTCTCAGCTTCATTCATCTTGTATTTCCTGGTAAATAACTGTCAGCAAAGAATGATAACTGTCATTAATTGAAGACATGACACATCACAGTGTAAAACAGTACATATGTCAGAATATCTATGCTACAACCTAACATGTCACACAAGCAGCACAGACAGCAATAGTTACAGTATCCCCCATTGTGTCTCCATATTGGCAACCTATCTATAAATATCCTGCAGAAACAATTTGCTAGGTGTAGGTGTAGCTGTAGCACACAAATCCCTGGACTGGAGTCCAACCCTCTCTGGAATGGATGCACACACTCAATATAGAAGAACATCCATACTTCTGCACCCGCCCTACATTTAGAGAAATGAAGCCCATGTCTCTCAACACAGTGGACTACAGATATTGGTTATTTGCAGCTGTCTGTGCACACACACCAAATTGTACACCACTGATACTTCACACCCTCACAGTGAATAGGAATACACACAGATATCTAAGGCCAACATAATATAATATGTCAAACATACACACACACAGATGTGGGGAAGAGAAAGAGAAGAATCTCATTATGAGGCCTGTCCCACCCATGACACATCCCATTGGCCTATATCACATGATATGCTTATGTCATTCACTTGTAGAAATACCTTTGTTTAGCCCTCAGCCCTATAGTGTCAGTGGTGCTTGTGATAACTGTGCAACACTACAGTACAAACAGGTATCCATGTAGCAGTTGTAATGTCAGTCCTGTCAAATGTAAAGTTGTGTGTTAGTGTGTGTGTACGTTTCTAGATGAATGTGGTTGAGGTCATTCACACTCACTAAACCTCCCTTACCCCTCCTTCAGCTCTGCTACTGATGTCACTGACCTCCAAAGATACCTTTGGACAGCTCTCTAACATATAAACTCTGTGGTACTTATGATAACTGTGTAATACTATAGTATAGCAAACTAGTTAAGTAGGAGTTTGATCCTGGCAACTGTGTAAATGTGAGTGTTTGTGTGAGAGAATGTGTCAATCCTTGTAGAGACCTGATTTTGTGGTCATTCACATTTCCTTTACCCCTCTTTTAGCACTGCTACTGATGTCACTCACCTTCAGATACCTTTGGACAACTTTCCAGAATATAAGCTCCGTGGCATTGGCGATAACTATGTAATACTATAGTGAAGCAAACTAGTTATGTAGGTGTTCTGATTTTGGCAACTAGGTGAGTGTTTTTGTTTGAGTGTGTGTGTGTGTGTGTGTGTGTGTGTGTGTGTGTGTGTGTGTGTGTGTGTGTGTGTGTGTGTGTGTGTGTATCCTTATAGAGATCTGATTTTGTGGTCATTCACACTTACAACACTTCCCTTACCCCTCATTTAGCACTGCTGCTGATGTCACTTACCTTCAAAGATACCTTTGCAGAACTCTCTAACATGTCAGCTCTGTGGTGTGCGCAATAAATGCAGAGCACTGTAGTAGCAATAACTGCATAGGTAGATGTTTGATTCTCATTCCTGGCAAATGTTTGCATATGTATGTCCATACCTCAAAGATTTTGGCCCCATTTACACCCACTACACATCTCAGTGCCTGACTTTAGCAATCCTGCAGATATCACCCCCTTTTACGAAGTACCTGTTGGCAACCCTAAACCTTGGTGCATGTGGTAAATGCGTTACATAATGGTCTGAAAAGATAGATAGAGATTTGAACCTCACCCCTGGCAAATGTAAATGTCTGTGTAGAGTAAAATATTTTGTGGAATCTCTCACCCACTACATCGCCCAATGCCAGTATTTACAAGGGCTGGTGATGTCCCTCACCTTAGAAGTACCTTGGGACAACATCCATTCTGTAAGCTCCATAGTGTGTGTGATAAATGTGTTACACTGTAGTTGCAATACATAGCTAGTTATGCAGTTTGAAACCCAGCACTGGCAAGTGTGTGTGTGTGTGTGTGTGTGTGTGTGTGTGTGTGTGTGTGTGTGTGTGTGTGTGTGTGTGTGTGTGTCTGTCATTAGTATCCTGTGTGGGTGTCTGTGCAATTGTATAATAACAGGATCCATTGGGGGTTGTGATTTGCTAAATTATTATGTTGAGGACCTAGTGTATGTCACAATGTCCACATTACAAGGCCAGCAGTTGTCAAACACCACAGAGGTTGGTGTAGACAATCCACAGCCCTAATTGTCTGTTGCCATGTGCAATGACTATGTCACAGTATGGATTAATGAGCAATATAGGCAGCCCTTCTAATACCCAGAGACCACTCTCCACCCATGTATCATACACACACACACTTGGCTAAGCAACATCCACTATATTGACAGTTCCCCTGCATATTGCCTCACAGATAGTACCCACAGTGTGATTGCAGTGGACTACATGCTTATTGACCACAACAGTGCCACTGACATCAGAAAGTACTTTGATGTGTTACATCTCCTGACTGAATGTGTGTTATCCAGCAAGTAAAAGGACATGGCACCCTGTTCCATCCCCTCAGTAGCCCCCTCAATGTGTACAGTGGCCCTTTTGCCATGTTCACCACTGGATGCCTGCAACAACTGTAGAGTCTGCAAATGTACCCCAAAAAGGGAATACCATGGCTTATACACATGCCCTGTATGGACAGATGCCATTAACTCCACTGAATGCCTGTATCATACTGTCGATGTAGATGCAATCACTACCTCAGTTACATAGCCAGATATGACCTAATGAGTTCAGGAATGCTACATCAAAAGATACCAATCTGTCCATACAACATGCCCAGAGACCTCAAGCACACTTCAAAGAACATGCATGTGGGACATGTGCACAACCCAGGCACTGTCCATGTTATGGAATATAAATCACATGCATGGTAAGCAGTTGACATCACTGGCCACCCACAATAGAAATCTGGGTGAATGGATGGGGAATACAATACACACCCCTGGGGACCGCTTCAGTGACTATACCCCTGAGCCACACTGAGGACTATTGTCATTTGGCCTGATGCCAGGGTATTCCCTTGGACTAGCCTTGTAGAAGCAATGAACCTAGGGATGTAAGTACTGGCAAGTGTGTGTGTGTGTGTGTGTGTGTGTGTGTGTGTGTGTGTGTGTGTGTGTGTGTGTGTGTGTGTGTATGAATAGTAATCCCAGTGTGTTTGGTTGATGACTATCCCCTGTGGCTGTAGTTATTAACAATTGGAGGTGTGTCCAAACCAGAACATGTACCATACTCCATTCTACAACAAATGTTGTACATCAACATATATCTATGTACAACCCTCAGCCCTATAATCTGTGAGGCATATGCAATCACAGTGTTACAGACCGGGGATTACTGTGCACATACTCTACCCTGCCTATGACATGGTGGATGTGTTACTACACTGTCATATCCTGTGCCTTGCTGCAGGGCCACATCCTAGTGACACACAGACACCTAGAATGGGCATGGGATACAGCACGTGAGAACACATCCACTCATCACTTCAGTTGTGGGGGGAGAGAGGAGTAAAGCTGGCACTGAAAGTGTTGATAAGACTGCGGCCAGTATCTGTTGTCTCAGGATAGGTATTAGCTTTGTGCAGTAACACGCAGCACCTGGGGTTTAATGCTGTGGAAGTTGTTGATGTAACTATCAAAGGCTGTTGTGACTGTCGTCAGTGTCTGCTGCATCTCTGTTGCCATAGATGCCTGTTGGGGATTCCATGAAGGATCCAAAGCTGTATTTGAGGCTAATCACAGTCACACATGAATCTACAAAACAAGCACCGGCAAAACATACACATAAGTACACAAAAACATATTCGGAGGCACTAGGTACCAATCTGAAAAAGAAACAGTGCCCTCCAAAGCAGACAAACAACCAACCCTCACCCCCAAACACAAGCCAGAAAACACATAATTCACCTCAGCAGTGTGCCTCACAACAGCCCTTAAGGCAAAACACCATACCAAACACGCTAGTAATAGGAGACTCTATAGTAAGGCACACAGATGTTCCACTCACCAGGCTGAACAAGGAGAAGGTTACTGTCAGCTGCCTGTCGGGTGCTAGGATCCGCCACATAACACAGGCACTTAGGTCACTCCAGAACAAGTACAGGTATGATGCTGTCATTGTACATGTTGGTGTGAATGATCTAAGACATACCTCCCTGGACTACATGAAAAGAGACATTGAGGAGCTCTCTGATCATGTAGCCCAATCTGGTATGACCCTGACCTTGAGTAGCATACTACCTTCGCCTAGAATGATACCACAATACAAAGACAAAATGATCAATTTTAACAATTGGCTAAGCTTCTGGTATAATTCCAAGGGGATCCAGTGTCTGTCTGCCTGGGATGACATGATAGACAAGCCTCCCTGTTTTTCCAGAGATAGGTTGCGCCTGTCACCCCTAGGTTTTCGAATACTGGCCAAAGCTCTTGCCGTCCCCATAGTGCCTTTTTTAGGCAAGGCTCAAAGGACAAACCAACCACCGTAACCAGCACAGGTAACAAAAAACTAAGGGTAATGCTACTCAACGCCAGAAGTCTCAACTTCAAAATGCACACACTTGAGGCTCTCCTCAGCATGGAGAAAATCAATGTTTGTGCAGTGATGGAAACCTGGTTCAAGGCTCAAGAGAGCACCCCAGCACTGCCAGGTTACAATTCATATCATACCTTCTGGCCTCAGTTACCGGATCGCAGTACAAAGGGGGGAGGTGTATCCATATTCATCAAGGATACCCATATCTCCAGGTTAGTAGAGCAGCATGATGCCCCAGAGATCATCCATGCGCAACTATCAGCAAGCAAAACCACATTTCAAGTCATAGCTGGTTATAAATTGCCCACCATGTCCCAAGATGCTCATTCTGCATTCCTTGAGACATTGGAAAAGATAAAGGTCCTACCCAACACCATAATCTTGGGTGATTTCAACTACCCTGGTATAGACTGGGTGAACTACCAATGTTCCAACTCCTATGCTCAGCGATTCATAGAATTTATAAATTCAAATGCCCTTCAACAACTAGTATGTTCTCCCACTAGAGGGGACAACATATTGGATTTAATCATCACAAATATGGGCGCCCATTGTACCACACCCATTATCACTCCCTCTTTGGTCAGATCCGACCACAAACAGATAACCCTGGACATCCTCACTCCTCCACCTCCCCCAGTCAAAGAAACCATAGTCAAAAACCTTTCCAAAGCAAACTTCAAACTACTTGCGTCCAAAGTGGAAAGCTTTACTATTCCCTTGCAGTAAGATAATGATATCCAGGATGTGGAATCCTACACCAAGGCACTCTATATGCATCTTCAGGATTGCATGTACCATGTTACCCAAATAAAACCAAGACTCTTTCCGCAAGCAAGAAGAAACCAGTCTGGTGGACCCCGGCCATAAGCAAACTTTACAATAAAAGGAGGAGACTTATACAAAAAAAGGCCAAATCTCAAGTAGCAAAATCATCCCTGATCAGCATTAGTATGAAATTGAGGGCCCTCATCAAGTCAACTAAAGCCAATTTTGAAAAGAAAGTTGCCAAGGATGCCAAGAATAACCATAAGGCCTTCTATGGCTACATCAAAAACCTAAATGGCAACGCTCAGTTCTGTTCTGAGCTAGTACAAAATGGAACAAAAATACACTGAACCTTCTGACATTGCCAACATCTTGGCTGACAGGTTCAGTGCAAAGCCCCCCCCCCCTCACCACCTACAGGGCCTATTACCATTCCAGGGGACTGTGTAAGTCCAATTATTACTGATACATTGGTTAACAAGGCTCTATCTAAAGCTAAAAACACTGCCTCCATGGGACTAGATGGTGTCCCAGGCTGTGTCATACGCGAGCTCCAAAAGGAATTAACCCTGCATCTCAATACACTTTTCAGTCTCAGCCTCTCCACAGGATATGTGCCCATTGAATGGTGCACGGCAACGGTAGTCCCGCTACACAAGGGTGGGGCCACAACTGACCCTGGGAACTACCGACCAATAAGCCTGACCAGTCTGATCTGTAAGGCTATGGAGAGAATTATTATGGAAGTCATAAATGGAGAGATTGGGAACCTCCAGACGCTGGACCCCACACAGTTTGGCTTCGTCAAGGGCAGATCATGCCTCCTGAACCTGGTGGATTTCTTTGAGACAGTTACTCAGGATATAGATAAGGGAAAGGAGGTACACACAGCTTACCTTGACCTTGCTAAAGCATTTGACACCATTCCCCATTCAGGTATTATTGATAAGCTCACCAGCGTGGGCATAAACCCTTACATCACAAGATGGGTCACAAACTGGCTCTCAGACAGATCCCACAAAGTAAGAGTAGTGGGATCTATGTCTGAATCCAGACCAGTAATGAGCGGTGTGCCTCAGAGCTCTGTCCTGGGGCCCCTCCTGTTTGGCATATACTTCTCAGAAGTACAGGCAAGCATGTAAGGGCTGTGGCTGACTAAGTTTGCAGATGACTGCAAAATGGGTCTTATAATAGAGTCTCCGGCTGACATGGATATCCTCCAGAAGGGCCTTAATGAGACTGATGCATGGTGTCAAAGCCATGGTCTCAAGCTAAATACAAAAAAATGCATAGTAATCCCCTTTGGAAAAAACAGAGTACCCACAAACTACAACATAGGAGGTAATCCCCTGAAATCTGAAGAAGAAATAAGGGATCTAGGGACCCAAGTAGATAGTCAGCTTTCCTTTGATAACCATGTTGCCAAAGTGGTTAGAAAATCCTTCTATGTGACCCATCTGATCACGAAAGGGTTCACATCAAGATCTAAGGATGTAATGGTGCCCCTCTACTCTTCCCTCATCAGACCCATTATTGAGTACAATGCACCAATTGGAATGTACCTGGCTAGACATCTCCAGCAGCTGGAGAGACCACAGAGGTACCTAACCAAGAGGATTACTGGCCTCAAACAGTTGCCCTATGCAGCATGATTGAAAAAGCTAAGACTGTTCTCTGTTGCATACCGCCTTCTCAGAGGTGATCTCTGTCTAACCTACAGAGCCATGTCCAACCCAGAACTGTTGAACATGCTCCATCTTAGCAAAACCAAATCTACTCAAGCTACACACTCTAGGGATATAAACCTCAACACAACAATGAATAGAACATGCTGGAGGGACAGATTCCCTTTGCAGATACTTCCCTTACTATGGAACAAGGTCCCGATCTACATAAGACAGAGCTCCTCACTATCACTCTTCAAGAGGAACCTTGATGAGTGGATGGGTAACAGAAAGTTCACACTGGGGATCACACCAACAGCACTACTAGATAGGGGCCAAGGGTACTAACTGCTAGTACAGGGGTCTAGGGAACTAATAAAGGGGCGGTGAATACCACACAACATGGCTGGGCTAATATATGCCTTCGGGGAGATAGCCCAGTACCAACCTATGAACCTATAATAAGGGGGCTCAACAGTCATGGGACACCACCTTTCCCCTGCAACAGTGTCCTCCTTCTGATGTACACTTTAGTAATGGTAGGGGACCATCACATTGTCTGCCAGTGTTTGGAGGACAGTGTCTGGGTTCTGTTGGCTTTGGCTAGTACTATCCATTCAAGTACCTGTTTGTACAGTGCCTATATGTATGATTCCACAGTCATGCAGCTACTTCCCATTGCCATGGGTGCAGTGAAAACATCCACCCCTGTTTTCATGGCTTAAAAGTCAGCTTGGAGAGGTTTTGCCAGGTGGTTATCTTGGTGGGAGGTGTGGCTGACATGTTGAGTTCCATGTTGATTACAGCCTGTGTGAATCTCACCATGCAGGGATTGACATCTGTGGATGAACAATGGTCCCATATTTAAGTAGTTAACACAGGTCAAGGTTGTTGCATTCTCTACTAGGGGTCAGTATCAGCTGGTCTAGGCCAATGGAAATAATGAATCTCTGAAGTGTTGGGCCACTGTAATGGTGTTTGGCTAGAATCCCCAGGTGATGGAGGGGTAGTTGAAGACTCATACTATGTCAGTGTTGTGTTGGACCATCATAGATGGCAGGGAATTGAGGAATGTGCATTGACAGTCTAGGGACATAGATCTGGACCCATAGCAGGCTATGGTTTGGATTGTAGTATTACCCAACGGCAGTTGTACCAGAACTATCTCAATGCATTATGATGGGATACTAGTCTGGAAGTGTTCCTATCCATAATGAATATGGAGACAACACCACCTGTGGAGGTGTGTTGTGGTCTATGTTTGGGGGCTAACAACTGTGGAATACGTCATAGCCTGATACTGCAGGTCTGCTGTCTGCTGCTGTGAACCACCTCTCCATTACAGTAGACATGTGTCCTCCACTCCAACGACTGCTATGAGTGGCTGCATACTGACAATTAGATGTCCACTGTTTAGCAGTATGACCCTCAAATTGCATGCATGTGTAGCTGTTATGTTGGTAATAACATTAGTAACACTGCCTAATAAGGCACTATAGGGGTGGCAAGACACTTAGCCAGTAGCTAGCAACCCAGTGGTGACAGATGTGGGACATCCATGGCATGTCATTGGGTTCTGTCAATCATGTCATCCCAAGTAGAGAGGTTCTGGATCACCTGAGAATGATACATAACACGTAAAAAACACACAACAACACTGTTGAAAACAGTGGAAAAAGTCCAAATATACCAAATTCCACAACAACGGAAATAACAGCATAGACTGAAAAATAAAATATTTAATTTCTGATTCTGGTACCTCGGCCTTCGCCTTCAATGGAATAGTTAACATGCTCAGAAGCAAGTCTATAAGAACCATATTTGGACATAACACGTAAACCAATGTTGCAGTCAACCATCTGTTGATAGTACCGCAGCATCATTCTGGGTGACAGCGGTACACTGCCCAGGGCTACTGTCACACCTGCCTGGACCACATAATCAGACAGACCAACCATGTCTCCTGTCATGTAGTCCAGGGAGGTGTGTCACAAGTCATTCACACCAACATGGATACAGAGTGATACTCGTACTTGTTGTGGAGTGACATGACTGGCTGTGTCATGTGTTAGATGCTGGCGTGTGATAGATATTTGGCTGTTACCTGCTCCATATTAAAGTTAGTGAGTGGGATGTGTGTGCCTCAGTACTGAGTTACCCATGATCACTGTATTGTGCAAGGTGGTTAACCTTAGAAGCTTAGGTTGGGGGCACACTGTGTAGGTTAAATATGTGTCCCTTGGCATGTGCCAAGTCACTGTGTCTGAGTAGGTGTCTGCATTGCTGGACTGTGCTGTATGGGTAGATGTCCATTGAGTGCCTCTGGGAAGGTGAGTGTGTGGCTTTTCACTGTATGTCATGGTTGTCAAAGTGGGTGTCATAGTGAGCTTCATGTTCCACATGGTGTGGTGCAGGTGTTGATCTTATCCTCTTGACCTGCTAGTCCAGTCTTTGCTGGAGAGGACATATATCCACATTGGGTGGTATATGGATAACCCTCATAGGTCTGATTGTTTGGAGTATAGAGGGGAGGGTTGTCTGTGTACATGAGGCAGTTGCAACAGTGCCCCAGAATGGACAAGTACACCAGATTAATGAGTGAAAGCACAGATAACCACCCTTCAAACATGACAGGAGTGGTGGACATAACTAGTAAGTACTGGGGCGACATCTGTGATGAACAAGTACTGTTGATGGCTCACAGGTGTGTCACACTTCTTGATACAATAACCTGGTAAAGTGCCAAGCTATAATGCTAGCTGGAGTGCAAGACAAAAAGAACTAGCATGATGTACGGGTGGAGCAGAAGGCAGACTGTTTGCCAAGTGTAGTATTTTACCATAGCTGTGCAGTTATTAGCAGCTTTGGCCATGTAAAAGTTCAGTAAGCACTGTACCATGTGTGGTAACTGCATAACACTATACTGGACATATCTAGATAGGCAGAAGTTCTAATCCCAATGCTGGCAAGTGTGTGTGAATTATGTACTGTCTGGCTCATACCATTTTGACCTGTGTACTACCCTTTACACTTCCCTTCACTCCAATTTGGTAGACCTGTTGATGTCATCCACCTCAGAAGTACCTTTGGAAGAGTTGGAAATGTATATGCTCTGTGGCATGTCTCAAAACTGCATAGCACTATAGTAGGAATACCTAGATAGGCCAGAGTTGTAATCCTAATGTTGGCAAGTTTGTGTGAATCAGGTACTATCTGACTTATACCATTTTGACCTGTGTACTACCCTTAAAACTTCTCTTCACTCCAATTTAGTAGATCTGTTGATGTCATCCACCTTAGAAGTACCTTTGGAAGAGGTGGACCTGTATAAGCTCTGTGGCGCATCTCATAACTGCTAAGCACTATAGTAGGATTACCTATATAGGCAGGAGTTCTAATCCCAATACTGGCAATTGTGTATCTGAGACTCATGTACTGTCTGGCTCATACCATTTTTGACCTGTGTACTACCTTTACACTTACCTTCACTCCACTTTAGTAGACTTGTTGATGTCATCCACTTTAGAAGTATTTTTGGAATAACTGGACACTGTGGTGCATCTCATAACTGTGTAAAACTATATTAGGAATGCCTAAAAAGGCAGGTGTTCTAATCCTAATGCTGGCAAGTGTGTGTGTGTGTATGTGTGTGTGAGTATGTGTGTGTGTGTGTGTGTGTGTGTGTGTGTGTGTGTGTGTGTGTGTGTGTGTGTGTGTGTGTGTGTGTGTAGATCATATCTTGTGTGGCTTATACTATTTTGATGTGTATACCATACATGGCTGATAACCACCTCCCGCTGCCATTACTTTATATGGTGTGGTAACAGCATCTGCCTCACATGCAGCACATTAAACCATTGTACAGTCCTCTGTACAGATGTGTCTGGAATATCCATATGTTTGAAACTTATGCATGGTCGGAAGTGGTCTGTGTGCCTTAACAATACCTATGTATGTGATATTATAGCCAAATAGGTCACAGTGAGTATACTGACACACATGGCAGCATGAGGTATTATACCTGACTGAAACATCATGCTGATAGGATGTCTGCTGCCCTCACAGGTGGCCAGCCTTGTAGGTGCAATACATGAGTCTAGATGCTTAGTTTTACAAGTGAACTGTATCTGTTATAGGTCACATTAAAGACTGGAAGAGGTGTGGACTGTCATATTGTGGGCTTAATTAGTATGTAACAGAAACACCTTGCATCTTAAGAGGGGTGTGTACACAATTTATATCCACTGTATAACAGTAATATGTCACACATGACCCTACCTTAGGCCATTTGTCCAGCACAGTATGCTGGTCTCTGTCCAGATGTCTTGGCACTGACAAGATGTGAGGTATGCTACAGGAATGTTGAAGTCACATCAGATAGGCCCCAGTGGTGACCAATGTGATGCAATACAGTTAACCCCAGCACATGTGAACATGCACAACAAGCAATATAGCAATTACATAAAGCAATATAGCTATTACTGATGGTTGCTGCATGGCAAATTGCATGCACATCACATGCCTGGGGTATGGGCAGGCAACAACAGAACAATGTCATAGGTTCATAGATTAGTACTAGGCTAACTGCCCTTGCGAGCCATTTTAAGTCTAGCCAATTATCTCTTGTGAGACTCAAACCCTATACCTTATGCTTGTAAGGCAAACACCTTAACCATTAGGCCACACTCCCAACTTCAAGCTGCTGTCCCATATGCAAACCAGAGGGTCCTATGTAGTTGTGAGAGGGAGTTATTATCAGCAGATGCACATGTGGCCTTGGTACAGGATGGATGCAGCATGTCTGCACATGTACAGTACTATCTGTAATAATACACAATGTACTGTCCTCACCATAGATGTGCACCTCTGTGCATTACAAAACCCCATGCACAACTGCAATCGCACCTGACACATACATGCAGATACAATACAGATACATGTATGTCTGATACTTTAGGGCCTTACCTGCATGCTTCTCATCCATTGTGCATGTGCAGCCCACCTCCACAATGCTTCCCTCAACGTCATGGCATGTGCATTCGGCGTGTGGCCCAAGTGTGATGAAAAGCTCCTTGGTGGATGTCAGTGGAGGCTGGATGGCTGGGTCCCCATCTGTGGCTAGCCAGTCCCTTGCTACAGCAGCAGCCCATTGATGGGCATGGCATTTGAGGTTGGTGGCCCATTGCTGCACATGCTCAAAAGTTCTGCTGTGCAGGCCAGCATCATTTACCCTGTGTACCACACTGTTCCACAGGGCAGTCCTCTCACACACATCTACTGCTCTCCATCCAAATGACAGGGTATAATGTCCAATCACATATTGGGTGATGATGTCTGTTTCCCCAACAGAAAATGCTGGTAGGTGAGCACTCTGCATGTTACCTGGAAGACATAAACAGGAAAGAGTTCACAGGACAAAATGCACATCAACAGTGGATATTACTTGCCAATAATCCACACTACACCAAAACCCTCCATGGCTATAGCTCCTTGCATTACATGCCTGTCCCTGAGCTAACTTATTCCCCCTAGTGTTGGACACTTGATTGCATAATCCTCTAACCTCCATTAATTTCTGTGTAGAGGGTTGACAGTGAGCATCTTCCATGCGGATGGCGTGTGGATGGTGGCAGGTCTGTGTTTGACTGTGGTGTGTGATGGAGCTCTGAACACATGCCTGAGGTCATGTAGGAGGCAGGCACTGATATTATTACGCCCCATGGAGATATGCTGTTGTTGCCATCAGTAGGCAATATGTACATGCACGTTCCTACTGCGTGATCAAAAATTGTAAACGGCGAACACATATTGAGCAAATCCGACTGGTCAAAATATCAAAACGTTGTGCGCATAACACGGAAATCGCCATAGGAAATATTTTCCCTTTACTTCAACGCAGTGCGATCTCAGAATAGGAATATTTAAGTAGCAGGGGTGTGAGGGGTGCAGAGGGGCTTGCCCCCCTGCCTACAGCATTTAGGTAAGTATAGGTTTTTATTTTTTTTATTATATTTTTGAAATTTCAAACATCGCTCATATGGTGTCAACCATATGGTGTTCGATGTTTGAAACTTTTAAAAATATAATATAGACCCTGTACATGCTCACCATTGCTGAGGGGAGGAGTGTGGTTGATGTGCATATCTCCCTGTACAACTGGAGTGGACAGGGTGGCAATGTTCCCACCTAACTTGTGTGATGCAGGCTGCCTGTATCCATGGCATGTCTGTATGATGTGTTCTTTACCCCCAGTACAGGGTGAATTGTGTTGTTTCATCTGAGACTTACAACATATGTGGAGACACTTTTGCAATTGTCCTTGGTGGTGTGGGTATGTCCAATTCATAGTCATAGTCAACCTTACAGGAAGTCACCTGTGAACTTACATGCTTGCTCAGATATAGGTAGACTTGCATCAACGTTGTTGCCTGCACCTATGTGTCCCAGTACAGCCAATGTAGCAACCTATTATGTGGTTTGTGTGTTGCAGCTGTCCATCAAAGGGGTTTACTCTACCTTGGTGGTGGCTGGATATACAGGTCAGGTACTGCTGTGTCCATATAGCTACAGTGGATATGAAGGGTACACACCTCTGATACACTGCTTGGTATTTGTGCAATTGGAACTTGATACCACAATAACTCATTTCATAACAATTCCCACCTGTAGTGTGACCTATAGCCTGTACAATTCATTTGAAAGCATAACAATCAGGTCTGTGAAAACATATTGAAATAATACTCAGTACAATAAACCAGATGAATGAGTGTACACACCCTTAAACTGATATATTGTGTATGCACCTCTTGAGATGGTTACAGCATTCATCTGTCTTGGCCTGGACTCTAGCATCAGGGCACATCTTCACTTGGCAATAGTTGGTCACCTTCCTAGAAACACCTTTGATTGTATTTCACTGGAATTGTGCAGGTTAGGGGTCACACAAAGATGAGAAACATTACAAAATGATCTTCTGTGGTCTTATAGTCATACAGCACACATACCTAACATTCTAACAGGGGTGTGCACACTTGTGATATCCAGTGTATACAGCTGTGGATATAGCTGGTAGTGGTAGGCATGGACAGAGGGTCATAACACAGGTGAACACTTCTCTGATTAATAGCTGACTATCATGCCTACTCTAATACCCATATCAATGTCAGGGCACTGCAACAACCAGTAGCTGTATACATTTCTGTCTGTTGCATGCACTGACACTGATATTACACACATGTTCAACATGCACAACCTATGTACCTGAATGCATGAAACCCATGTGATTTAGTTTTGTTTTCCAGCTGAACATAAGCATACATACATATGCTCAGGGGATACCTGGTATACATTGCTGTTGTTATGTTAGTATGGCACATTGTAATTACAGTCTTGCCGCTCAATCATACATCTCAACCTGTGACAGCAGCATGTCT